>NW_017566988.1:6512-478551 GCF_001661235.1 Pichia membranifaciens NRRL Y-2026
AACAACTAGACAGCCACCTGGCTGCCACATTACTGTCACTGCTGTTTCTATTGTACGTCTCCCAATGCTCAAGGCAGTGTTGTCTTCTAGCTGTCTTCAAATGAGCCTCTTGATCCACACAGGACAACAACCTTGTGGCCACATCATTAACGGTGTCAAAGACACTCCCATGATAATCGCAATATTCACTTGTACTGTAGACTGTCCATTGTAGTGTGTGCTGCTTTAATGGACTACTATTCTTCTTAGCTCCAGTCCAGCAAGAACACCGACCACATACCGTCAGAAAACAAGAAACGGAAAAAACGTCGAAAATTCCCCCTCCGGCAAGCTCGCCGGCCCGATTTTTTCCCCATACTAATCACAAAAGGGTCGTTTTCGAGCAGCGCTCTCACGAGAGGCGCCTCTTGATTTCGGCATTTTTCACGAGAGGGTGTTTCGCTAACAAACGTTTTTCACAAAAGACCCCTTTTGCCATACTGGAGCGAGAATTCCCATATTAGTAGCAAGTAATGGTGAGTACTTTTCTTTTTCGTAGTCAGTACGGTCGTAAATTTCAATGTTATTGAATCCATTCTTGATCAGATGAAGAGCACTGTGTTGTAATCTAGCTATTCTATTATGAATATCCATTGTATATGTACACTTTTTTCTTATGTTTGTTAATTATTTAAAAACAACTTATACAACTCTTAATAACTAATGATTCTAAACACAGATAGGAGACAAAACCTCTCCTATTTTTACACTCATGACGTCGGCTAATCTTTCCAGTTTTAGATTACTTGATGCCTTGTCATTACAAGGCTCTTTTCTAATGCCTTGTCTTTAATAAGCCTCTTTCTCTAATTTACTGATATTGACTTCGGCATCTTATCTCAACAGTTGTAGTCTAGCTATTCTATTATGAATATCCATTGTATAAGTTCACTTTTTCTTATGTTTATTCCTTATTTATATATTTAACTAATATAACTAACATACAGACTATTACTCTCAGTCATAAATACAAGGGACAAACCTCTTGTATTTTTACACTTACACCTTCGGTTAAACTTGCCATTATTCATTTATCATGGCGGCTAACTTTCCAGTTTTAGATTACTCAAGATGCCTTATCATGATAAGACTCTTATCTCTTATCACTCAATCCTTATTGGCCTCGGCATCTTATCTCAACACTAAGATAACTTATCATGATAAGATTCTTATCTCTTGTCCCTCGATCATGATTGGCTTCGGCATCTTATCTCAACACCATGTGCTCACCTTTACTTCCAACCATATACGATCTGCCGCTTCACAGTCCAAGAATGGAAAGAACATGCAGCTCGTAGTGTTGAAAGGTTTGGCTGCTCTAAATATCCCACGACTTCTCTAGTAACCGTAACAAACCATCACGTAAGCTCACAGAGATTTCAACAACTCTCCGAACGCAGAAACCCCTCTGTCTGGCCTCAGACCGAACGATTTCACACAATCCCCTACTAAAAGTCAGTACTTCCCGGAGTGACGATTTTGACTTTCGTCAATCCGCGCATTTTACATAGTATTCTAAAATTTCCACATATATATGGAAATTTGTACTAGAATATTTAGGTTTCAGCATTTGGAAAATACACTTACATGTAATAAATTTGTATGACATTTACATGCTTGAGCAGTATATATTTAAGATCTTGTATAAAATTGTTTCAGAATTGAAGGTAAAGTACATAGAATATTTTCTGAAAATTAGTCGCAACCTTCAACACAATCATAATAATCATTACATTGGCCATCAATACCACCGTAGGTGTTCGTATAAATTTCACCATGAACCGCTACGTTGATATTTTCTAAATGATTAGAGTCGATTGGCTCCTCCGGTGACGAATCAATATTCAAATCTAAGCACCATTTCCAACCATCATGCTCTGAAATAAAACTTTCGGCACCATATGACCATACCTCAGTATCACTTGCACCCTGCGTATTTATGAACTGGCTTGCAAGGCCTTCGTTGACATTGTCGTAATTGTAGGATACCCAATCAACTTCATAACCTCTCTTGAAAAAACGACGCCTAGGAGAAACATCAGGTTCACCCGGAGTTGCAGAATTTAATCTGGCAACAAATTCATCGCTAGTCAAATGAGGTAGTGCAATCGCTAAATGGTGACCAAATTCTGAGTCAAATTTGGCAACAGTAATATTAGCAGCAAGATCATAATCACTTCTTTTAACTAGCTGGGTGCCAGAGGATACTTCACCAACAGTACCTAGCAATAAAGTTAAATTTCTTATGATGGGGTTAGCCATAATATTATGATTTTCGTACGCATCGGTAATATTTTGCATAGTTTCTGTAATTGGTAGCATGGAAGCACTTCTTTTAGTATTCTCTGCAACTGATCCCGCATCATTTGCCATGGCCGCTAAACCGGCAGCCTGGAAGGCAGCAACCATTGCAAGAGAAATCCAACATGTTGGACCTAATGTTGCACAAACCCCGGCAGCAACTGCACCCCAAACTGCCGAAGCTCCAATTAACACGACTGCACGGTCTTGTCTAAATATGTTTCTAAACGAAAATGCTGCAAGTGCTCCTTTCATCAGCCAGGCATAGACTGTAAAAGCGATTATTTTTGCCGAAGTATTTAAGCCCATATTCTCGATTTTCTCATGCAAATAAACACTTTAATTTTTAAAACTCATCAAAGAAAAAAAAACTCGAAGGATTTCAAAATTTCTGATTAATGGGCGAAAGAGGTATATCTTTCTTTAAATAAATTGTACAACTTTTTAAACTTAGTCAAAAAAATTTCTTGCGTGATCATTTTGCCAAGAATAATGGAATGATCCAGTCAGGAAAACAGTACTACGCAGTGAAATACTGGGTGAATTGGAATTTATCTTGAAAATAAGCCCAAATGCATCTTGAAATAAATCTATTTAAACAATAGAAAATTCAAAACAGCAAAATCAGTAAGAAATAGTTTGACAGTAAACACATGATTAAAAAGACATAGCATGTCTGAGAATTGAACATTATTAAACACAGGCTCAAGTTTCAAAAATCATGCCATTTGTTTTGCCAGAAATTCAAAATTGAAACTTGAAAAATCAAATTCATTGCTAAATCCTGTAGGACCAAATATATTTTAACATTTATACTCAATTTTCTGAATGCGCGAGACACAATACTGCAAGTGTGTGCAAAATTAAAATCACAACTAAAATTACCGAACGGCTATAGAATGTATCTGTGGATGACCAGCATAACAACAAAAAGATAATTGCCCAAATCATGCTAATACTCACGAAAAGCTGTGCGTTGCTGGTTTGGAAGAGAATCGGAGGATTATGAAGTTTAAAAACTGCAAGGATGCTTAGTGCAATAAATAGCACGATTAAAAAATATGAATTATGATTTCCCTGCTCACTGGATGTCGTCATCTTGCATCACCTTTTAGATGTTAAAGCTGCTTTATGAAGATAGTGTTGAATACAGCTTACTAGTGACTATAGTGAAGAAATTGTGAACTAGAACACAAAACAAACGGTTCAATCTCTGTGATGGTACAGTATACCCAGCTTATGTGAAGATACGAAGCGCTGCTCTAATCAGGAAAACTGATGCAATTTCTTATTTTAACGACCGTGGTGAAGCTTTTGGCCCTCGATTACCGCGCTGCTGCGGCATCGTGATATGTAGACGCACTAGACAGATGGTACCATTGATTCTAAGAGCCTTTCGGTAAAACCATTCCGACATTGGAAATCTTATTCCCGCGCTGGAAGTAATTTAATACATATCACACCACTTCTGTATGTCCTGCAACCCAATTTAGACATGGACACATTCTAAGAACTGCAAAAGTATGGCTACAGGTTGGATTTGCGACAATTTTCAAGTCCGTAAGTCAAAGAGCGAATATATTATGATGTTTCTTACCTAGATCAGGTACCTTCTTAATTTATATGTTAAACTCTCCTATATATACTTTTTTGAACTATGCCACATAAGGGTGGTCATAAGTTCCGTGCTTCTTAAGAATAAAAGCAGTCTTTTATACCCCTCCGGGTCATCGTAGGATCACCTGGAGTTACAGCTGTCTGAGGCCAGACAGGGAGGTTTCACTGTATGGACCTGGGAAAAATTCCTATTTACATAATACAACTTCATGGTTACTTGTCAGTTTCTACAGTAGAGGACCCTTCTAGAAGCCAAGTGCTGGATTTTATTGCTGAATGTAAGTTAGAGTAGCATTGTAATTGGAAGACTTTCCTTTGGAAACAATGTTTTGCACTGAAAGGGCTTGAAAGGGTAAAAGCTGGGGATATATTTTGAGTGGGGTCTGCTGGGCCAACCGGGCGGAATCATGGTTCACCCCTTTTTTGGGCAGGTTGACAATCGAGTGATGAGCTGGCCCCTGACGCGTTCTCAATGTTTACATTCAAGACGCGGTGTGATCAGGCACCGGGCCCGCAGAAGGCAATGGAGATGAAAACAGTATGATATCGGTGCTTGTGCTGCATTCCTGTGATAAGGCAGAACGTGCTATCTCTTGAACCGGTTCACTGTCTAGCCCAGGAACCACAGATTGTTTTCATGGGACTTTCTGCAAATCATTGATGTTTCGATTTTGCACAAAAGCATCTTGTGGTAACACTTTCGTGTTTGTTTTCAGACGAGCAGGAGGCACCAAATTGCTCCTAGTCTCTGAAGGTACACAAAAACAAGTTCTTCTACTTGTTTGACATGATTTGCTCTTCATCTTGCTCATCAAAAGTTGCTTGCCAGATATCTATTATCTTTCTCAAAGTTGTTTTAATTTTTGTCCGTTACTACCGTATCTTATAGAAGATGGTCGAGGAAGAAAACCGGTTTCAAAGGTATGAAGTTGTAGACGGCCTGATTGTGGACAAATCAAAAAGATGCGTGACCACCCCGAACGCCAAAGATGTATCCGAGGCACTTGGTGATCTCAGCACTGTTAATGAGCTATATGACGAGTGGCATACATATCCCATATATATATGGAAATCTCAGATTACTATGTAAAATGCGCGGATTGACGATTGGGTTTTGTATGCAATTCCCGGATTGACGCAAAATGTCGATTTCAGTCCGAGCACGCTGCCCGGATTGACGATTTTTTTTGTATGGCATGACCGGATTGACGAAAGTCAAAATCGTCGATCCGGGAAGTACTGACTTTTAGTAGGGGATTGTGTGAAATCGTTACGTACGAGGAGTGTCTCGACGGTCTGAGAGCATACATTGTTGGGGCTTACCAAAGGCATTATTTGCCCGCGGTGTCTTGTAACTCTGAGAGAATGCAGAGGCTGTCAAGACAATACTTTCTTGAGGTTTCAGGCAATCTTTGTTCTCAACATAACGGGGGTGTTGGCTCCGAACGAAATAAGGGCTCTGGGACACGGTGTGCGGCCGGCTGACATGCTGATAGAGAAAGCGATGCGGGAGTTCAATCTGTTCGAAATGATAAGTGAAAAGCTCTCTTCTGTTTTCGTCAAACGGACTAATTTCGATGAAAACGAGCGGTGGATGAACAGGCTGCAGGAGATGAAAGATGCGTTGGCGCAAAGGACATTTTCTGGAGTTGTTTCAACGCTTTGTGGAAAACAAGTGCTGGAAACTTACCCAAAGGACTTTTTCTTTCGCATGATTAGAGCAGCTAGGATCAGTGTTTGCGAGTATTGCTTCAGCAAACACGAGAGGGGCCGATGTGGGTTCTTTGACTGTGCGCAGTTAGCACTCTTTTTGACGTGGCAGAAAGTCTATACGTATGAAATCACTGTTCCCGAGATGTATGCGGATCCGTTCAGATGTCCGATGTTTTCGCTCTATTATAACTTGTGTCTGCTCACGGGACCGGGCGGAAAGCTGTTGATACACGGGGAGTGAAGGGCTTGCCGGAACTAAAACATGACCGTATAGATGTGTATAGAAACATAGTTGTTGGTGAGAAGTAGTTCAAAACAATTGGCATCTGTAAGAGATTGAGTGGGAGAGAGGGCTGGGTCTCTTGAAACCGTTGGAATATTCAATATGTTCTGAACAGTTGACACAAGAGCAAAGAAAGCTGTCCGTTTTGTGTGTGAGTTCGTCATGACATTTGGAACATGAAGGAGACTAGAACGTAGGGAATGCCGTGGTGGTTGCCGGAACTAAATCATTTTCAAAACATTTGTGGAAGATACTTAAGGCGTGTGTTAATCAGGTAAGAGATGCTGTCATCAGTCGAGGTATGCTGTCATCGCAGCCGACATCATGCGCTAAGTGGTTCAAGTGGAGGTTAAATGGTGAGGACAAGGATTGCGCAAGTGTTTGTTGGGTTGATATGCAGAAGCTGATTGGGATCTAAATAAAGAAATGCCGTACATGTTGAGATAAGGTCTTGGTGCAAGAAAAGAAACACCAGACATCGGAAGATAAGGAAACAGGTCTGTGAACATTCGGCATCTAGTAATCTAGAACATGGACAGTCAACAAAGGACTAAAAACTAGAACGAGGTTCCGTCTAGTCCATGTCTGCAACTATCGATTGCAGGAAGTTCTATGGGTTGTGCTTTGGTCAAGTAGCAATACGTAATGATGGATCAGAGAATAGTGAGGCTTCATTCTGCTGTGGTATCATGTGAGATCAAATTCTAGTGGGTCTCTTGAAGATCGGTTAGAAGTCGTACGCAATTGCGAATTCGCATCTTGTGATTAGAGAACTGTTTGCAGATTGTATCAAAGATGTGTTAAAGTTGGCTTCTTTCACAAGAGCTCGTTTCAAGAAGCATGAAGAGCAGCAATTTGAGAGACAGTAGCGGACATGCAGGATACTCGTTGAGGCCGAAAGTGCTCGGGTGTGTATGGGTTGAAGAAGGTTCAGGCAAGACGTTGTTTGAAACAGAGAGCGTTTTGTAGTTGCGGAGAAGGAGTTCAGACAACTCGTGAACCGAATGGAGCTTGAGGTTGAGAAATGCGTCAATGGAAGAGGAAAAGTTGCAGAGTTAAGTGGATGTCAGAGGAATATGTAATTGTCGTAAAGAAAATGTAGTTGAGAAGATAGAAGGGGCTGCTCTAGGGTGTCAGTTTGGGAGTGGTGATCTACTCAGATTGGGCGATAACGGTGTGGTTTGCGTGAGGTTTGCGTGAGGTTTGGGTAAGGAAATGATTACGTGGAGAAGTACCGGTGGTTTATGCAGGGATTTGCAGTGTGGTGAGGATATGGGTGTGCACAAGGCTGTAGTAAGGATTTTGATGAGTACTGCAGTCAGAAGTTCTGCAGTTCTGAGCCGGATTTGGACGCAGGTGGAAATAGCTGTCTTGTGGGGGTAGTTTGCAGCGTGTTCACAACTGCGATTACAACACTGACTGCAGTCGTTGGAAACGGGTGTAAGTTGAAGCGGTTTGCTCGTTTTTGGTCTGACTATAACAGAGTGATCAAATGCATGCTGTTGAGTCGGTGGGTCTTCTTGGTGGGATCAGTTTGGCTCGTTTCAAACAGATACAACTGGTTTGAAGAATAGTTGAAATTCGGTCTTCAGAGCACTAGAACTCGATGAGCAGTAGACCGTTTTGCACTGTAGTTGGACCGTTGGGTTCATTGGCATTAGTACTATGCAAATAGTGTCACGGCTGGCAACAGGTCGGACGCTTGAGAGGAGACATCATGTTGTAGTTGCAGAAAAGAAGTTCAGAAATTTCATGGAGGGAAGGGGGACGGGGCTAGTAAATATACTGTTGTAACGAGAATCTGAAGGTGTGTCGAGTGGTGGTGGCTTCTAAGGAGAATACTGCGATGCTGCTGAATTAGAGTGGAAGAGAGTGAAGTGAAGAAAGAGATGTACTGCAAAGACTCTGTCAGTCTTGCCGTAACTCTATCAATTTTACGTCTGTAGGCCTGGGAGTTCGATATGATGAATAGCTGGTATCACTTTATGCATAGAACATGATGGTAAGATGTGGTTGGTTACGATGCACGAGTTTGTGGAAATATGTTGTAATCTAGCTATTCTATTATGAATATCCATTGTATAAGTTCACTTTTTCTTATGTTTATTCCTTATTTATATATTTAACTAATATAACTAACATACAGACTATTACTCTCAGTCATAAATACAAGGGACAAACCTCTTGTATTTATACACTTACACCTTCGGTTAAACTTGCCATTATTCATTTATCATGGCGGCTAACTTTCCAGTTTTAGATTACTCAAGATGCCTTATCATGATAAGACTCTTATCTCTTATCACTCAATCCTTATTGGCCTCGGCATCTTATCTCAACACTAAGATACCTTTGTTGAGATAAGATTCTTATCTCTTATCCCTCGATCATGATTGGCTTCGGCATCTTATCTCAACACCCCACCATAATCTAAACACTTGTAGATATGTTCGACATTCCAGCTAGATCAACAAACTTATTGAATTTAATCTTGGCTAAACTTTTAGTCAACATATCAGCAACCATATTTTCAGTGTTGATTGAAACTATCTCACAGTTTCCTTCTGAAATATGATGTCTAACAAAATGATGTTTAATATCAATGTGTTTGGTTCTCTGGTGATGTACCGGATGCGTTGATAACATCCTGCACCCTTCGTTGTCTTCAAAGATGCAGGGGACTTTGTTCATTTTAAGCCCAATGTGTTTCAACAGTTGTGTTAACCATAGTAATTCTTTAACTGCGTCACCCAGTGCCATATACTCAGCCTCAGTAGATGATAGCGCCACCGTCTGCTGTTTCGTGGATTTCCAAGTTATTGCAGTATTTCCTAACATGTAAACATAACCGGTAATTGACTTTCTGTCCACCTTATCACCAGCCCAATCGGAATCGCAGTAACCAACTAAATTGAAACTCGTGGTCTTCTTGAATACCAGTCCTAAACCGAGAGTACCTTTTATGTACCGAGGAACATGTTTAGCAGCAGCATAATGATTTGCATACGGCGTTTTGATGAACCTGGATAGGGCCGAGGCCGCATATGCCAAATCGCTTCTCACTGTATTCGCAGCAAACAATAATTTCCCCACCATGTTGCGATACAGGGAAGCATCTTCGTCAGACAGTAGCTTACCCTCAAGGGCCAAGGACGAACCAGCAGCAAGGGGAGTCTGAACTTTATTACAGTCAGACATATTGAAATCACCCAAGAATCCTGCTAAGTACTGACCGAGATGCATGGAAACCACACCAGGACGTTGGGAAACTTGCATCCCTAGGAACCGAGAAACTGCACCAAGATCCTTCATTTTGAAATGAGAAGACAGAACGTCTTTGACAGAATCAATTGAAGAAGGAGAGTTGGAGAGGATCAATAAATCGTCAACATATAAGGCAACAAGTGTAACCGACTTCTCAATAACCAAAGAGTAAACACCAAACTCAGACATCGACCGCACAAAGCCAAAATCTATTAGTACCTGATTGATTTTAACATTCCAGCAGAGGGGTGCTTGTTTCAAGCCATAAAGACTTTTATTCAGATGGCACACTTTTGAACCAGCAGCAGGAGAGCCAGGGGGAGGCTGCATATAAAGCTCCTCATGCAAATCACCGTTCAGGAATGCGGTGTTTACGTCCATTTGATGAATGGTGAGATCAAACTGAGCCGCCAACGCAAATAACACCCGAATGCTTTCATACCTAACAACAGGACTAAAGGTTTCACCATAGTCAATACCATGTACTTGACGAAAACCTTGAGCAACAAGCCTGGCTTTGTAAGTGGGAGGAGTGGTATTGTCCTTGATAGTAAACACCCACCGACATCCAATTGCTCTGCGCCCAGCAGGGAGAGACGTCATAGTCCAGGTTTGATTCTCTTTATGCGCATCAAGTTCTTTGTTGATGGCACTAGTCCAAGCGGCAGAGTCGGAACAAGCCAGAGCTTCTTGAATCGTCGAGGGTATGTATCCAGCAGACGACGTGGTAACATAAGCTCTATGAACAGCATGAATGGCATTGAACACTTGACCAGAGACCAACAAGGCCGTGTGATGGTCAGCGCGTTTTGGAATGGGTCCTTCAAAATCAGTCACTTCAGAAATAGTACGGACTAAGGCTGGGCCGGAAGTAAGATCAAGAGCAAGCGAAAAATCTGTAATCGCTTGATTGGCCGAAGCATCAGGAGGAGAATCATCTTGAAGAAGGCCTAAAAGCTCGGTATCACTTGCAACAGATGATAGTGATAGTTGGGAAGAAACGCGTGGGAGGGGATTAAGCACTGGAACCACGGAAGGTACCGCATCAGGAACACAATCCGGAAGAGAGGTGGACGGAAAATAAGGTTCAGAGGAAGCATCGATATGGTCCTCGTCAGAAGGAACACTTGCGGGATTCTCAGAAGGAGGATCAACAAGAGGAATTGCACGATCAGATTCCTGGTAATCAAAAGTGTTGGTGGAAATGTCTGGGAGCTTCTGAGCTTCATTTGCAGCAAGATTCATATTGTCAGTCAGGTGAGCAAGAGACTCCTTATACGATAATACTTGAGGTTCAGACGGGGGAGCACATCCAGCGAAGGAATCTTCCAGTTCAGTAGAGGCGACGGAATCAGCAGAAGAAGATTCAAGATCGCTAGGAGATACCGATGGGTCAATAACAGAGGAGACACGACGAGGGATCACTTGGCTCAGTGTGCCACCATGTGGTGCAGCAGATGACAAACCATAAACGCTACTCTGGCTGGAGTCAGTGGGGCTCGGAGGATAAGCCCCGGAAGCTGAGGAGCCAAAGAGAATGTCTGATGGTAGACGGTTCGAGCTATCCTCATCCAGGACAGTGGGCGTTTTCAAACATGGAAAGACATTATCATTAAATTTCACGTTGTTTGAAATTACAATATCTTTCAGAGCCGGAACATAACAGCGGTAAGCTTTATGGGCCGGACTATAACCCACAAAGATAGCATCTGAGGATACCGGAGAGAACACCGATGTACGTTTGGCCGGAGGTATCAACACATGACACTGGACACCAAACGGATGCAGCACAGAATATAAGGGGTCATATCCATACCAACGAAAGAAAGGTGACTTCCCGTCCAATAAAGATGACGGGTACCTGTTCACTAGAAATTCAGCCGTCTTGACTGCCTCGGACCAAAAACGCGAGGGAAGACCTGATGAATGAAGAAGGACACGAGCCTTCTCTTTGAGTGTGCGATGTTTCCGCTCGGCAACACCATTTTGTGATGAGTTGTACGGAACCGTCAACTGATGACTGATCCCTTTTTCAAAGTAGAACTGATTGATTGCTCTATTGTCAAATTCAGTTCCGTTATCAGTACGAACTTGGGAAACTTTCAAACCACGTGAGCTAAAGTGGTTTTCTGCAGTCAAGATAAAATTCTTGAAGTATGCATTAGTTTCATCCTTCGTATTGAGAGGAATTATGTGAGCCCATCTTGAAAAGTCATCAACAATTGTGAGAAAGTATTTCTCACCAGCAAAACCCGGTGTTGAAAAAGGTCCGCTCACATCAGCATGAAGTAGTTGGAGCGGTGCCTTTGCCCGTGGTGATGAAGCTTGCTTGGGAAAGATTTGAGTCATCTTTCCTGCAGCACACGATGCACACTCAACCATCTTGGGACCAGAAGGTACTCCCATCTGAGCCATAACTGCGGGCGAAGGGTGACCGAGGGCCGCATGACTAATACCACCAGGAACTGCTAGTGCATCACCAACTAGCGGAATGTAGTCAAACTCATACAAGTCTGGTCCACAAGCGGTTGCAATTTTACTAGCTGTATCATCAGATGATGAGAGATAGTGTACCGCTTCATGAGAAAATGTAAACGAACCAGATTTGGAGGCCTTTTTGATGGATATTAGATTTTGGGTGGCATCAGGGACAAAGGAGACATCGGACACAGTAAGAACTTTTGAGGTAACTGGGTGCACAAAGCGGATAGTCCCAGTACCTTTAACGACCAGAGGATTGGATGAGATCCCAGTAATGCAGCCAGACGCCGGAGTAAATTCAGCAAAATGAGACCGCTCATTTGAAATGTGGAGTGTAGCACCAGAATCCAAAATGTAGCTCCGACTTGGCATAACTGAGTCTTCTCTTGAGTTGAAGACTGCCCAAGAGATACCAGAGATAGATTTGGATGAGGAGTTGACAAGAGCTGCTGTATTACCACTAGAACTGCTAGCAGCAATCGGGGCAGCAGCTGGACAATCCTTAGCAACGTGGCCTCGTTTCTGGCATCGGTAACACTTCTGCTTATTAACATAAGGTTTCTTGGAAGTAGCTGCAAATACTGAACCCTGCGTTGTAGGAACGAGATCCCGCAGAGTGTTCTCAACCGCTGACAACGTAATGTTCGGAGTTGACACATCTAAAACTCGAGCATTCGCTTGGTCGGACTTAAACATCCTTAAGTAAAACAAACCCATCACTTGGGTAATTTCCGAGGAGTGGTTAAAGTGAGCACATATATCTCTGAACAAGGACAGAGCACTTTCATCACCGGCAGACTTACTGACCGAAGCATCACAAGCTTTATTAACCATAGCATACAATTGACGTGATGTAACCTGGGAGTAATCACGTCTAATCAACATAAGTAAATCAAGTCCGAACGCATTATCAGACTGATACTTTAACAACACTTTTGACGACACAGTATTCAACAGTACAACTTGAATTGCATTGTTCAATGCAACTTGGAGCTGCATAACTAGAGTGTCGTCTATCGGTTCAGCTGGAGGTAACATCATATCTCCAGTTGTAAAATAAACGTCAAGGCCAGCACCCTGAGTGGCAACAAGCATACCAGTGTAACTGTTCCATTTAGGATAGTTCATAGACGAAGAAAGCTTCAAGCTCTCATCTCTAGGGCAAGTGAGAGCGAATTGGCTCATAACCTGTTGTAATCTAGCTATTCTATTATGAATATCCATTGTATATGTTCACTTTTTCTTATGTTTGTTGCTTATTTATATTTAACTAATATAACTAGCCTACAAACTAATATTCTCAAACATAAATACAAGGGACAAACCTCTTGTATTTATACACTTACACCTTCGGTTAAACTTGCCATTATTCATTTATCATGGCGGCTAACTTTCCAGTTTTAGATTACTTAAGATGCCTTATCATGATAAGACTCTTATCTCTTATCACTCAATCCTTATTGGCCTCGGCATCTTATCTCAACCCTAAGATACCTTATCATGATAAGATTCTTATCTCTTATCCCTCGATCATGATTGGCTTTGGCATCTTATCTCAACATTTGTGTTTGGAAACTAAAAGCAGCTTTAAGGACCAAGGTTCTCTCGTATTCCTCTATTCACGCTGAAACAATTAGCTGTAGACTATATATTGAAAAGGTGTCTTTTTCAACATAACAGCTCGTATGGCCAAGTTGGTAAGGCGCCACACTAGTAATGTGGCGATCCTCAGTTCAACTCTGAGTGCGAGCAGTTGTTATTTTTTGCCACCTCTTTTTTTCATAGAGATAGTTGAAAAACAAATAATAAAAAGAAAAATAGAATTTTAAGGGGTACGTTTGGCGGCGCACGTATATGTGGAACAATATTAGGTAAAGCCATTTTTTGACTTACCAACATCGTTTTCTTTTTGGCGTCTTTTCTTCTTCTTTGCCTTCTTTGTCTAATTCCATTTCTAGATCCTTGGATAAACCTATCTCATCTGGACTCTACCACATAGTCACTCGCTTGCTCATTTTCAAACCAAAATGGTGGTGGTCATTGAGGAGAACTACATATGGGATCCAGTTTTCATATCAAAAAGAGAGGACCACTTGACGGCTTCAAGCTCCCAGAATAATGCAGTTTCAATGTCGTCTTCTTCATCTAGCTCCCAAACATCGGGTGTGGATGCACTACTTGATTCCCATGGATGTGTGATATGTAACTCCACCCCATCTTGTCCTCAATGTAAAAGTTATCAACAATGTGCAATGACGACACAAACGTGTGCACAATGTCCAACTACATACTGCTTAGATAATAGTGATGGCACCAACTCCACAGGTGTAAACTCACTTAATAGTGCCGAGATCGGTGGTATTGCGGGAGGCTTAAGTGGGTTTGTGTTTATTTTACTTCTGGTGGGTATCTATTTCTTGTACAAGAAGTACAAGAATCACCTTCTTGTTGATTATGAACTGGGAATAGGTGAAGAGATGAAAGAGTTGACAGGATTCAACGACTACGATGACGGTTTTGATGATGGTGCTGGTGGTGGATATGGAGATGGAGTGAGAAACAGTGTGCGTAATGCTAGATCATCACAGTTCTTACATCCTGGTAATGCGGAAAAAAGGATGTCACAGACCAGTTTATCCACAGTGACGAATTCAGTCTTGACAAAGGCTTCCAATGTTTTGAATATTGTCTACATTCCAGGTGTCACAAACAGCCGGCCTGCAAGACCTATTGTTGGCGGAAGTAGAAGAAACACCAGAAGAGCTGTCAACTCTACCTACAGTAGAGGTATGAGCGTTTACTCCAAAGAGACGTATTTCAGTGATTTGGAGAATGCTTCTTTTCACGGTGGTAACGTGGCTACTCGAGGTGGTAACCCAACGCTTGTTGAGATAAATCAGGATGATTACAATTACGACGATGAAGATAAGGGCCTGCGTGACGAGGAAGAAGAAGTAAATTATCCGATTAACATCAATCTGCAGCTACCTCCATTGCCAGAGAGGAGACAAATGGATGACGATATTGTAGAGGAAGAAGATGAAGCGGAAGACGAGATGGAAAGAAGAGAGCGTAGCAACAGCTTCATAGACGGATACGAAAGCGATATCGATGATACCCATCAAAGAAGAAAAGAAGGAGGAGAAGGAGAAAGAGGAAGAGAAAGAACTTTTATCGGGGAAGAAGAAGGAGAATCAGGCGAGGATGCGGAGGATGCTATTCATCTTGATATCGGGCTGTCGGACAGCAATGAACATATTGCCAATTCTAACAACCACAGCAACGGCAACTACAGCAGAACGGTTCCGAACAGATATGCTGCACTTGTTGAAAAGAAGGATCAGCTGAACTACGCTCATTTAGGTCCGTTTGCCTCAAGTAAGGATGCGGAGGAGGGAACGGATTTACATAACGAATCCTATTCTGACAGCTCTTCCGACTCTGACGAAGAAAACATTGAGATGCTCCTCCATCAGAGTGGCCAGAGTAGCAACAGCAATACCAACAGCAACCTTTTCAACTCCAACACCAGCAACCCATTCCTGTCTCCTCTGGATTAGAGAAAGAGAGGAAGCAGGCAACCCGTGCACCAGACGTATGCTTATCCCATTTTTCCGCTTTCTTGTTTTTTCAGTTTTCCTCGCATTTTCCGCATTTTTTGCTTTGTTATGCTATGTTTTGTTTTGTTTTGTTTTCCCAGGCTTTGTTTACCTGCTAGACGGATTCTGCCTGTTGATATTGTTTCTGTCGTATCTCGTGTTGAACATAGCCTGGGGTTCGTCTGCATTTTCAGCATATAGTATCTTGGAATCCTAGCATAATATAGTATTTACAGTCATCAACATCCATACACATACATACACACCATACTATTATGTCCGACAAGAAGAGGTCGTTCAACAGTAGTGTTACTGCCATAGGTGATAGTATCCATATGTCGAATAATAGTGCAACAGTTACTTCGACCATCACCAACACCGATGGCATTAACCACAATAATATTAATAACAATAGCAGTAATGCTGCTACCTCTGCTACCGGCACCGGTGTCGCAATCGGCTCCGTTCCCAATACTACACCTGCGATTGGAACGCATCCTGGGATACCTAGCAACCCTTCAACGACTGTCACGGAAGATTCTGCTGATGATGTGAATTTTGTAATTCGCCATTTGAGCACTCCATCGGACAATTTACCAACTTATGTTTCCAAACAATACAACAATGACTCTATAATGGGTAACGAGATCCAAGCTTATGCGAAGATTGCAGGTTGCAACTGGACGTATTATGTAAAAAGCTTGACGATTTCGATTGGCAGAAACACGGACTTTCATGCGGCTGGCAATACTAATAACAATAGTGCTACTGCTAGTAAAGATCTGATAGATATCGATTTGGGACCCTCAAAAGTTGTATCAAGAAAGCATGCGACCATTGAGTACAATCTCAACGGTAGAAAATGGCAATTGTTTATAAATGGTAGAAATGGTTTGAAAGTCAATGGTATGCGATTGAACCTTTCCACAAATACTCCCTATGACCTAAGCTCTGGTAACATTATAGATATAGGGGGAACCCAGATGATGTTTGTTCTACCAGATGCACCTCCAGTCATTCCAGATTATTTCCGTCACTTACTATCTAATAAGAGATTGAAGATGAACACTATGCCAAGCAGTAAAGGCAATTCTGTGGATTTCAATTCCAAATCAGACATGGTAAATACCCAAGTTAAAGCTTTTCAGCTACAGGAAGGTCTTTCCTCATTAAATCCTCATAGCGCATCTTCCGAACAAGATTACTCAAAGGATGATGCAAAGGATTTGAAACCTCCATATTCATATGCTACCATGATTACTCAGGCTATATTATCGAATCCACAAGGCATATTGTCATTAGCAGAGATATATAATTGGATCTCAAGCCATTTTGCATACTACAGACATACTAAACAAGGATGGCAGAATTCAATTAGGCACAACTTATCATTGAATAAAGCATTTGAAAAGGTACCAAGGAAGCCAAATGAGCCTGGTAAAGGTATGAAGTGGCAGATAAGTGAATCTTATAGAAACGAGTTCTTGAAAAAGTGGCAAGATGGCAGTTTAAACAAAGTTAGAAGAGGGACAAGTGTTTCAAGACAGCTACAATTACACCTAATAAAAAATAATGCATTACCAAAGGGCAGAACAAGCCCTACTTTTGTAGATGAGTCAAAACGTCATTTAGCTCAACTCCCAACTCCGATCAATATGTCTCAACTCCCACCTCCAAATTCAATTCCGTTTAATCCTAACCATTCTCAAGAAAAGCTGAATAACCCTTCTTTCCTGCTGCCGAATCTATCACCTAATAAAAATAACCATAATGACCTAAACTTTATGACAGTGAAGCACGAGGCAAACTCTAACTTACCGTCGCCAATCAAAACAATGAGCATTCCAGATATAAACTATCTGAATAATGATCCAAAGTTATCGAGTGGTTTAGTTAGTGGTCTGAATAACACTAATACATCTGACCAACTGCTAAATAGCACATCCAATACCGACAACTCGATTAATAACCCAAAACTTGAAAATAAAAATAATAGCATTCATACAAACTCGACAAATAAGAACAATAATTCCCCAATACCAATCAACAATAATGCCAACAAATACAACGAAGAAGCCATGGGACGACCACACTACATTATGCCGGCAACTAAGCTGCAACCGATCAATCCCAATTCCGCAGCAGATGAAAACCAGCTGAATTCTTTATCGTCTCCTAAAAAAATATTTCATAGGCTAGATTTAATGACTCCAGAAAGAAATTTGCAAAGACCCAACCTAGAGATGAACTCAGCTCAATCTCAGCAATCTGTAAACTCATCACCAGCCTTATGGAATTATGTCCAATTTTCCACTCCATTGGGCCCAGCTAATGGTACTGGGACTGCAGGTAATGGCATGAGTGTGAACATGGGTTCAGGAGGAGATCACGATAAACTTCCCAAACTTGAGCTGGAAAGCCCCCTCAAAAACAGACGGACTACAAGCAAAGTCAGTGACTTGAAAGATGTTGATTTGGTAAAAGGCTTCAAACAATAAGGTCAGGACCCTAACACTTTTGTAGTTTTTTTTTTTGATTGTACAGGATTTTACAATCTGATGCCGACAGCTTTTTTTTGCTCCCCATTATTTTTACATTGTTCTTCATATTTCTGTACACTTTGGACAAAAGCATGTCTATTTACTACGTTCATGTAATAATTTTACTGAAACTTAATATATTATTTTTTGGTTATTTAAGAATACTATAAAAAAATCACGTTTCTTTCAACCCATCTCCATATATCTTATTGCCCTTATTGACAGCAAATTTGATAAGATCAATAATCACAGGTATACTATTATCTGTTTCACCATTAACTTTGCTTTGAACTTGAGAAGCTAATTTTTCAATATTGTTAAGTACTGACAACAATTTCCGCTTGTCTTCAAATCTCACAGAGTTTATGAAATTAAGGTAACTCAATAACCGGTTTGATTTCATTACGTCAAGATTTGATTCATTGGAATCAAATGTAGCTGCAGTCCACTCATTAACCAAATTAATAAAATCATCTTGTCTAAGTTTAGTGAAATTTATAAAACTGGTTTTGAAACCTTTACCAGATCTTTGAGGAAGCGGAGGTGGCAAAGCACTCTTTTTTGAACTTTCTTTTCCATCCAACGAAAGTTCACTGAGATCGGCTGTTAAATTTTCATCATCAAATTTCGACATTGAAATGAGGTTTTTGAAGATAGTTAATGTTGACAATACATTTTCATCAAACGGACAGTTGGTCAATGTATCTAGTATATAAGAATAGCTTATATCTTCAGGTAAATGCTGTAAGAATTTCTTCATGAATTTTGAATACAACTTGGCCATTATGAGGCTATCAGATCTACATATTATTGATGAAATGTTTTGCAAGTAAGTCCTTATCAGTAAATTAACCTTTTTGATTTCAAACTCTTCTTTCGATGCAATTACTTTGCTCTTTTCAATTTTGATAATAGTAAGTACCATGAAATATCCAACTGATGTCAAATCGGTAAGTTTTGAGTTTACAATGTAAGGTATGAACATTTTTAACTGAACTTTGATCAAGTCAAGCACCTTGATGCTTTCTGGTATACTTATGTTCCAGTTTTCAATGTATTTGGCATACATGTAAAGGAAGCCAAGAGAAGTGGTGGAAGTCGGCAAAGCTTTTGGTTCCTTGCTCCTGAAAGAAGAATTATTGTATGCAGAGACTGCCAAACTCAAAATATCCTCACTGGACTCTACTTTATTGTCACTTCCATCAAAAAGAAAAGCCGCATCCTTTATTTCTTTGGCCAAAGAACCAGAGAGGTCAATATCTAAAGATAAAGACAGTGACAACAGACGATTGATTAGCTCGAAAAATAATTCTTCCGACGCCATTTTGGGAAATCCTAATTTTGGAAGTAGCTTGGCTATGAAAACCCTATGATGATCACGAGCCATCTTATCAACAATTGAGTCAAACAATAGTCTTATTAATTTTCTTTGCAAGTAGCACTCATCATCAAAAATTCTTGCTAATTCTTCAGGTGTGTTCTCCCCACTAGTGAGAGTATCATCTGGAATTTCCGGAGGAATATAATCCCTAAGAAATATATATAATGATCTCTGTACTGAGATCACACCCGATATGTGCTCTGCTGAGTTAAAGAAGTTTAATATTGAAGAGACTGCCATACTCAAAAATTTTGACGGATATAATGTTTTCACCCTCTGGACGCAGAATTTGATACATTGGAAAAGGGTATGAAATTTAATAATGACACAGCGGTTTGACCAGTCAGTCACATAGTCCTGGATCAAATAACTCAGATCGTTATATTGTGTTTTGTACCAGTCATCCATGTTGGTTTCGATCTCTATGATCTCAGCCTCATCAATTGTTGCAGCATCCTCAACAGGATCGGCCAGTTGGCCCAGTTGCTCACAACAGGTGAGAAGCAATTCTTTAGGGTTACCATAAGTAGCAAGTAAATTGAATGCCTTCCAAACAAGTGGCACCTCAACAGTATCTTTCAATGCAAACCTCACTGGCCACTCACAATCAAGGAAGGGTAACAATAAAGGAGGTAAATCCCATGCAACTTCAGCTAAAAGTTCCTTGTCATCATCTAAGATTTGGCAAAGTAGCTCCATTAGTGCGAGACGTTCCTCAACGCTGTACACATTCCAGTCATGAAGATACAAATCCAAGACGGTTGAAAATCCAATAAAATCCTGCGTCTGTGCAGTTTCAGCGGCACAGTCTTTGATGTTGGCGACAATCTCCTTGAAAGTCAATGGAGACACAGTGTTCAGCGACTCTACTTCAGTGTCAGACATTGCTCTAGCTCGATTCAAAACTGTTCGTCAGAAACCTGCCTTCAATTGTATCGGGTCAAAAAATTGTACGTAGACTTTCAGGTTTTTCTACATCTGGACTATAATAAATTAGCAATCTCAGCTATTCTGGAAAACATGCCATCGGCAATGGGTTTACGTAATTACTCTAGAATCATTTTAGCAGTATAGCCTGCTGCGCCACTGCTCACCATTCTGCGCCACAAAGCCTCTCTGGTCTCGCGTTCGCTTTCCGAGAGGGGAAATTCCCTTCGATATTGCTGAACTTTCTCTCTAACAACATGTTCCAGCATCGTTTTATCTGCCCTTTTCTGCCTATTCCATTCACCATATTCCTCCAAGATTTCATCCTCGCCCATGTATGGCAGTACCATTCTGCCACATGCATCATCAATTAGCTGTCTGGCTTGGTGACTTCTCTTCAGATCCTTCACTAGAGCGATCTTGCCCGAGTTCAAGATACTTTCGATCAAAATATCGCTTTTCTTGATGCACTCGTAAATGGATTCTCTAGTAGGTCTCAATATACCTTTTAATTTTATGTAGGTGTTGGCACTTATTTTGTCTTTACCTTCTTGCCATTTCTCCCCCTTATCAACATCTTGCTTTCCTCCTGTCAAATTCATCCTTATGGTATTCCCGTCTTGGATAAAATTGCTAAACTCAGGTAAGAAAATGAGCTCGTTCTCTGAGTTGATAATCACTTGTGGCAAAATCAAATGGTGCCCGTTTCTATGAGTGTAGCTTTGTGACTTTTCAATTTCGATCTCCTGATCATTCTCATAACTTTTGAGCTTGATGACTTCTACACTTTCTTGAGCCAAACATATTTTTCTAATGATTAACTCAAACTCCTCTTTATACTGTGTGACATTCCCCCCGAACATGGCAGAGTGAAAATCATCATTGTCATCCTCATCACTTATCAAAGAAACGGCACTTTTCATTTGAGCAAACTCGCTCAAACGACTTAAAAACCAGATCACGGAAATATGGTAACCGCCCTGTAGTAGGATACAATACATGAGATGCTTGATTAAAGATAGATTACTTGAATCATCACTGGCATTTCTTTCTAACAAACTGATGTAGCCTGCTATAAGTCGTTCCGTAAAAAATTTATTAGTTTTCCTAAACTTTTCCATTCTGTTTTCATTTGATTCAGGTAGGATCTCCTCCGCAGCTAAAAACGCCATAATTTCATCACTATACACCATAACTTTTTTAATAATTGTTCTATTTTCTAGCTCTAGGTTACGAGCCTTGAACATGATATACAGTGTTCTAAGTAGAAAAACACTTTTTTTGAACAGCTTTATTTTCAAGACTCTAATTTCAGGATTCAAACAGTATTTAGTTAATGCTTCATCATCTCTATAAGCCAAGAACGTGTATATAATTGATGTCATCCCAATCTTCAAAATTTCGTCTTGGAACGCCTCAATATCATTTTGGTAGGTATGTAGGAACTTCTTTCTTTTCTCTGCATACTTTTTCAATAAATTTGATTCAGAATCAGGTTTGATCAACTCTATTAGTAATTGGCAGAATTTTGTGATCATGTCAAACTCACATATTATGAATGTTTTATCCGTATTTGCCAAAATGAATTTTTTCACGCTTAATATCAATTTGCTTTTCAAATAAATAAGAAGATACCTTAAATAGCTCTGATCTTTGTGAAAGATTTCTGATTTGGAAATTATTTGCTCCATTGTTGGCTCCCCACCAAACATAGCATCTTCAAATTTCATTAGATTTTCGTCAATAATATATTCTACTGAAGAGTAAGCCATCATTTTCTTGGACAATAATTTCAAAGGAAAACTAGAGATAAAGTTAAATGTTGCATCCAAGGATTTTTCTAGATCTAAGTTACCTTTTGTAACAATGCCAGACAATACAATGGAGCTAGTAGACTTGTATAAATTCCAGTCTTTGATGACATTCCAAGCAAATTCATAATCATCCTTTCCTGGACAAGGTATCGAGCTTAAGAAGTATTCAAAGATGCACATCTTTGCCTCAAAAAAATCATAGTCGACAAACAACATTGATTTCTGTTGGCATGGTATTAAATCAATCCGGGAGCTTTCTTTTAGCTTTTCAAACTTTTTTTCAATCAAGGCTTTTTGACCCGTACAGTAATTATATAGGTCTATGTTATTTCTTGAAAATTTTTGAATCAAGCCGATGGCGGTGCTATAATAATTGAGGGCTAGTTTTTCCTTTCCACTCACGGCTAAAATATCTGCAATGCCAATGGCTATAGGCAAGCGCTTAGAGATAGGGGTTATTCTGTAGACAGTATACATTTGAGCCGTGGAAAACCAAAATTTTGAGAGATTGAAACTAATGAGGCCAAGGTCAAACATTTCTGTATCTTCCATACTTCCACTGAACATAAGCAGAAGTTCATATTTTTGTTGATTTATGAGGTTTTCAAGAAAATTTTCCTCCCATTGAGCAAGCCCATCGATAGGGGATACAATTACAGACTTGATACACATAATATAGATTGTCTTTATAGGTATTTACTGTATTAGAGTAAATAAGTTTTAGAGTAAGTAAAATATAATTAATCAAGTAATAAGATGAAGAGGCACAATAAAAACATCCCGTTTGGGAATACCCTCGACCAATTCATGGTGCCACATGACCTCGTGAAATATTATGGAGTTGCTGCTTGATCTCTAGCATGAATTAGGCCGTGCTTATGCATTTACATCAATAAGCCTTCCGATAATTTGGGATACGGACCAACTCATGAGTAACAGTGGGACAGACTCAGGTGAACCTGGAGGGATCACCAATATGGGTCCAATTCCCCTACTTGATGATACCCTAACTCGAAAGTTACCATCCATGACTTTTGAGAAGTACATTAAGAAAACAAATGAAGGACATGCCAATCCAGTCTCGGAATCTACATCAAACTCTCATCATGACCTTGAAAATGAGTTTGGAGCAGCTTTTGAACTCAATCTAAACGGTGGATCGCCTGCTTTGAGTAAATTTCAAAATCCTTTCGAAGAGACGCCAAACGAGAAAGACAATAATAAGAACGATATTCGCTTGAGTATGAAAAGTGATGTGGAAAACAGTGCTATTTTTAAAACACCATCGAAAAAGGAGACCAGTACAGGAAAAAGTACTCCAGCAGGTTCAAACCGATCAAAGTTTCTTAATTTCCTCCAGGCGACTTCTACTAACGCTGCTGAAGAATTTCGTGCACTTAAGCATAAACAACTCCAAGATGATGGTTATGGTTACGACAACTTCGATAATTCCAATGTTGGTCTGGTCATAGATATTAGGAGGAATGAAGACGAAACTGGGGAGGAGACTTCAATGGACGATTCAAGCATACGATTAAACTTGATACCCACGACATCTCGATATAATCGAAGGGAGGCGGCAGAGGACACTGTTGACCCGACACAAGCCGACGGAAATGTACACGAAGAAGTAAATAGACTTATTCGAGATCAAATTTCAAAACGTAGCTTTGAAGATGAAGATAAGGAGTATTTGATAAAGGATCTCAATAATTCTCAAAAGTATAAATACTCGTCAAGTGATGTGATGGACAAAGAGATGAGTAGCGAAAAAACAAGCAACGAGCTTCAAATACATACAAGCCCCTCAGGTAGGGAAGATCATCAAAATATGTTTAAAGACAACGATGAGGCGATTTTAAAGGATACGCTAGATGTAACTGGATCATCCCCCAAAAATTTTGACGAAGGTAGTTCCAAAACCACGCAAACGTTTTCAAACACAACTCCTGTTTTTGTTGAGGAAACTGCAATGGGTGGAGAAAAATTTGTGATTCAAGATGAGTGTCATGACAAATATTGTAATAGTCAATTCACTGAACGGGCGCCAGAGAGTTTTGAACTTTTAAGCCACTCTAATAATGATAAGCGAATGATGCTAAAAGAGACTCAAGTCATAGACAACTTTTCGCAATCTATTGTTATTGAGGAAGATGAGGAAGAGGAGGAAGATGAAGAAGCTGTTAGTTCTGCAGTGGGTGAATACACAGGTTTAATGAGAAAGAAAGCTAACGAAGATGACGAAGATGGAGAAAGAATTAAAACAGGACGAAATATCTTGAATACCTTCAAGATTGATGAGGAGTCACCATCACTATCGCAATCACAACCGCGGTATAGAAGGCCGAGTAATCCGGCAAGTTCTGTGTCACAAGGCCCCGAAGCAGACCACATTCAAATTCAAGGAAGCCAAGCTAATTCTAGTTTTGGCATACCTGATACCCAAGTTCTATCTTTACCAGAAACGTTTAAGATTGAGACCGACACCAATTTTAATCCGGGTGTCGAGGCTGTTTTAAGCCATATCTCTTCGCCCGTCGATATAGAATTGAATATTGTGCATCCAATGAGTGAGAACGGGAGCGAGAACGAGAACGGCAATGGGAATGCGAACGGAAATGGGAACGAAACAACAGACCCAGAAATACCTAATACAAGTGCTGTGTCTATTAGTAAGATTTGCCTGGATATAAAAGATGATGCGGCACGGGACAGAAATCAGGAGCCTTCCAAAGCGACTTCGACTCCAATTATTGAAAATAAAAGGCCTTTGATTGTTCAGGTCAAAGATGCAAGCACTGAGCGCCAGGACGAAAACATGTCTCAAACAGCTACTTCTACATCAAGGTCTAATATTATGGAACGGCTGAGTAATGTATTAAAAGAAGATAATCAAGATGAGAGTGAGCTAGTACAACGACAACTTTTCCGAGCCGAGAGAAAAAGGAAGGAAAACACTTATGACATTGTTGATGTTCTCGATTGTTGTTGTGTTTTCATTATGGATTCGTCAAGCAGGATCCCCGGACGGATAACAAAGATGGTGCAGTCTGACGATGTTATACTTGTGAACGTGAAGGTGAAGGATGGTGAAGTCATTGTTGACCATTCGAAGATATACGCACCTATTTGTTTCAGTGTTGGTGATCCTGTCAAATATTCTATGGATAAAAGGCACAATTACGTAGTGACTGGTCTCAAGAAGACGCATCGGTCATATGAAGACATGAATGAGGAGGACACATATGGTAGAGTGGAGACCATAGATGGGTTTGACAAGATTCTGATCAGAAAGAACAGTAAAACCACCAAGGAGGTATTCGAAGAAATTGAAGTTGCTCTGGAAGAGCTTTATCTCACTGCTCCGATTTCCCGTAATTACCGGTATAAGCTTTTCAATGATCCGGATGATTTTCAGAAGTACATTGACTATCAAATTAGTCGATTTGCCATGCTTGACTCTAAAAAGGGGAACTGTTTAAATGGCACCGGAGCGGATGATACGCTTATAAACCTGCTACCTGTCAGTAGGAATCGGAGTTTTATGAAGAGCAGAAATCAAGGATTCTTTTCTAACTGTCTGTTTGTGGTTACGGGGATTCACAGTGTGCGGAATGGATCTAGAGGAGATTCTAAGCTGAACACACCAAGACACCAGAGAGACAAGAGCGACATCCAACAGCTGGTTGAATTCATCCGGCTACAAGGGGGGACGGTACTACAGGATTCTGGATTTGAGGAGGTTATCAAGTTCAAGATAAGGGAGAAGACCAAAGGCAAAAAAGGTAACGGTGGTGGTATCGGCGGCTCCGGGAACGCTTTGAACATATCGCCCCGCAAGGCCAAGAAGAGCGGCAGCGACGTCAACGGTACTGACGCAAGGAAAGCCGAGAGAGAGTTTCGCAACTTCCAGTGCTTGGAGAACCACGACGGATGCTATGTTATCGATTTCCGCAGCAGGAACAGCATGTATGTGGACGAGGAGGTTGGACGGTTTGAGTTTGCTTGCGTGCTTTCGACGAGACACGTGCGCACGCTCAAGTACCTACAATGCCTCTGCTTGAAGTGGCCCATAATCCACACCGAGTTTGTCAAGAACTGCATGAAGAGTGAGGGGTTTTTGAGAAACTGGGGGAACGAGTGGACCAAGTACCTGCTTATCTCCGGAGAGAGCATGTTTTTGAACAGCTCGATCGGGTTGGACATTTTCGAGTTCTACGGCAACTGGAAACAGGGCCATCGGCTCTGCGACCAGGTGCACTTGAACCGGCTCTTCAGCGGCAGCGACGTTGTTATTGTTGCGGAGGAGTATGCCGCATTCGAACGGCGACTGGCCTGCGAGGCCGGCAGCAGCTGCGGCAGGAAGCGGCGCAAGACTGCAGCAGGAGATACAGACGCGGCAGCAGACAGACCCGGCATTTCGGATATACGCTCCGAGCCCGGCTCGCTCAGCGACGAGGAGACAGCACCACGGAGGCTGGTGGACGGCCCGGCCAGCGAGGAGACGCTTCTGTGGATTTTTCGCCAGCTTGGTTTCGACCGTGCCGTCATTCCGAAGCAGGGCTGGAGCGTCCACCACCTCCTCGATCTGAACCACGCCAGCAGCAGCACCCCCGGCGGCAGCGGTGCAAGGCGATTTCGGCAGCAGGGCGTGCGGGGCGATGAGGCCGCCACAGCGCCCGACACACACAGAAAGTACGTCTACGTGAAGTACGGGAACGACATTGACCGCTTCCGCAGTGCTCTTGCCGCCGTCGACACCTCCGCCTGCGTCTGCACCGTCAACTGGGAGTGGGTGGTCCAGCGCATCATCTGTAACGATCTCTGGTTTCCGGCCTAGCACGTACGTAATCCTGATGCAGACACATGATAGACACAGCATAACCGTTTCCCATGTAATCCGCCGGCTTCTCCGTGCCCGTTGCAAGCGCACTGCCCAGGGACGGGCCCCGTCCGCCGAAAGGGGCAACAACGGCTGCGGCCCCGCCCGGACACCGCCCCGCCCGGGCCCCCTGGACGGTCGGATCTGCGGATCGTCGGAACAACGCCCGATGCGGAAGGAGGAGCAGCCCACCGCAATGCCGTCCGGGCAGTGCAGCGGCCAGCACCGCCACGATTTTTTGCAGCTCGGCGTCGCAGTCGCAGCGTCGCCTTCTCCGCTGCGATGCGCTGAGCACACCGCGCGGGGTGCCCAGGTGCCCAGGTCCACGCAATGGCAGATAGGTAGGCACGAACGAACAAGCACTGAGGAAAAGTGTGGGCTGCACCAGCACAAGGACGGAGACTTCTGCTCTGCTCAGCTAGAGAACGGGGCAACAGTCGACACAGCAAGTCCTAGATCTGCGAGAGATACGCACACACATACGCACACACACACACCGCACAGCAGTGCAGCCGACCATCCTTCGAAATAGCTTCCCCCTTGGTATATTCTCCACAGAGAAAAAAACATTGCAAACACACACAACATGAAGGTGGCCATCGACTTTCTAGCAGCCAAGCTGGTCTGCTGTCTCAGCTGGCTGCTCTACCCGGTCCAGTATGTCCTTACGGCGCTCTTCCAGTCGTCCCTGCTGCTCATCGACGGCATGATCTTCGACGGCAGCCACAGCGGCAGCGGGCGGAAGACCGGCGGCAGCCGTGACGAAAAGACGGCGCTGGACGCAGATTCCCTGTTCCCCCCAACGATCAAGTTCATCAAGAACCTCACCGCCCTGGACGCGAGGACCTCCCGGTCCGCCAGAGGCGGTAGAAAAAACGCCGACGAGGAGGAGCAGAGACAGGAGGCCGCTCCAGCCACGGCCAAGCAGTGCAGCACGGCCAGCGGCTCGGTGTTCCTGCCTCTGACGAACGCCAGGGGCGAGCTCGAGTTCCAGTTGGGCCATGCCGCCGCAGAGGGCGCTACCCCGCTCTACCACAGCGTCCAGCAGCTGACCCCGAACTCGGACTCGGTTTCCCCCAACTCGAGCTCGGGCGACAGCGTCCACGCCCACGGCAAGGCCAAGGCCAACCCGGCCGGCGTGGCCTTCAAAAGCGAGTTCAATAACTTGTCGCCGGTCTCGTCGATCAAGTCTAACAACTCCCAGGAGAGCCTGAACGCCGCCGCCAACTCCAGCGACGCCTGCGTGAAGGACAGCCTCTCTGACGAGGACGACTGCGACGACCTCGAGGACGACGTTCCAGACTCGGAGAAGATCCACCAGTGCCCGCACTGCGACTCGAAGTTCCGCATCCGTGGATACCTCACCCGCCACATGAAAAAGCACTCCAAGACCAAGGCGTACCACTGCCCCTTCTACGACGACTCCACCGAGTCCCGTTGCCACCAGACAGGCGGCTTCTCCAGGAGGGACACTTTCAAGACGCACTTGAAGGCCAGACACTTTCGCTACCCACCTGGCGTGAAGTCGAACAAGAGAACAGGCATGATGGGCTGGTGCGGCATCTGCGGCGAGAAGTTTCTCAACAACGAGATCTGGGTCGAACGCCACATAGAGATGGGTCTTTGCCCAGGCTTGACCGACGACTACATCAAGACGTTGAAGATTGGCAAGAAGAAGACGGGCAAACACTCGAAGTTCCTTGACGTTGACAACCACGAGAACATTTACAACAACAACAACAACAGCAGTAGCAGCAACATTCTTAACCACAACAGCCAAAACAACCACTACCTTCTTCACCAACATCTTCACACCCGAAACGCTTCCCCAGAGAACATCTACGGCAGCACCACCGCTAGCGCCATCGCCACCAACGCAGCACTGCCCTCCAACAGCACTGCCGGATTCTACATGCAGAGCCCTTCGAGCGTCAACTCGTCCCCGTCTCCCTTCCTGTCAAACCCTTCGTTGCACAAGCAAGCCACGCTCGCACACCTACAACCTACATCGCATCCACTATTCAACTCCATCTCCGACACGGAGAACCACCACACGGACAGCACGGCGGACGACCTTGAGACGCTAGAGTTGTTGCTCAAGCAGCAGGAGTTGACCAGAATCATATCCTCCTTGAAGCAGAAGCAGGAGGAGGCCCAGAACATGCAGCAGTTGCAGAGCCTCCAGCAGCTGCAGCAGTTTCAACAGCAGCAGAGCATCCAGCAGCTACAACAGCTGCAACAGCTACAGCAGCAGCAGCAGCAGCAGCAGCAGATGCACGTGCAGCACGTGCAGGCGCCGGCCACCAGCAACACCGACAGTTCTCCGGCAAGCATCGTCAGCCCTGCCACACCTATGCGACTCTCGCAGTACAGCCAGGGTCAGCCCGCCGAATCAGCCTACAGCTCCAACGCCAACGCCAACGCCAACATCACAACTAACCAGCTCCAGCACTTCCTGCTCCAGCAGCTGCAGCTGCAGCAGCTGGACCTGCCGGTGCTCAAGGACGAGTACGAAGACGAGTACCCTTCTTTGGACGGCGAGTTCAGCAACCCCTCGGACCTTATTCGTGCTGGCGGCAACCTTTAAGTAGGGCCGCTCTTTTCTGCGCATCTTCACTTCTAATCTCTTTCCCCCGTTTTCTCTACCCTTTTTTTCTTGCTTTACACCAGGACCCCGCTGTGGCCGGGTACTCGGGGACACGCGTCTCACCCCGATGGCCACGCCCGTCCTGCCGCTTCTGTCCCTTCTTCTTTTTGTTTTTTTCCCTGTGTATTTATCCCTCCAACCGGACGAACAATCACAGCAAGCTGCCACCCTCCACCGGCACATCCCGCATAACGCGTCTTGCACACCGCCGCAGCCCGCAGAGCCCGAATAGCCCCTTTTGCCGGCTTTGCAGCCCAATCCGCGGTCGAAAAGCGGCGGCACGCCTCGTCTATTTTCCGCAACGGCGGCACCCTCGACCCACGGGCACGGCGGACCTAACGGGTGGCGGGGGCGCCCGGTGCCCCCTCTATCCTCCTTGCGCCCTTCATCCCTCTATCCCTGACGGACTGCTACAAGCACCACCCCCTCTGCCTGTCCTAAGAATAGTTCTAGCGGCCGCAGCACAGACAGTACACAGCACTTGGACTGACGACACAAACACCGAAGCCGTTTGGGACGCTGCTATTAGCACACACCACATACATAATAAAAACCTAAAGAAAAAAAAGTGCTCCACCTTTTTCTCTCCCTGGTGCGTCGTTCTTCGGGAGTTCCGCTATTTTGCACACACACACTGCTGCTGTCGTCATCGTCTGTAGGCGCCTGCTCCCTCTCTCCTTCTCCTCCCAGCACACGTACCACCTCGACACTGCAACTGCTGCACACACCGCTGGAACTTACCTACGGGCCTTATTATCTGCTTTTGTCCCATTCTTCCTTCCTCTTTTTCCCCCCAACTGCTGTTAGAACTAGAGACAACACCGCCTCGACCGCCTCGACCTCCTCGACCTCCTCGACCAACCCCGCCGCCTGCGCATCGCCCACCTGACCAGCCAGCGTCCCAAACACACCACATCGCAGTCTTTGAATGGTCTGGTGTTTCTTCCCCATCACGTTTATACTCAGTGCTATACTCACAGTCATCAATGCCTCCCCAATTACGTCATCGCCATCCTCGATACATCTAACCACTCAATCGTCAAACTCCTCGGCAAAGGACCGAATACCAGCATCACAGTCATCCCAAGCGTCCTCCCCATCCTCCTACGATGAATACAGCGCGTTTTACACGTCAGAACTACCCATAATGAAGTTGATTCCTGGAAACGGCTATTACGACTACTTGCTCCAAGTCGGAGAACACAAACAGGACATGGGCCTCCGTATTGATATTCTTCAAGGTGACGTGTGGCTGCCTGCCAGCTCTGCGTTCATCCCATGTTCTGCTACCGCAAGCGCCGGTTCCAATTACACATATACTGTAACCTCAATCTCGTATACGTCAACCTTGTTCACCGGTCCAACCACAATCGACTCCGCAACGGTGACGATGATGCCATGGGAGACACAAGCCTCCTCCCAGTCGGGTACATCAACCTCATCAACGATTGAGCTCACAGTTTCGATGATAGAACCGGTCTTCGGCAGATCATGTGCCAGTATAGGTGTTTACGACCTGCTGGAATCCGCCTACGCTGCATTCATCGACATATACACAAGCCTCGAAGTTAGTGTGGACGATGCAACGTCCTACTTAAAGGTTTATTTGTCCGACATTCTTGTGTCCGGGGTCTGGGCCGTAGACAACTTCATCATGTCCTTCAAGTCACCAAAGCTCGAGACATTGGAATTCTCAAATGTCCCTTTTGTCTACGCAAACTTCTCCAATGTTGGAGTCGGCTCACTGGCAGTAGGGATCTCCCAATCTGAAAATGGCTTCAAGAATAACTTCATTTCAAACTTTGTCATAAATGGCCTCATCGGCTCAAACTCCTACTCTCTTGCATTGGGTGCCAACAATAGCACATACCCTCAGTTGATTCTCGGGGGTGTCGATAAGTCACTAATTTTCAATGATCCTGACAGTCAAGATAATTCGAGCTCCAAAATGGCCTTATTTGATTTCATCCCTGTCCAAGATGAAAGTGGCATGTACATCAGTGAGAATGGCGGATTGTCTACTACCGTCCCAGCCTTCCCCATCTACAGCTGGGGGGTTACTTCAAGCTCTTCAGGACAATCTATTACTTTCTCTCCTTCCTACAATGATAGGACAAGGATTGCAAATTATCCAAAACCGGCGCTTCTCGATTCACGCCACAACTATAATTTCATCCCATATTCAACCCTTGTTGAACTCGCAATTGAATTGAATGCATACTACTCTTCAGATCTGGGAATATGGCTGGCCGATTGTTCAGTCGGGGATACCGGTACGATCGACATGTACCTGGGCAATTATACGGTCCACATGGCTATTTCCAACTTTCTCAATCCTGCGCTTGTCAACAACACAAATTTGGTCTTCTCCTCTGGAGACCCTGCATGCTACCTGACATTTTTGCCTGATTACTATTTAGGCTATTCTTTAATGGGCACTCCATTGCTAAAGAATATATATTTAGCCATCGATAATGAGAACAGACAGCTGGGCATTTCCCAGCTCCAGGATCAGCTAAAAGATACGGAGAATTCTAGCAGCCAAGGAACCCATGTGATAGGAAATGGGATACTTCACATGGATGTTGAAACCGTACGTGCCCCAAAGACATCTTTTGAGGAGGACCAAAAGGCAGCGGAAGTGCCCACCGCTGAAAGCCATTTTTCACACGGCGTGACTCCCCTGTCACAGCAGCAATTGAGTAGAACCATGACAATAACTACATCTACCACAGTCGATGAATCCCGTGTGTCTGCCTACAAAACAGTAGTGACAGTCAGCAACGTTTTCTCATCCGCAACTGCCACCAGTGAGCCCGAGTTCTATGCCATCGAATCAGGGACTATTCCGTTTGCCCAGAAATTTGTCACTGTCACGTCGCTCACCTTGACAATACCGACCAATGTCGTTTTCACAGATACTTCTGTACAGTCCACCGAGGTCTACATTTCCGGTGGGGAAGTATTTCTACAAACGAACGAGAGCAATGGGGCCGACACACAGACCAAAAAAACTCAGTCCACAGAAACTGACTCAACTTTCTACGCATTCAGCTCTCTCGTCGTGAGCAAAATCTCCTCTAATAGGGTTTCTGGCGCCGGCTCCCATGTCCAACCTCCGAGCTTACTTTACTTTGAAGCATCCAGCGGAGAGATGCATTATGGACTGAAAGTTGCCGGATACTTTTCAGCTCTCGTGCTTTGTGTCGCCGTGCTCTTCTGATGCCTCAATTGACCTTTTAATCTTTTAGAGTCGTTTACGTATCTATCCACTTTATACTTTTCTTCTATAGTTCTCTTGTGTTATTATGCTTCTTTGTTTTTCTTTGTCCGTCTAACCCATCATGGCACATGCTGACTCAGCTGTACTTGCCGCACTCCCGTTGGACGAGAAAGGACCTTTTTTTCTCGTTTTGCGACCTTCTCGGTTTTTCCAGCTTTTGGTTTTTGGAATTTTTCAGCAGGTCGATCGAAAAAAATTTTCCCATTGGGCTTACGTGTGGAGGAAAGTAGCTCAATTGAGGAAACACAACAACAACTAAGAAGTCACACGTTCCACGGGAAGCAGAGAAGCATAGATTAACACACAAACCACCCGAGCCAAAAATGAGTGACAAGAATGTGCGTATTGCAATTGTCTCAGATGACAAGTGTAAGCCAAAGAAGTGCCGTCAAGAATGTCGGAAATCGTGCCCAGTTGTGAAAACTGGTAAGTTATGTATCGAAGTTGCACCAAACAGCAAAATTGCGTTCATTTCTGAAAATCTATGTATTGGTTGTGGTATTTGTACCAAAAAATGTCCTTTCGGCGCCATCACCATTATTAATTTGCCAACCAACTTGGAGAGTGAAGTCACCCACAGATATTCTGCAAACTCGTTCAAGCTACACAGATTACCTATGCCAAGACCTGGCCAGGTTTTAGGTTTAGTTGGAACTAACGGTATCGGTAAGTCCACGGCGTTGAAGATTTTATCCGGCAAGCTAAAGCCAAATTTGGGGAGATTCGACGACCCCCCAGACTGGGAAGACATCATCAAACATTTCAGAGGTTCTGAGTTGCAAAACTACTTTACCAAAGTTTTGGAGGAAAACATTAAGACCATCATTAAGCCCCAGTATGTGGATAACATTCCAAGAGCTATCAAAGGCCCTGTCAACAAAGTTGGGGAATTGTTGAAGGCCAGATCTGAAGGTGATGACATGGCCTCAATCAAAACTATCATCAAGATGACCGACTTGTCCAAGCTTTTGAAGAGAGAAGTCTCTAAATTATCTGGTGGTGAATTACAAAGATTTGCCATTGCAATGACCTGCGTTCAGAAGGCTAATGTTTACATGTTTGATGAACCTTCGTCCTATTTGGATGTCAAACAGAGATTGAACGCTGCATTGATTATCAGATCCCTATCCGACACCGATGTTTTTACCATCGTCGTGGAACACGATTTGTCTGTCTTGGATTATCTTTCCGACTACGTCTGTATTTTATATGGTGTTCCTTCTGTCTATGGTGTGGTTTCTTTCCCCGCATCTGTCAGAGAAGGTATCAACATTTTCTTGGATGGTCATATTCCTTCCGAGAACTTGAGATTCAGAAGTGAATCATTGCAATTTAGATTAACCGATGCTTCAGATAACATGATGATTGAACAAACAAGTAACTTCACCTATCCAAGCATGTCCAAAACTCAAGGTGATTTCAAACTGAATGTCGAAGCGGGATCTTTCAACGATTCTGAAATTATCGTCATGATGGGTGAGAACGGTACCGGTAAAACAACACTATGTAAGTTGCTCGCAGGTGCTATCCCACCAGATGAGGGTTTCAAGGTACCGGAATTAAACGTCTCTATGAAGCCCCAAAAGATTGCTCCAAAGTTCACAGGCACAGTTAGACAGTTGTTCTTGAAGAAAATCAGATCATCTTTCTTACATCCACAGTTTAATACCGATGTTGTCAAACCATTGAAGATTGAAGATATCATTGACCAAGAAGTTCAGCACTTGTCGGGTGGTGAGTTGCAAAGAGTTGCCATCGTTTTAGCTTTGGGTAAACAGGCTGACATTTACTTGATTGACGAACCATCAGCATACTTGGATTCTGAACAGCGTATCATTTGTTCCAAGGTTATCAGAAGATTTATTATTCATTCGAAGAAAACAGCATTTATTGTTGAGCACGATTTTATCATGGCAACTTATATGGCTGATAAGGTCATGGTTTTCGAGGGGCAACCATCTATTGACGCCACAGCTAGAAAAGCAGAATCATTATTAACTGGATGTAACAGATTCTTGAAGAACCTTAATGTCACTTTCAGAAGAGACCCTAACTCTTTCAGACCTAGAATCAATAAGTTAGACTCTCAAATGGACAAGGAACAGAAATCCCACGGTGACTACTTTTTCCTTGAAAACAACAGATTGTGATTCCCCTCCAAAACTAATTCATTCTATTCTAATCTATTCTATGTGGTTCAATTCCATTTTATTCTGCAGCCATCTTCTTGGTAAAAAGCGAGAGAAAAACAGTTTCCTTCTGTCTTTTTCGCAATCCTTCTGTCATATTAAACTTCTATAACAACTTCTTTTCTTTTTCTTTTCTTCTTCTTCTTCTCCTTCTTCTTCTTCTCCTTTTTCTTCATTCTTACTACTTTCCCTTCTATTTATACTGTATAAACGGCTCCCATAATTAATTAGCAAAAATAGTGAGTAAGGCCGATCGTCGCTTTTTTTGGGTCGATCGTCTTTTTCTACGTCAAGAATGTTAGTCAACGCCGGATTTTTCAAGACTTCTCAACGTACATTTCCTCATCTAACGTCATTCACCGCTGATTATACCATATTCTCATGTTTCTTAGTTTGTTCTGATACGGCCTGTTACCACGCAAACTAAGATGAGTGAGGAAGTTACCAAGAAGCTTGACGAAGTCAGCTTGAGTGCTGAACAGCCAATTTTGGGCCCTGATGGCCAGCCTTTATCTAAAAAGGCGTTGAAGAAGTTAGAAAAGGAGAAGGAGAAGGAGAGAAAGAAAGCGGAGAAAGCTGCACAATTAGCCGAAGAACAAGCCGCAAGAGAGGCTGCGGCTTTGGCAAACGATACTGCCAAGGATAATTATGGTAAACAGCCATTGATGCAATCGAAAGCAGAAGACGTCACGGGGGTCAAGAGAACGAAAATCTCTACATTATCTGCTGCCAACGATGGCGAGGAAATTGTCTTCAGATCCAGAGTTCATAATGCAAGACAACAGAGTGCTAACATGTGTTTCTTTGCCTTTAGACAACAAGACGCACTTGTTCAAGGTTTATTGAAATCAAATGGTGACTCCATTTCTAAGCAAATGGTTAAATGGGCTGCAGGGTTGAGTTTTGAGTCTATCGTCTTGGTCCACGGTATTGTTAGGAAGGTCGAGGAACCAGTCAAAAGCGCAACCGTTCAAGATGTTGAAATTCATATCACAAAGATTTACCTCATCTCAGCTGCTCCATCGCAACTACCACTCTTGATCGAAGATGCTTCCAGATCTGACGCTGAGGCAGAAGCTTCGGGTTTACCAATTGTTAACTTGGATACGAGACTAGATGCAAGAGTTATTGATTTGAGAACAAACACTAACCATTGTATCTTTGAGTTGCAAAGTGGTATCTGTGCATTATTTAGAGAATACTTGTCAAACTTGAACTTTAGGGAAATCCATTCTCCAAAGCTAATTGGATCTCCATCTGAAGGTGGTGCAAACGTTTTCGAGGTCACTTATTTCAAAACGAAGGCTTATTTGGCACAATCACCACAATTCTACAAGCAGCAATTAATTGCTGCAGATTTCGAGAGAGTTTTCGAGATCGCTCCTGTCTTCAGAGCTGAGAACTCAAACACTCACCGCCATTTGACGGAATTCGTTGGTTTGGATATGGAGATGGCCATTGAAGAACACTACCATGAAGCAGTCGATGTTTTGGCAGACATGTTCATTTTTATTTTCAACGAATTGAAGAAGAGATACGCCAACGAAATTGCTACAATCAGAAAACAATTCCCGGTTGAGGAGTTCAAGGTCCCTGAAAAAATGGTCAAGATCCATTACAAGGAAGCGGTTAAAATGTTGAACGACAATGGCAAAGACCAGGGTGCATTTGAAGATCTTTCTACTGAGAATGAAAAGTTTTTGGGAAAACTCGTTAGAGACAAATATGACACTGATTTCTTCATTTTAGACAAGTTTCCATTGGCCGTCAGACCATTTTACACAATGCCAGATCCAGAAGATCCTAACTACTCCAACTCTTACGATTTCTTTATGAGAGGTGAAGAAATTCTTTCAGGTGCACAACGTATCCACGATCCTGAGCTATTGAGGGAGAGAATGAACTTCCATGGTGTTGATCCAGATGGACCTGGTACTGTAGATTACGTCAACGCTTTCACCTACGGTTGTCCTCCACACGCTGGTGGTGGTATTGGTATGGAAAGAGTTTTGATGTTCTTCTTGGATTTGAAGAACATCAGACGTGCTTCTCTATTCCCAAGAGATCCAAAACGTTTACGCCCATGATTCCGGCGAAGGCTTTTGTAGTGTTCAGTCTAATTTATGTTTTAGCATCATTTACTTTTTATGTATATATGCAACTGGATTTTATGAAGAATGAGAAAACCACATTAGTTGAATTAATGGTGAGTTTAGTTTAGTGGTGAATTGTTGTGCACCTATTCTTGTCCGCAAAAAAAAAGAGCTCGAATGCCGTGCGGATGAAGTAATTATATTTCTCCTATAATACTCCTGATGCTCCTCCTTCTTCAGGATTTTGAGTCTTTCCTTCCAAGAAGATACAGCTTAAGACGCTCCAAGTTTCAATAACAATTGGTAACAATAGTATCGAAGGAATGGCTTCACACGACAATAAAGACGGTAATATGTCCCAATGTAGCAGCGCATTGCACTTCCTGTCATTAACCGATGAATCAACTCCAAACACTCCAAAGAAATCTGATAAAACAAAAGAAGACCTCAATCAAGCGATAGCAGAAGATTCGGGTAATGAGTACGACGATAGAGTTCTGGACATGACTAGTGGAAAGAAAGTTAATCACTTTTTTAGTTACGGCTTACAAAACGAAGATCCAAATACAGATGAAGAGGAAAAAGAGCTCAACCCACATTTTTCATACAACGAGGAGCAGATGCTAAAGGACCAAGATGCTAAAATACGTGCACTGAATACATTGGCTAGCTCCCCTAGGAATTCGAGATCATCATCGGCAAGCTCTCACAATCATCCAGGTAGACGGCCATCTGTTGCAGATTTTATAATTCCTCCGCCTCCTCCAATCTTATCTGGTACCCCTAAATTGTCTAGATCGAACTCCAAATTTAGCTACAATCCTGCAACTCATGAAATGACTCCTAAGTTTTCAAGTTTACATCCTCACTCGAGTTCTCAAACTGGTCATTTCTCATCCGGCCAAAGAGATCTGACTTCACAACAAGTTCAGAAGCAACAGAAGGAGACTGAGGAACATAACTTTAAGCTCGGCAGCATATTAGCTAATGATCACAACTCTGCTATTGACGAACCATCAATAGAGCTTATAAGCATATACAAGCAAATCAAATGGTGCGTAGAAACAAGAAAGAAATATCAAGACGTTTCTTTGCAAAATCCTGACCAGAACCCTAAGAATTCAGATAATTGGAATATATACCCAAATCCTCCATCTCCATTTTGGAAGGCTAGAAATTTTCGCAAATTCAATCATGATAGTGCTTATAATTTGAACGATAAAAGCAGACACGTTGACTCTCGTGAATTTCAGATGGACAGTTGTGAAATTCCTGGTGAAGATGCAACAATAAATTTTGTAGCAGATGATGAAGACACGTACCAAATTGTTGATTCAAAAACTAATGAGAATCTGGTCAAAGTTCCAACAATCAAAGATTACTACCTGGATTTGGAAAAGATCATTAACATCGCATCTGATGGACCTATGAAGTCGTTTGCCTTCAAGCGATTACAGTATTTAGAAGCAAGGTGGAATCTATATTACCTGCTTAATGATCATGAAGAAACATCAGAATCAAAGAAAAACCCCCACCGAGATTTCTACAATGTTAGAAAAGTCGATGTTCACGTCCACCATTCCGCATGTATGAATCAAAAGCATTTATTAAGATTTATCAAGCATAAAATCAGACATTCTCCCGATGAAAAAGTCATTAAAAGGGATGGCCAGATATTGACTTTACAGCAAGTCTTTGACTCGCTTAATTTAACAGCATATGATTTAAGTATTGATACATTGGATATGCATGCACATAGGGATACTTTCCATCGGTTTGACAAATTCAATTTGAAATATAATCCGATGGGTGAGTCCAGATTAAGAGAAATCTTTTTAAAGACAGATAATTTCATACAAGGACGTTATTTGGCTGAAATAACAAAAGAAGTGTTTGATGATTTGGAGTCTTCCAAGTATCAAATGGCTGAGTACCGAATTTCCATATATGGACGTAGTTTGGATGAATGGGATAAGCTAGCTGCATGGGTCATTGATAATAAGTTATTCTCGCATAATGTTAGATGGCTTATTCAAGTCCCAAGACTTTACAATATTTACAAAAAAAGTGGATTGGTGCAAAATTTTAGAGACATAGTAAACAACCTTTTCAAGCCGTTATTTGAGGTTACCAAAAACCCCCAATCTCACCCTAAGTTACACATCTTCTTGCAAAGAGTTATAGGTTTTGATTCTGTTGATGATGAGTCCAAAACAGATAGAAGATTTCATAAGAAGTTCCCATTTCCAAGTAAGTGGGATTCGGAGTTCAACCCTCCCTACTCATATTACCTTTATTACATTTACTCTAACTTAACATCATTGAATCATTGGAGAAAAATGCGTAACTTCAACACTTTTGTTTTGCGTCCACATTCTGGTGAGGCGGGTGACCCTGATCATCTAATATCTGCTTACTTAACTTCTGAAAGTATCAGTCATGGTATTTTGCTCAGGAAAGTTCCTTTTGTTCAATATTTATACTATCTATGTCAGATAGGAATTGCCATGTCACCATTATCTAATAACGCGTTATTCTTGACTTATGATAAGAACCCTCTTCCTTCATATTTCAAGCGAGGCCTGAATGTTGCTTTATCAACCGATGATCCTTTACAATTCTCGTATACCAGAGAACCTTTGATTGAAGAGTACTCGGTAGCTGCTCAAATCTGGAAATTGTCTAATGTTGACATGTCCGAATTGGCAAAAAATTCAGTGAAAATGTCAGGCTTTGAGTACGAATTAAAAAAACACTGGATTGGCCATAAATTTAACGCCAGTGGTGTTGAGGGCAATGATATTGAAAAAACAAATGTTCCTGATATTCGTGTTTCATATAGAACTGAAACTTTGCAAACAGAGTTTGGCTTAATCGAGTATTACACTAAGCTTGAAGGTGTCTAAAGAATCAAAAGGAGCATTTTAGAGCTTTATAATTTACATATCCTTGATTTTCAAATGAGAGGGTGAACTCTATTTACACGTAAACCAGTCTAAACACTTACCGACTGTAATTTCGATTGCGAGCCAAAAATCACGTAATTTCCTGAATTTATTCTCTCTGAAATGCTCTCTTTGAATTTCTCACTGAACATAGAGTTTTGGAACATTAATATTTGTTGTGGACTTCCCAATCTAGTGAAATCAGTATACCATAACCTAAGATTTTTTCTGAATCCATTGTTATATGGTTTGTCGGATGGTAGTAGTTTGACTAGAACTCGTAATTTTCTATTGGTGGGATGTTGCACGTTCACATATTCTCCTAGATCGGTTTGATCGTTTTCATTAGACTGGCTCTTTGCAATCTTTTTCTTTGTTCGGGTTCTTTGTAGCCGTTCTATGGTAGTTTGACCCAGATAAATGTCACCTACTGTGTTGAAAGCCAAATTTCCGACCAATATGGCCATAAAACCAGTTGTGATAAGGAATACAATTAAAGCGGCATGCAAATGACCCCAAACTCCAGAGTAAACTATGATGCTAATACATGTAAAATACATCAATGTTTGCATTGAGAAAAGAAAATAAAGAAAGAAACCAAAGTTATCTTTTCCTATTGTGGAACCTACGAATGTACAGAAATGGTCGAACATTGGAATACACCGGTCTTTGACGGAGGAATGATGACATCGTAGTAATTTCAATGTGGAGCACTCAGAGCACCAAAAGGGTAAACCATTATAATCACATTCAAATATATCGGGTGGAGGAATAACATTGCGATTCAGTGGAACGGTTAATGACGACTCCGAAGATATATCACTCTTTTCGTCTGAGACATCAGTATTTTTGACATTTTTGAACTTTTCTCCCTCATGGATAAAGTTTGATAATTCGTAAGGTGGGATCCTGCATGGCATGATTCCCGGTCCCCTAATGAAAGTAAATACCCAGGATACAAGAACAGAAAACCAAAGTACATTGGATATCACTAAGAAGGCAAGCATCGCAGCCTTATCCTGCGAGCTTCGGTAGACATGATTGTAGCAGAATAAGTATGAGAACGCCCACTCAGCGTACGCCATATAGAAAATGACACATGTTGGAATTATATAGCGCAGTGAGTCACTTATAGACTGTACACGCATCATTAAACCATATCCATAACGTTTGAGAATGTGAAAAAGGAATAATCATAGAAGAAAACGGGACAGGGTTTGTGTAGATAAAATTCGGTAGGTACACGAAATTTGTATAAGAATTACTTCGAGAAATACTATAAACCTTTGAGCTGTATAATGGAAACCAGATTTCTGGTTATGGTGCCCCAATCGCTTTCTGGTTGGGTTTGATCAACTTTGCACTTATAGTTTTTTACGATAGATTTTATATCTGCAGTAGTCTGAAGATTTACATCATTTAGCTCAACAAAATCGCCATTAACGACAGTTTTGATGTTCGCCAGTTCTGACTCAAAATATTCTATGTTAGCCTCTTCAGTTTTCATTATTTTCAGAACCACTAATGCATCGCTCTGTTTTGATATTCCAAACTTATTTAAGCAATCCATTATGTTTTTGAATGGGGATAGAGCATAAATTATTTCAGTATGAAGAGACTTGGATTTCATCGTTTCGTAATGGAAACTCTGCATAACTTTGTAGTAGGCACTATACAGCTGTTCCATACAAACAATGTTCTTGGCATTTATGAATGCATAATCATACTCTCTGTTCCCTTGTATGAGGTTTTTCTTTATCGTTTCAAGGTTCTGAACATTTTTTACCAAAACGGCTACTGCTTTGTGTGATGTGAATATAGGGACTTCGAGAACCAAGTAAGCTGAATTATCGGACATTGTGTATTCAGTTATAGATGGCTCATGTGTGGATGTTCAAATATATATATCAGTGCAGAGGTTATGGAAATATTTGTAAAGAATTTTGTTGTAGAAGTTGGCGTATTGTCGACTCAGCGACCAAAATTGATTGTTTTTGCACGGACTGATTTTCATGTCTTGAAACACCGATTCTCCTTCAACGCCATTGAACACAAATATATATCTAGAAAGAAGCCAAAAGTCATGTCAGGAACCACAGATAACGTTTGGGCAAGCGAATTAGACTATGATGTGAACGTATGGGGAAATAGCCAAGATATTACACAGAAACAAAAGCCCAGGTCTAGCACATGCGAGTCGAACGATCAATTACCTATTACTGATGAGAAACATGATGCATTTGACCAGGGGATAGGTAAACTCGATTCAAAAGATTTCATTTCAGTGAACCCTTCTACTGAGAAGAATATTGATGGAATTGTTAAAGTTGAACGAAAAGATATTACTGACAACAATACATGGATAAATGCCCAGAGTGCCGAAATTGGCAACATCGCCGAAGATCTGACTACAAATGGCGAGGCAGCTTCAATCCCATACCACAATGATGAAATCGTTGATGAATTTGATGATGACTTCGGAGAATTTGAAGAAATACCAACGGAAAAATTGACTTTTGATGCACCTGTCACAAAGCTATTGTTTTCAATATTCCCGGAAGGTGAGAATAGTTTGAGCCCAGAGAAAGAGACCGACAATAGTAAGTCTTCACTTCTTACTGAAGGAGGTATAATGCCGATGAAATGTTATAACACTATCGTTGCAGATGATCGGCAATATTTGTCGGATAAGATACCTGTGATGAACACCCGACAACGTGGCTGTATAGAAAAAATGGAATTGCACAAAGCAGTATTAGCTATTGTTGGTGAATGGATTTATGACGAAAAAGGTATTTACAGAAAGAACGAGGATGAGTCTACAAATACCTCTTGGAAAGGTGCTGGTAAGAATGGCATCTTTAGGTGGTCTACAAAAACTGAAAAGGAACCAAAAACGGAAGAAGATAAAAACGATAGCTTCCGAATAAGTGAAAGGAAACTTATCGGCCAAAAACTACTGCATTCATCATTTGAACAAGCTAGGAGGATTATAGAAGAGAGATCAGAGTCTGAGAAAAGGGAAATGATGATGCTAGAAAAAGCCAGGTGGGAAAGGGAGCAAAAACTGAAGAAAGAAAAGCTGAAGAAGGAAGAAGAGCTAGAGAAATACAATGTCGAGCATGTAAAGGTGAGTGACAAGAAAAAAAAAGGGTTTTTTGAAAAGATGTTTTCAGGCAAGAGCAAGATTGCAAAAGACCACTTGTCACATGAAAAGATAACTCCTGGTGAAAATGATAGTCTTGACAAAAACGAACTATCTTTAATGGAGCAGTTAGAAAGAGAAGGATACGACTTATCGCAAGGTGGAAGTAAGAAGGGAAGAATCAGAAAGGCTAGGAGCCGAAAAACTGCCGACCACAATGATGACGTTTACGATGACGACGACGATAGTGAAGATGACGACGACAACTATAGTAATGGTGATCTGTTTGGTAACACTCCCAACGGATATGACGTGTTGGATCCAAATGAGAGAGGTGGATCTGGAAAAGTGCATGTACTGGGTGCAGAACGAGATGGAGAAGGAAGCGATGGTGCTAATGAAGAAGCCGAAGCTGACAATACACTCGAGAATGCTGGCGTCGAGCCGAATACTCACAGTTCACACGTTCGAGAGTTCGACGCCGAAGAAAGTGCCGATGAAGAGGGTACAGACCCCGTCGCTGGGTACGCAGAAGGCGGCGAATCGGCCAGCAGTAACAGCGAAGATAGTGGTGAGGAAGCTTTTGACGACTACCAGACATCTGGACCCCCGGCCGGAGAGAAGCCGAATTTCCAAGCGTCACAACCCAGCCGTGACGATTACCTCATCGACCTTTGACCTCGACCGGTCGGCAGGAGTGCAAAGCACAGAATGAATAAGGACGATTATTTACAAGGTGTACATAGATTAATACTTAGGCCAAGGATTATATAGGTAGTTTCCTCACGCTTCAGCGGCGACGTTCCAATGCACCATCAGTTTTTGGAGCCAGGCGCTTTAGGAAAATACTCATAGAACCATATCTGTCTTGGGGGGTATTCTGTTGGCACTCTCATCTCTAATGGGAACCTCTTACCGTACTGGTGTTCGTTTGCGATGTCGTACAGCTTGGCGTCAAGCTTTTGCAACTCCTCCGCAGCCGCCTCCATCGACTCGTACTGTTTTTTCAAAAGCTCTTCTTTCTGCTGGATCTTGGCCTTTCTGTACACAGACCACGCTTTCATGACTGTTCTGTGTTTGACGTAGTCCTCGTTGCAGAGCTTCAGAAGTCTTGGCTGCTTTCTCGCAGCAGACAACACAGAGAGCTGGTTGACAATTTTCTCAAGCTGGGGATTGAGACCAGCCTTGTCTCTTTTGTATCTCACCTGTTGTAGGGGTTTCGCATGTTCTGCAGCTTTCTTCAGTACCGTTCTCGCCGTAAACATCATGTGCTACCTCGGTTTCTCTTCTTTTATAGATGTGCCGTGGGCCTTTGTTGTTTCCATTCCGTTTCTTCTCTCCTCCCGACCCCTTCTTTCATGTCGTTCCTTCTCTAGTGGTGCTCGACGAGCACTCCACAAAAAATTTCGGCAAATTTCAGGGCCGATCGGCCGCGAGCGGCAGAGGCTTGGCACGATTTGCGGTCGGAGCAGACCCAGTGCCAGCATAAGCATGTTTCTGGTATTAAGAGGCGGCTCAAGGGGGTCGCAGAGGCTGCTCTGGCGAACAGAGCTGGTTTGGGCAAGAGCACGGTCATGCAGCAGGACGCCGCAGACACGAACCCGTTCAAAAGGCTGGCCCAGCAGGAGCGGGAACGGGAACTTCTGGAGAAAGAGCAAAAAAGAGATCACGGGAAAGGAGGCCCATTTCCAGATACAGATCAAGATAGGGCAAGCAGCAAGGCCGCAGATGGAGCACACGCCAGCTCGGTTGGATGTTCTCGACCACCGATTCCAGTAGCCCCCGTTCTGGTGGAGCGGACGTCTGTCGGTTCGATACCCCAGCAGAGCATTCAGAATCAGCGTGAATCGTTTGAAAGAGGACACCGGCCACCCACAAATGCCACTCCCACGAGCGGCGGACCGCCGGTGTCGCACGCCGGTGTTTCCAATGGCGTTGTCAAAGGCTCCCCGAATGGCGGGTCGGGGGACGACTACTCGAACTTTGTGGACAGCTACGCAGATTCCAATTCCGACATAGACTCGGATTCAAGCTCGGATACAGACAGCGAGGTTCTCCAGCCAATTGAACCCTCCTCGGTGACGGATCTGCTGTCACAAACGCTGTCGGAAGAAGAGCCCCTTCAAAATCAAGTAGACCAGCCGATTCAGTCGCCGTCGTATCCAGCGAGAGTCACAAAGCTTCCAAATTTAGAACCAGCCCTCAACCACCCTTCTCACATCTCTTCCGCAACCCCGAGACGGTCCGAGAGTTACTCATTTGGCTCTCAGGCTCGCAATGCTTCTGACTCTCCGGCTTCTCCTGCCACCCTGTCATCGCAAGTTTACCCCCAATCGCTTAACGAAAGCACGGCAATACCGGTTGATTCGCCATCTTTAGAAGCTTCATCCCGACTTTTCAGCACTGGGCAATATCCAAACTCGGCAGCACCTATCCCTCCGTTGAGGCCACTTCCTTCTGCAAATAACCCTGGCAAAGTCAGGAGTAGGCTGTCGAGCTTGGACCCAGGATCAAGCTCTAGCATCCCCTCCATTTCGTATTATGGAGACTATGGAGGGGCTGCAGTACCCAACAAAGGTGGCCAACTGCGACCCATTGTACCTAGTAGCTCAAACACTCTACTTTCCTCCAAGTTGCCTGTTCACCCCGCCTCTCCAAGTCTGCCTTCAAGACCTTCTGCCGAATCACCGATACAAAGCTACCAGGCTTTCAATGGCAACGGCAGGAGATTTAGCGGTAATGATATTCAGCAACAAAATGGCTCACAATTTGGTCTTACCCCGACTGTTTCAACTCCTGTCTTATCTCCGAAAGTTGAAGACATGCACAATGCCCAGTCCCCTCACTCTTTCTCTGGCAACACACCGCAGAGGTATGCATACCCGAATCACAACACTGCAGAACCAGCTTCTCAGCGTTTTCCATTTACCGAGCATCCAGAGCTGAGAAGTTCTGTACCTGTTATCACAGTCTCTACTCCCGAAAATGAAGCGCCTCTATTGTCTCGAAAACCTCAGTTGCCAAAAAGACCTCCACGTTTGTCTAGTGGTTCGGCATCTGCGTATGAGCTTTTAGAAAACTTTGGACGTCGTTCCTCTATTGCTACCAATTCCGACAGACCACCAGTGGGGACAACATCCAATCAAGAAAGGTCAAGTGATGATTTGGATATGGAAAGTCTGAGAAATTTGGGTATCACGGAGGAAATGATCAGACAACAAAAGGAGATTGAAGAAAGGATCCAGAGAGAAAACGTAAAAGAAAAGGAGTTACGAAATCAGCTCATTCAGCAAGAAAGAGTACAGAATAGTCAAGCCAATACCTCCATTCCATCCAATAACACGGGTGGTCAATCAATGTCGAACGTTTCGATGACTTCGGATTTATCAGCTGGACATATCTCCACTGAATCACACGAAAGTGAGGAAGTTCCTGATGACGTTTCCCAGCTAGAGATTCCAACCAGTATTTCAAGAACGACTACTGCCTCTGGAGACACCACGTCGGATGTTCACTCCGCGACCAGTTTGTCTCCTTCTTCAGCTGATTTGCTTGTCAACGAGGATTTGACGGAGGAGGAGTTCATAAGCTTACTTCCCCCAGTCCCTACCTATACGCAGGAACCTGGTGAAACCGAAATATCGATTCCCAATGGAAAGGCTATTGACATCATGAGCATAAACGAAAACCACCCGGAACAAAGCCCACCCGAGTATACTCCAGTTTCTGATGCTCTGAAGAAGATCATTAATAGACCACAATTTTCGCAAACCGGGGGCGACAATTTGAGCATGCGGCGAAGGCAGCAGCTGGAGCAGCAGCAACAACAACAACAACCGCCACCTCAACACCACCGCCATATTAGCCAGAGTGGCCAACGTATGTCAAGTTCTTCGCGTCATCGTAGCGGAAGCGGCACGAGCACGAGCACGAGGCTTTCCTCTAGAACCACTGCGGAGCCGAGGACGACGGCAAGAAGACTACCACCGACACGGTCTATGGCTCCATATAGCAGCTAAAGACCCTCGGGTATCGGCGTTCTTTAGCTCCCACCTCCTCAAATAGGAATGATAGTGAGTATGGGATAGGCTAATTTTATATCAACTTATTTACTGTAATATATTACTTTGTTGAACCATAATGTACCATTTTGAAACGTCACTATTTAAATCACTCTAAAGCGGTTAGCGGCAACGTTCTTAAGTTCTTTAGAGTTCCTAATTAAAAATCGAAAACGTTGTTTCCCATTAACCTACACCATCACATACATCTCGTCTTTAACACCGACTTTTCCGATATAGTGTAATGGCTATCACGGTCCGCTTTCACCGGGCAAACCCGGGTTCGATTCCCGGTATCGGAAGTTTAACTTTTTTCCTTATCTTTCTGTCAACAAACCTCTGTTGTACCCCACTATCCTCACCCCTGATGATCTTTTCGAATTCCTTTCAGCAGCCGCTAACCGGCGCTAGCTGCTTCTAGCGGCTCTCAAAGCACTCCACTGAAGATGCAACCTTTATGGTTGTGCGGCCGGTTAACTGATCCTGATGCCCGCACTAATAGCGATCTCGCCCGCCTCGGCAAACGAAGGGCGCCTTTCGCAGGACTAATCGCACCGAATGGAGGAAATCGAGACTTGCGGGTGTTTCCATATTGGGCAACTGGCGAAAGATAAGGCCTCCTCTTGTCCATCCGCTAGAAGGCCTTGCGGAGGTGGAAGCTTATAAAGGAAGGAGTCTTCTCTCGTCGTTTTACTGTAAAACATGATTCATTTTTCCTACTGATGTTGAGATTTTGTTCTCAGTTCAGTACCATTTCTTCAACCTAGTTCTCTCACCTGTGACCAACTCTCGAGAAAAGAAACTTATATAACAACAATGACTGTCGATACAAAAACTAAATCCTATGTCTTCCAAAAGAAGATTTCTGAGAAGGGGCTGATTGCTGTCGGATCAAAGAACGATGGTATGTACTTAGTTTTAGAAGACCCATCTACCGGCGAACAAAAAGTTGTCCTCGATGGTATCTCTGGTGCTGCCGTGTGTTCCTTGCCTCACAACGATCCTGAAATCACCAGCCAATTCACCAAATGGGCTCAAGATAGCCCTTACACTTTCGGTGCCTACTATGGTAACAATGCAGCAGAAGAGCTTAGTAAGTTTATGTGCGAAAAGTCCAAGGGAGCTTTCGAATCCTGTTTATGGACTCAATCTGGGTCTGAAGCCACTGAAAACGCCATTAAAATTATGAGACAATATCACTTGGAAAGAGGTGACGACAAGAGATACAAGATTATCTCCAGACTTCAATCTTACCACGGTTTTACTCTTGGTGCCCTTTCTGTCGGTGACGGTACCAGAAAACCACCATTCAAGCCAATCTTATTGAGTGACGAACAGACTCCAAAGATGCCGCAACTTTACCCATACAGAGACTGGAAGGCAGGTATGTCAGAAGAAGACTACACCAAGTACCTACTAGAACAAGCCGAAAAGGTTTTCATTGACAACGACCCATCCACCATTTCTGGTGTTCTTGTCGAAACTGTCGGTGGTTCCACCATCGGTACTCCAACCCCACCAAAGGGCTACTTAGATGGTTTGAAGGCTCTTTGCCACAAATACGGAGCATTGCTCATGTTAGACGAAGTCATGTGCGGTTTAGGTAGATGTGGTTATGACTTCACCTACATGCATCCAGAATTCGGTCTCACCACCGGTGGTCCAGATATCTTATCCGTTGGTAAGACTATTGGTTCTGGTTTTGTCACCTTGGCAGGTTTGTTCTTCTCCCCAAAAATCTGCAAGGTATTCAGTGAAGGTTCTGGCTTGGTCATGGGTGGTCAAACCTACCATTCTCACGCTTTCACCTGTAAAGTTGGTTTAGCTGTTCAACAAAAGATTGTTAGAGACAACTTGGTTGAAAATGTTAGAATTGTTGGTGCTTACATGAAGGAACAATTGATTGAGAAATTGAAGGACTCTAAAATTGCCGGCGATGTTAGAGGTGCAGGTAACTTCTTATCTGTTGAAATCGTCAAGGACAAGTCCACCAAACAATACTTTGATCCAAAGCTTGCGGTTGGCCCAGCCCTCCACAAGAGAATATTCGACAAAGGTGTCATTGTTATGGGTGCTGCAGGTACCGTTGGTTACGAATACCATGGTTTGAACGACGTCTCATGCTTTGGTGACCACATCACTATGGGCCCAGCCTTCACTTTCAAGAAGGAGCACGCCGACATCATTGTGAAGGCCGTTACGGAAGCTGTATTTGAGATGGAGAAGGAGCTCTTATAGTTGATTATCAGTACTTTTAATTTATTTGCTTTTTCTTCGTCTATCTATTTCTATATTAAGCGATATTTAGGGAAATTTATTCTTATAATTCTTCAAACGCTCGTCTACACTAATTCCATTCCACAATTCTTCGTTTGTGTCTGATTTTGTTAGCTTTGGTAACCCATGTTGCTCAATACAAGCCCCGCTTGCAATTGTAGCATATACACAGGCCACTTCAAAGTTTCTATTGAATTTAATGAAAGCAGTTGCTAAAGCTCCAACAAATGTATTACCGCAACCGGTTGGATCTATCACTTTGTTACTTGAGTCGCTTGTTTTGTGATGGTATGGTGGGAACCATTTGATGAACTTGTGCTTTGATTCAATTAACAGACTCCCCAAGCTTCCACACCTCAAAACAATCCCACTATTAGTTTTAGTCATGTAGTCAAGAAACTTTCTTGCAATTCTTTCACAGTTCTGTTTATCCTGAGGCTCCAATTCGCCAAAAAAGCTAGCACATTCTGCAGCATTTGGGGTGAGGATATCTACTCGGTTGAGAATGCTCAAGGTTTCAGGTAAAAACTCCGGAGTGCAACAATCTGGTATTGGTTCCCACGCAATGACTGGATCGGGATTAGCAATTTTTGTGGAGGACAATTCACTAAACTCACGTAATAAATCTACACACCGTTTTGGAGAGCATACGAAATGAAACGAGTTACTCTCTAACATCCAAGGATACTCTTTCAGATCATCAACTGTGATTCTTTTCTTGGGAGTAAGATATTTAAAACTTCTAAATTCATTTTCTCCATATCCATTCCAACCTCTCGTACATTTTCTGGTGTAATCATATCTGAATATTGTTCCGCTGTCCCATGATTTAAGCTCTTCCAAAATCTCATTGGGACAGTCATTTCCGATATCAACAATCCATGCCGATTTCTTAGATTCAAAATGCTTCAAAACCATTCGAGATCCGCATATAGCAAAGGTACCACCGCCGCCTAATATTCCGTCAATTTTGAACGTGGGGAAACTGATCTCATCTATGATGAACATCCCCAGTGATGTAAAGTATGGTACCACATTATGCTTGTCTAAATCAACCATTATCAATCAATTGCGGTATAAACGGGGCTTCATGCACACTATCTAACTCCAAACATACCTTGCGGGAACCAGCAGCTACCCATTTATTGATCTTATCTTTGTGCGAGGCTCGACAAAGAAAACTAAAATTTTTTCGATCTTTGACTTTCATGATACCAATTTTTGCTCTCTTCGTGTTGAAGATGATATCCACTATTGCAAATTCAACTTTGATTAATGGACGGTTTTGATCAAAAAAAAGAACACCTATTAAAGGAAATAGTCTTTAACTCAGAAAGCAACCCCGATGCTTCTCCCAAGGGAACGATTGACGCTCTTTGTCTGCCACTTATCTTTCTGATAAATTCACACAAGAATATGGTAACGACATCATCTTGTTCAGGTCGTGTGTCCGTTTTCGTTGAAGGCTCCAAAGAGTTAGGCATTGAACAGAAAAATGCTGAAGGAGAAAAGATAATAAAAATAGGTGCCAAAGGTGATGGCGGTCGTTGGCTGTTTGTTTCTCACGAGAAAGGTGATATACAGGGATGGTGGACTCATAAGGATGTTGCATTGAAGTTCGAAGCACCACCCAAAAACGGAGACTATAGTGTAGAAACAAGGTATGTGCTTTTCAAATATGAACCTCTTATTCTGCATGTCCAGTGCCGTGATTTCAAGGCTGCATCACGGCTCTATAGTGTTGCAATGGGATGTGGGTTTAGAGAATCCGGAATTGGAGCAAATAACAATGTTGCAATCAGGATATCACTCAGATTAGATGTCCCGATAGGTTATATTAATGAAAACGGTAATATAACGAGTGCTGTTGAAGAATCATATTTACAGATGATAACGAAACTTGCTTATGATAGATTTCTTGTGAACGAAGAAAAAATGAAAAAGTTATACGACAGAATTGAACAAGATATCATCAAACAAGCTGAGAGCGGGGAAGAAAAAGTTGAAACAAAGGAAGAAAGAAAGCAAAGGAAGATGCTGGAAGGTCTCAGTAGAAGGGATGAGGTTCGAAAATTGAAGGAGGAGAAGAAAAGGCTGAAACAACTTGAAGCTGAAAACGCAAAATGACAGTGAGTTTAACTATCGTTAGCTTGGATCACAAGTTTGTGCTGAGTACAGAATGAAAATTTGGAAGACCGTTGTAACGGGTTCCAATCGATAAATCATGTATAATGAAATTGGTTACTTTATAAAAGCTCAAAGAGAGACTTAACACGTCATAATTTGGAGACACCAAATTCTTTCAAAAAAACAATTTTCTCAATATCAATAGTACCTAACTTAGACACTCTCCAACTAGCAGCAGATGCATCAACAATATCCGGAGCGTTTCTAGGTTTCCATTTCCAAAAAAATGCTATTTTGTCATCCAGAGATCCATCTATCATTTGGACAATGTAATTTCCAATAACTGGGAAGAACTTGTAAGCGTGGCCGGAATCTCCAGTGGCAACATAAAGATTGCCGTAACCTGGGACTTTGTCGATTAAAAAGTGTGAACCTTCTCTATCGCCGATCCAACATATTTTCGAGCCAAAAAATTGGTGGTTGGCCAGTTCTGGAGTGTACTTCTGCAATAATGCCTTCAGGGAGGACACACAATTTTCAGGAATAGTATCCTGTGGATATTCATTATGAAATCGAGGCAAGGATGCTTCTCTCTCTGAATCAAAGGGATCTGGAACAATTCTGGATGATCTAATTCCACTCAAACAAATTTTCATGATCTTTGACCCCTCATCAGGTGGAAAAAAATATCCCATCTCAGCATCAAATAAAACAGGGATATCTCTATACTTTAAGAATTCAGACTCTGTAAGTTGAATATGCGTGACAAACAAACCAGTCGCAGATTGCTGGTTTTGTAAATCCAAGATACTACCTGTGTTTGCACCCGATGATACAAGAACGGTACTAGCACTATGGACGAACCCCGACTTTGTTATGACACCTACTTGACCATCAGTATACCTTTGCACCCCAACAGCATATCCCGCATCACCAAATGTGAATCTAACTTTGGGATGCGAAGCAAGAAAACTGTAGACATCAATAAGGGTCTGCCCCGAACGACCTAGGCCCGATTCTGGGTTAAATTTGACTTCTTGGTCAAAGGGAATTGTATTTCGAGATAAAAAAGAGAATTTTTCAGTAATACTCTCTCTACCTCTTGATACCTCAAACCTTTTGCCTTCTCCTTTATCTTGAAGTAATTTGATTCCTTGTTGCTCAAATTCGATCCTTCCTTTATGACGTAGAGGAGTGATTAATATTCTACCGCATTCATTGTATGATCTATTGAAAAGTGGATCATTTCTCCAAAGCTTGAGTGCCTCAATAGACATATCCAGATAAATCGGATCGTTATACTCACATCGAATGATCTTGTTGAAGTCATTAGCAGCAGACCATGGTGATGGAGGTTCATATTTATCTATAATATGAACGTAGTGCCCTTGCTTAATGAGTGCCAGGGCGGTAGACAAGCCAAATACTCCGCACCCAACAATCAGAACAGGTCCATCTACCATTTGTCTCTTCTTGTTCTCTTATTACTGGCTTGGTAATTGTGTTCCTTTGTATCAAGCAAACAGGATGCCAAAAAAATGGTACTACTTTGAAGATAACATTTATTTTTCGGAGATGAGCGAGCAGCCTTTACTATAGCTGAAAATATTGCTGATCCACTCTGAAAGTTGCTGTGGTGTCTAAACTACACTGGGTTGTCATTTTAGTATATACTGGGTTTATTAAGCCTTTTCATACGGCAGCTATACAACATCCTCTCTTGGAGTGGATTCTTTCTCTAAGAATTCTGTCCAAAGAGAGACGAAGGAGTCGCCATGCGATTGGGAAGCATGACGTCCAGGATGTGGCACCTCAACAACACTGTTGGAGTTTGACCTGTAGTTTGCAGAAGAGATCAAGCCTGCATGTCTCTTTTTCTCATCATCCCAGTTGAGGAAGTTGGCAATGAGTCGGAGAACCTCAAACTTTTTGGTATCTCCTCTAGGGATCTGTAGAAAACTAATGAACAAGTTAGAAACCAATTCTCTGTCCACAGTTTCTTTACCAGACTCCCTCTTTATGAGCTTCATGGCTTTTGTTAAATGTTCATTAAGTATAATTGTTTCATGTCTCAATTTGCCAATTAATAATTGCTTTTCCTTAAGATCATTCTCCAATCCTTTCAATGTTTCTAGCTTGGCATCTTTGTCTGCAGTTGATTCCTTCAACTCATTTATTTCGTTAACTAGCTCATTGAATTGGGCCGATTTGCTTTTCAGCTGTGACTCAAAACTGTTTACGACATCTTCGCTGTTTTTCTTTAATTGTACAATTGTCTCCTTCAGACTGGTAACTTCTTGTGAGCTTTGTTGGCATTTCTTTTCCCATTCTTTTCTCTCTCTCACAATAGTATCCATTTTTGATTTAGCGTCACTTAGCTCCTGGTTCATGTTCGTTTTTGACATCTTCTCTTCCTGAATCAGAATCAAATACTCCTCAAGATCGGATTTCGCTTCTTTGAGCTCCCTTTTCAGTTTTTTATTCTCCACTTCTAGTTGTTTGGATTCGTTCTCCAGCTCAAAGTCTTGGCTATCTAATTTTTGCTTCAGCTCAGAATTTTTTGCAGTCAATTTATCACATTCAGAATTTAAGTTCAGCACCTCTGCCTTCAGTTCGGACATATTAGATTCCAGACTTGATAACTTGGAGGTTGAGCTTTGCAACTGTGATTTCAAATGCCCATTTTCAGCTTCCACCGCCTCAAATTTGGACTCAGCTTCCTTCATCTTGCTGAACACAGATTTCATTTGGGACAATCTGCTTAGCAATGAATCATAACTTGCTTTGTATTTATTGCTTTCTTCCGTCTTCATGGCCAATTGCTGCTTGATATCATTCAGTTCAGGGTCTCTTGCTGATTCTTTGGATTGGTCGTTCTGAATCTGTGTTTTAAGCTTGTTTATCTCTTCATCCTTTTCACTTGTTATCTTGGACAGAGTGTCCTCTTTGTTCGAAAGCTCTAGCTTCAAACTTTCGAGCTCTTTTTGCAATTGTTCTATCTGCTCCCTTGAACTATCATCTTCTTTATGAGCCACTGGGTCAGAGCTACTATTGTCATCGTTGTCTCTGTCTTCCTCATGATGGCTAGTTTCAATCTCCTCTTTTCGTTCCACACTCTCTTGTTTCACGGTTTCCACTTCACCATTTACCTGCTTTTTGGCACCGTTATTCTTTGATTTTTTCTTTGCCATACTGGCAGTCTATCTTGAGGCTTGTAGCTGCACAGTAAGTGTTTGTGGTTCTAAAAGTAAGCTCTGGTTTATATACTTTCTTTTCGGATCAGCTCCTGCGGTGAAGTAAAACGCTTCTCGCTCAGTTCAAAGGATCAACAATTTCACGACACGTAATTGCAAAAACAGAGAGCATGGCATTTTTTGGCCTTACTCACGCTGAAAGCTAACCACATCGTTCTTGTATGCTGTGAGAATCAAACGATTTCTTTTGAAACGTTATATGAACATAGCCACAATGGATGGCTCCACTATAGCGGTATTGGTGGCCGGAGTTTTGCTCAGGTTTTCGGTATTTCTGTGGATTCCAAATCTAGCCCATGTTTTGGACCAGTTTTCTCTTTTCTCTACTCCTATAAATTCATACAGAACTTTGAATGAAGGCATATATCTTTTATCAAACAACTTGAACCCTTATCAGCAAGGTGAAATTATACATCACCCACCATTACTTCTCAAGTTTTTCGCCATTCTAAAAAACTCTCAAATTGAAGATAATTTCAATACAAATCTTTTTTACTCTGTCCTGGACCTTTTCATTTGTCTTCAGTTGATAAAAATAAGCGGTCTCTTGAATGGTAAGAAAGGGTTTTCTCCTTTCAAGATTGCTTGTTTCTACATGTTCAATCCGTTTACTTTGTTGACAACATTCGCTAGGTCGACATATTTGACTAATAACCTCATACTCATCTCCACTTTCAGTTGCCTAATGAAAAATCAAGTGGATGTCGCAATTGTACTATTATCATTATCGACATATTTGACTTACTATAGTTGGTATTTGCTAATCCCTATTTGCTACTCCATCTATCAAGAAAAAAAGAAAGTAAAGTCTGTTATTAGTGCCGTGTTATTGTTCCTAGCACCGATCGGTGTATTGTTCGGAGTGAGCTATAATTTGAGCAACAATTCCTTCAATTTCATTAATCTTTGCTATGTGACTCTCATCAAATTTAAAAAGATAACACCAAATTTGGGATTATGGTGGTATTTCTTCACTGAAATATTCGAGTTTTTCAACGATTTCTACTTATCAGTTTTCAATCTCTATGGGTTCATATTCATCTTCCCACTGTCTATAAGGTTTATAACTGCGGGAAACAAAATGAACCTTTTATTTGTGATATGGATCATAATAGGAATAACCAACTTCTCAAAACCCTATCCTGTGTTTTCAGACTACAGCTTGTTTTACTCATCAGTTTTTCTATTCAAACCATACTATAAATTTTTGAAATTTAGCCCTGTTGTCAGTTATGTTGCATTATTTGTGGTATTTCTTCAAGCACCAACATTTTACGTCGTTTGGATGATATTAAACTCAGGTAATGCCAATTTCTTCTACGCTATAAGCCTTGCCCTCAATCTTGTACAGACGGTAATTTTGAGTGATTTTTTGTGGGCATTCCTTCAAGCTGAGTACTACAACACTCACATATCAAAAGATTCTGAAGAGCAGTATCCTAAGCTTACTCAGCTTTGACTTCCTTCACCCACTTTATAACATGAATAATCAATAAAATCTAACGATACATGTAAATAGTAGCATGTTAGGGCTGTTATATAAAGTCCAATTAAGCACCTTTAAGGATATGGTCATATCTACAACTATAGGCATGCTATTCTTTTGATAATATCAAGCTGCTATATACCAGTTTCATTATTGATTAATCCTGGTAAATGGATGTTTCTTTACTGCAACTGTGTAAAAATTCCGATTCATTCAGCTAAAACTGATTCTCAGAAATCCATGTTTAAATGATAAATAGTACAAAATATTTCATCATGAAAGAGCATGCTTTTTCAACGATGCTCCACTGTTACGACCATAATAATTTACATGTCTTGACCGATGCCCGATCTCATTCAGGCTGATCAATGAGTCCTCCATCTTTTGCTTCACCTCGGTCGATTGATCCTCCAATGCCTTCAATTTTTCCGTCAATAGATCAAGTTTTTGTTTCTCACGGGTCACTTCCGTGTCTTCCATTTTTATTTCTTCGATTGTAACGTTGAAATCCTCGTTAATTGCATTTTGTTTCTCAATAGCATTTTTTGATTCTTTTATCGATTTTTCTGCTCTTTCGATTTCCTCCTCCATATACTTACTTTCATTTGTACTAGTTTCTAATTTTTGCTCCAGCTTGCTTATGTCTCTCAAGAGCGTATATTTCTCGATATCTTTAGAGATCAACTTTTTTGAGTTTGAATCAATAGTATCAGAGCTACCAATGGATTCAATTAATTCCTCATATCTTTGGATATCATTTTTCAGATTTTCGGACTTGGTACCGTATTCGGTAATATCTTTGTCAATGTCATTCAACTTGTTATCCTTCTCTTTAACACTTTCTTCCAACTTAGTAAATGCATCGACCATTTGTCGGAAATCTTTCAATCGAATATCGCCAAATTCATTGAAACTCTGAACTTCTTTATCTAAATCGATCAATTTCTTTATACTAGCATCAAAATGATAAATAAGAGTATGCGTCAGTACTTCGTGTTGCTTCACTTCTTTGGATATGCCAGTCAAATTTTCGTAGTCTTTATTGAGTGGGTTCATCAAATAATTTTTTTCTAGCCTCTTGTTATCATAATAATTCTTACAGGCTGCATTTTTCTTTGCAAATCTAGGCTGAATAATGTGTCCAATCATTTGAGTTTTCCCCCCAAAATTTGTATTCAAACTATCCTGTACACTCGGGCGATTTTCCTCCTCCTCTTTCAAAATTTCTTCATTATCAAAACTGAACTTTACTTCCGTCAGTAAAGATCGTTCAACATCTCTAGACGTGAAGTTCCCAATTGATGGTAAATCTGGCAATGGCCATTTTGTGTTGATTGGATCTGTTAAGTATTGTTTCAAGAACAACAAATTTTTTGTATAGGCAGGTTTCAAGATTGACGGCAATTGTCCTACTCTATCTCTTAAAACAACTATTGCAGCTGTAATAGGTCTTATAAATTCGTCTATCGCCCGTGATTGTATCTGTTGCTCATAATAAAGTTCAATATGCTCAACAGAGTTGATAGGCACTAATTTGAAGAACTTGGTCTTATTGACATCTGTTATTCCTGACAAAAACTGATCGTTCAAATTCACAGTTAGATCAAATAATATGACAAAATTCATTTTTGTCGTAAAGTTATTCAAGTTTGTAGCTAGCTCTTTTTCGTTTATATTTGCAAAATCCGAGGGGATCAGATGCACGTTCAAATTAAGATGCATATTTTTCTTTTGGTTTGCAGATGAATCTCTCAATTTGATTCCCGCATATCTGTTCAAGTTACATTTGTGCCCAATACACAACGCATCCACTAAATCCATTGCTTTCCCAGGCTGTACTATGACAGCAATATCTATTCGTTTACCCTTTTTTGACTTATCTGCTTTATCTGCTGGGTTATAAATTGTATCTAGTTGTGTTAAGAGATCATTTAAAATCCTGAATTTTCCGCTTGTTTCTGCCAAACGGTTAGGCAAATCCCTTGTAGTCAAACTTTTGGGAAAGAAATGGTCTATGAGTAAGTATGGGTGCAAACACACAAGCTTTGTGTTAATCAGCAGTGTTTCCAATGAGGAAGTAATGATTTCTTTGCGATTAGATGACATGTTATCCCATGACTCGGAATCCAACTTCTCAAAAAATCTTAAAATATCACTATAGTGTAGAGAGACAATTTGATCGATTAGTTCCTTTTGGAAGTCACTCATTGGCGTTGCAATCTTGTAAACATTTGAAAATTGATATTTGGGATCTACCTTGAAATGATCGGTATCGGCGATACAGGGCTCTGGCTTAGCATCTAGAATACGCAGTAGGTCCATTTTTCGGTAGATAGGAAATTGCTGTGATGATTATCAGAGTAAAATAGTAGAAGGTAGAACCAGACAAGTTTGAGGTGGAAAAAACAGAAATGAAGAGGATCAGAAGCAAGAAGGAAGGGGAAAAAACGGCATTGGACTTGTGAGCGTAAACGGCTAGCGATGAAAAAAAGAAGCTTCTGTACACATTACTGTTGGGATGTGCCGAGTTAAATTATTGGAGATTGTGTAGGGTACCAATCGGTTAAGAAACAGTTCCCAACGACTAGTTACAGCAAACATGCCGATGGAAGAAACTAAGCTAACACAAGATGAAATCAGTCTTTATGATAGACAAATTCGTCTTTGGGGAATGGAGGCACAAACCAATCTCAGGAACTCGAATATCTTAGTTATAAATTTAACTGGGGTTGGGGTAGAGATAGTGAAAAATTTGACCCTTGGAGGTGTTGGATCCTTAACCTTAATGGATTCGAGCACCTTGAAGGAGCAAGAGTTGAATAGCAATTTTTTTGTGGACAAAAGTCAGATCGGGATGCTGAAAGTTGACGCATCAAAGAACAGGATACAAGATATGAATCCCAGAGTACAGTTTAAATCAGATTCAAGAGATTGGGAAGATTTAGGGGAGGAAGAATTTTGCAAATATCAGTTGATTGTTTGTACAGGACTAAACTCGAGTCAAGTTTCAAAGTTAAACAAGATAAGCAGGAAGATAAGTATACCATTGATTGCCTGCTGTGTTCATGGAATGTATGGGCTGATTTTCAACGATTTGATCAAATGTCAGAGCTGGATCAAATTAGAGAAATCGGCCTTACGGGAAGTTGGAGATATTGACATGGTGAGCAAGATTCTGGCACTAGAAGAAGTTACCGAAAACGATGTTGAGTTACAGAAGGTTCTTGTGGAAAACGAATATCGAAGTTGGGATGAATTGAGTGGTAGGTTTTTGGATGCGCAATTGCCGACGGACAAGAAGAAAAAGAAGAGGGTGAACCCTGCCTTGGTCTCGTTGTTGGCCTTGTTAGAACTGCCTGGGACGTACTTGAATAAGGATATAGAGGATGTGGTCATTGAGAGAGATTTATTGGATGCCAAAATTGGCAAGGTTCTAGAAAAATACAATCTACCTAGTAGTATACAGATGGACGACACGAGTCTTGAGCGGTTCATCAAAAATGCGTACTGCGAGTATCAACCGACGAATGCGATTGTGGGGGGTGTTGTTTCGCAGGATATAATTAACATGCTTGTGCATAAGGAGGTTCCTATAAACAATGTGAGTGTTATTGACGGGTTTAACTGTGAGATGCCTGTGTACAATTTGTGAGGAGTGAGTGAGTGTTGTGTGTGTTTATGTATCATTTGTATTGTATAGTTTTACACTTCTATCCCAGCCACCTGTGACTATATTCAGATCTTTGTAGTCGTTGCTACCGTTGCGGTAGAAGAGATCGCAGGCCATGATTTTATCGAGGGTCTTGAACTTGTGGAACACTATCCAACTGTCCGAAGCAGTCAAGGAGAGGACGCCGTCATACCCGGTTGAGACGAGGAACTCGCCTGAGGGGGAGAACTGGACGTTGGAAATCAATTTGTCATGGGCGAGGACGGAGGCCACCTTCTTGCCCATGCGGACGTCCCAGAGAAGCAACTGGGCGTCGGCTCCGCCCGACGCCAAGTGGTAGCCGTTGCTTCTCCAGTCGAGGGCGTGCACGGATTTGATGTGGCCGTCCTCGTGTAGGTCCATGACGGACTTGCCCGAGCGGAGGTCCCAGAGCTTCACGACGGAGTCGTTTCCCGCGGAGGCGAGGAGAGATCCATCCGGGTGGATCGAGACGGTGTTGACCGAGTCTGTGTGGCCCTCCTGGTAGTAGAGCTCCTGGGCTGTCTCCACGTCCCAGAGACGCCAGGAGAGGTCCGCAGACGCCGAGGCGACGAACCTGCCCAGCGGATGGAAGCACACGTCGTTGATGCGTGCAAGATGGCCCGTGAGCGGGGTGATTCCGGCAGAGCTGGCGTCGAGAGGGTTTGCCACGATGTTCAGTGTGCCATCGGAGCCGCCCGTGGCCAAGATCGAGGCCGCTGTCGGCGACCACTGGAGACCGCTCACCTTTTCCGGGTGCAGGCCGGGCAGCTGCGAGCGGACGGCGAGGTCTGAGGGGTCGACAAAGTAGCAGCCGCCGTCCCAGGAGGCGACTGCCAGCACGCCGAGCGGGCCCGAGTGGGCGACGGCGGAGGTGAACCTGCTGGAGACGGGCTGCGTCCCCTGCAGCGTGAGCGAGCTGCGCAGGAAGGCGTAGCAGTCTCTGCGGGCAAGGAGGTTGGCGACGCTGTCGAACGCCCTGTGTGCGTCGTACTGGCGCTGGACACGGCGCTGTGCGCTCTGCAGCGAGTGGTCTGCAATCACGACACGGGAGGCGTAGAGGCTGTCCGGACCAGGCGTGTAGAACTCGTCGTCGTCGTCGCCGCCGTCGCTGACGACGCCCTTGGCGAGCGACAAGTCGTCTGCAGGACTCGCAGAGGCCGTTTCCATCGCACTGGCAGCAGTTGTCTTGTAAATGGAGCAGTTGCACACAGAGGGTACGAGCCGCCAGACCAGCTTTGCCCTTTTCTTTTCCCTCAAGATGAAGAAGATCAACAAAACATACAGTCACGTGCGCCAATCCCCTCCTTCTTCCCCTCTGCCCTGCTCACGTAATCCGGCCCATCTTTTTTTTTCTCCGGGCCCCCCCGGGCCGATCGGCCCCGCGCCCCTTTTTTCCTCTCGCTCCTGCTCTTTCTCCTCACGCGCCCTCCCCGTTTCTCCGCCCCCGCGCCCCGCCACTGCACCCCCTGAGTATGGTTTCCGCTACCCCACACTGGCGCGGACCTGCGGACCGTCGGGGATTCGGAGATCCCGCGTCTCCGGCTGCTGCGGCAGCACTGTGGCGGTGCAGCCGGCAGCCGGCAGCATGGACGTGGGCGTGTGCATGTCCGCAAGCCCGCGGGGGTGGGCGCACTCCGCTGACCCCTGCGGGCCGTTCTCCCGCTGCCCCGTGCCGCGGCGCAGCTCCGGCGGGCCTTCCCCAGAGAGCCGAGGGAGATGATTCACACTGCCGTCATGGCAGTGACGGGGCGGCCGGGGCGTGTGTGGCGGGAGTCTGGGGTAACAGTAAGGTGTGCGGTGACGGAGGTGGTGAAGGAGGAAGGGAGAGAGCAGGGGCAGAGAGGCCATTGCGGCTGCGGGCGCCGGGGCAGGAGTGGTATAAATAGCGGGGTGTTTGCCATCCTCTGGGGTCGTTTTGCTGGTGCGGAGTGTTGGTGGAGTGTTGTTAGGTGTGTTTTGTCTGTTGTAGTTCTTCTTTTCTTCAACAAGCAGTTGGTTGAGCACACAAGCACACAGCTTAGCACACGCAGACGCAAACACACAAACGCACACACACGCACACACACATCCACAATGGTTTACACAAAGATTGATATCGATGCCGAAGAAAAGGCGTTCCAGGCCGAGGTCGACGCAGTCAACAAGTGGTGGGCGGAGCCTAGATGGGAGGGCATCAAGAGACCGTACACCGCGGAGGAGATTGTCAAGAGAAGATCCACGCTCGTGAACCCAAACGCCTCGGACGCAATGGCCAGAAAGGCGTTTGCCCTCTTGAAGGAGCACGCCAAGAACGGCACCTCGTCCATCACCTTCGGTGCGCTCGACCCTATCCACGTGGCGCAGATGGCCAAGTACTTGGACACCATCTACGTGTCGGGCTGGCAATGTTCCTCCACGGCTTCCACGTCGAACGAGCCTTCTCCAGACCTTGCAGACTACCCTATGGACACTGTGCCAAACAAGGTCCAGCACTTGTTCTACGCGCAACTGTTCCACGACAGAAAGCAGAGGGAAGAAAGATTCTCCCTCTCGAAGGCTGAGAGATCCAAGTTGAACTACACGGACTTCTTGAGACCCATCATTGCCGACGGTGACACCGGTCACGGTGGCACCACCGCCATCTTCAAGTTGACCAAGATGTTCATTGAAAACGGTGCAGCAGGTATCCACATTGAAGATCAAGCTGCAGGTACCAAGAAGTGTGGCCACATGGCCGGTAAGGTGTTGGTTCCAATCCAAGAACACATCAACAGATTGGTGTGCATCAGAACTTCTGCTGATGTCTTCCACTCTTCGCTTTTGATTGTCGCAAGAACCGATTCCGAGGCTGCAACCTTGATCACCTCCACCATCGACAACAGGGACCACTACTTTGTCCAGGGTACTACCAACAAGGACATTGAACCCCTGGTGGACGTGATGAACAAGGCCGAGCAACAAGGTGTTTACGGTGACGATTTGGCCAAGATCGAAGCTAAATGGGTTGAGGATGCTGGTATCTCCCAATTCCACGAAGCCGTCGCTGCTGCCATGAAAAAGGAGTCCAAGATCACCGACAAGGAGGCTGCCATTGCCAAGTTCAACTCCATTGTCACGCCATTATCCAACCACTCCATTCGTGAAGCTCAAAAGGTCGCCAAGGACATTTTGGGTTACGAGCTTTACTTTGACTGGGACAAGCCAAGAGTCAGAGAAGGTTACTACAGATACAATGGTGGTACCCAATGTGCCGTCAACAGAGCTAGAGCCTTTGCTCCATTCTGTGACATGGTTTGGATGGAAACCAAGTTGCCAATCTACGAACAAGCAAAGGAATTCGCCGAAGGTGTCAAGGCTGTCTACCCAAACAAATGGTTATCTTACAACTTATCTCCTTCTTTCAACTGGAACTCTGCCATGACCCCAGAAGAACAAGAAACTTACATCCCAAGATTGTCCAAGTTGGGTTTCGTTTGGCAATTCATCACCTTGGCCGGTCTACATACCACCGCCTTGGCTGTCGACAACTTCTCCAGAGATTTCGCTGCGCACGGTATGAGAGCCTACGGCCAAAACATCCAAGCAAAGGAAATAGAATCCGGTGTCGAGGTCGTGAAACATCAAAAATGGTCTGGTGCAGAATACGTTGATTCTATTGTCAAGTTGGTGACAGGTGGTGTTTCTTCAACTTCTGCAATGGGTGCTGGTGTCACTGAATCTCAATTCAAATAAGTGTATTATTCCCCCTCTTCCTCTCCTTACAAAACTTAAATGTCTTATGAAAATTATGTAAAAACATTCAAACTTTCGATTCTCACCCCCTATCGATGATTTTTATATAATCATGTGCATGTCTTTTTATTATATATCATTCAATTAATTCGAATTAAAATTCAACAACTAAAACAAATGTAAAAAATGCGATTACGTAATAGTAAAGATTTTGAATTTTTCATGTCTTCGGTAGGAGCAAAAATTCCAACCTTTTATATCGGTCAAACTATCTTCCTTTTGACACCTATTTTCGAATCTATTTTATCATCCGTCTTTCCTTTTGCCTTTTCACATTTTTCAACCAAAACATGCAGTACCTCAAACGTCAAGGACTTGTGTCCGTGGCGTTTGGCCAACATTCAAGGGGGGTGAGGACAAGAACACCCATCAAGATCGACCTTACCAAGGGAAAGAACAAAAAAAAGGGGGCTATTGATATACAGGACAAAGATCCAGGAGTACCTGTTTCAGACGGGAAAGTAGAAAGGTCGAGGTTTAGTAGATTTTCAGGCACCTCTCCTTCTCATTCTTTTACTTCCACTCCGTCATCTTCTTCAAGAAACAATGAGTATTTGAACGAAGTAATGCAGGAAATGAAATTCAAGAAGCCTCAAGATATCGTCAACGAGTTGACAGCACGCTTTAAACAAGACGGTGTGGAAGTTGACACGGATTTTATCAACCGAATGGTGCAGGAGTCGGCAAAGGAGCAGGAGCTTGTATCTGAATACATCAAAGATCCCTCGATGACGTTGTCCAAAGTGAGCGAGGAAGAAATCAATCGATATATCGATTGGCTTATTGAAGACGGCAAGAGCCGGATCAGCGATCAGCACAGAGATACATATAGAGAAAAAGTCGAAATAAGGAAAAAGTTAGACGAATTCATGACCAGCGATGAGAACGAAACCGGCTCTGATCCGGAGGCGATGACAAAGGCATTTGCAATGGCACAGGAATTATCAGTTATGGATTCAAAATCTTCATTGAACAAACTACCCCTTTTTTTGAAACATCTGACTAAGATGAGCAACGTCGATTTACAATCCTCGGTACCTCTCGAGAAGTATGCCGCATTGTATGAACTATCCACACAGATTGTGGATTCGGACAGACGTGAGCGATGTATCTATCTTTGCGGCAAATTATTGTACCAGGCTCTCCGCAGAGATTTGGGTCCTAGGGCAAGACCGGATCCGGTTAATGAGAAATTTTTCATTGAAAGTTGCATTAGATATAATGACCTTGATCGGGCGTTTTTCTTGTACGACACAAGAAAGGAAAAAGACGTGAAGAACGAACGATTTTGGTTTGAACTGGGTGTTTGCATCCATTTAAGCAGGTACTTTAACGAGTCCACTTCACTCCCCGACAATGCAGGAGAAAACAATAAAAATGAGAATCAGATGGAGAATGAAGATTTAAGTAAAGCTATAGATTTGGTTCACGATATTAGAGATCGGTGGGGCTATGTGAACAATTTAACGTTGATTGATGCTTTGAAAAAGTGTTGCATGAAGGAAAATTTCGATGATGCTTTCTGGTTTTGGGAAGATATTGAAATCAACATACAAAACTTGGGAATCGTCAAAGAAATAGTGGTTCCTGAGACCAGGCTCTATGATGATAAGGACAGAGAACAAGTTTATAATTACTACAATCGGACCGAGCCTATCTCTTACGACGGCATTCTTGAATGTATATTTTCCTTTATTGGAGGATTGCAGTTTGAAAGAGGGGTCCAGATGCTTAAAAATGTCGTTGAAATCGATGAAGAATTTATCTACGAATTTGTTAGGAGGTTTGGGGAACAATTTAAATATTCTGGTAGAGAACTATTTCTCATAACTTTAGAGGAGAATTCCAGGGTAAATTATCCATCGTCACATAAACTTTCCACAGAAATACGAGATTACTTGATAGAAGAGATCAGCACACTACAGAAAACGAGATGCGTTTCTTACAATGAGGCAAAAATTGTTGAAGATATCAACATCTATCTTGAACGGTTAGCAAAGCTGAAAAGTAAGCATTTATCAAAAATCAATGATTTGCAAGAGATCATTCAAAGTGGCGAGAAATTAACGTCTTTTGACGTCAGGTCTCTGCTTGAGATTTTACTTCAGCACAAGTCTGCTGCCTCCTTTCAGCTTGCATGCAGGCTCATAGGTCAAATGAATGAGCATAAATCCAATGGTGTCGTGGACAGCATTTTACCGGTTGCTAATTCCTACGCTTACACCGAATTTTGCAAATTGTTCTTGATACAATCAAACCCAAGAGTGAAGGAGATAAATGACTTGTTGCAAATGATGGTTGATTATGATATCAAAATGGAACAGGAACTAGCAAACAAGATCATTCTCTCTTTCATTTCGAAGAAGTTGTACTCGGAAGCTATCAAATTTATCGAAACATATGTTTTTTCTGATAACCCAATTGCCGTCAATCATATCCGTTTGGGGAAACCGGGAACGAAAAATTTATGGACCACCTTATTTTGTGCTTATTATAAGTCTGTCGTTTCAGGAACACTTACTGGTGATTTGTTTAGCCTACGTTTGAATTCTTTACGCTCGCTGATGAAAAAGATGATGGAACAGGAGGTAGATGATAATTTCACCATACAGGAAGCTGTGGGAACATTACTAGCCTATGGTGATTTTCCAGGATCAATCTGTTTGATTCAATGGTATGGAAAATTGGTTGGAGAAAAAAATATTAAGTTTGATTTTGTTTTGGCAATCAAAACAAAATTTGAACTCTCTATTTCTAAGGCCGAACGTTATTTGAAGCACACCGGAAAAGCAGCTCATCAATACGAACAGAAAATAAAACAATACCGTCATCACTTTGGAGTTCAGTCTCTACATGACGACTTCAAAACGAGAAGGGACTTTTCATGGCAAGAGGTTGCCATGGTTTTGTACAAATACGCGGAGTTATTTTGCTACAAATCGACCTATACTAAGGAGGATCCTTTCTCTTTGCTTCTTCCAGACTCCGAGCGCTACCACAATAAAGCTGTATTTGAAACAAATCTTTCGGGGCTGCAAAGATTTTACAACTTGCCGGAATGGAAGCCGTAAAAAATTTCCATTTATTAAATGTAAGGACCTGTATATAAAATTTATAAGTAATTATGACAGAGATAGATACAGCATATGCTGTATAGGTTCCGCGATTACATAATCAGACTGCTAATTTGATACACCATATGGTGTGAAAAAAAGAGAAGGAAAAGAAAAAATTTTCACTATATTTCCGGTTTGGTATCTCTTAGGTTGGAAGACCAGAAGCAATAATAAGATTTTAATAGTTCAAATAGCTTCACATAAGACCAATCAACCAAAATGCCACCAAAGTTTGATGCAAATGCATCATCTTCTAATGCCAATGGCAACTGGGGAACCCCGGCTTCCGGATACCAAGGATACAGCGGATCCGGTTCCACTGGTTACAACCAACAACAAAGTTCACCTAGCGGCAGGAATAACAACAGAGGTTTCACGAATCAAAAAAGACAACCACAACAGATGTCATACGAAGAGTTTTTGGCACACCAGCAGTCTAGTTTGAATTCAAGACCAAATGTTCCAAGTGGTCAGAGTTCTCAGGTATCTTCACGTGCAAACTCTAATAGTACCGTGCCAAACGTCTCGTCTTCCCCAATGTCCGCTAATGCATCTTCGACTTCGATTTCTTCTGCTCTAGAAAAGCTGGAAATCACGCCTCTGTCTGCCTCCTTATCAGAATTAAACAAATCAACCAAGATTTCTGAAGTTCGTGAACAATGCAATACGATTGCAGATTTAGTTTACGAACACGGTGCCTCCTCATTGCAAGACTGGAAGATTGGTGAAGTTATCAAAACCTTATCTAAGCCAAAAAACTCCCCATTGTTGAGAGAAGCTGCTCCTGTTTTAATCCAAACTTTGAGTCGTAAGTTTGCAGGTGCTACACCAAATGAAGCATATTTTGTTGACTTCTTCAATTATGCATTTGACCTTTTCACAGATAAGGAAAACACAGTGAAGAGGGCTGCACAGGCCGCTGTTGACACTTTGTATGGTATGTTTCCAACTGAAGCTAAGGCTTCTATCTTAGTGGGACATTTCTTATCATACCTCAAGTCTGGTGCAAAGTGGCAATCCAAGATCGCATGTTTAAAATTAGTCGAAAAACTCATTGAAGAGTGTCCTGCAGATTTATTGGAAATGGAATTCTATGATGCAATCCCAATTCTTACTGATATGGCCACTGATTTCAAGCCTGAATTAGCCAAGGATGGTATGAAGGTATTGAAACAATTTGTCAAAATTTTAGATAACTTGGATTTGTCTCCAAGATACGACATAATTGTTGAAACTTTAGCTAATCCTCAGAAGGTTCCAGATTGTATCAAAACTTTGGCTTCTGTCACATTTGTTGCAGAGGTCACTGAACCTGCACTCGCACTAGTTGTTCCAATTATTGACAAATCTTTGAAAATGTCATCGTCATCTCAAGAACAATTGAGACAAACTGTGAAAATCACAGAAAATTTGACCAGATTGGTTAACAATAAGCGTGAAATTGAAAAGTATATTCCTGTTTTACTTCCAGGTTTGAAGCAAGTTATTCAAACTGCTTCTTTACCGGAAGTTAGAGATATGGCAAATGATGCTTTGTCAGTTGTTGAAGAGGCCGAGAAGGAACACAGTGATGGTAAATTCCACGGTAGACTTCACAAGACATCTGCTGCTCAATATATCCAACAATTCAAGAACCGATTGAACAGCGATGTTTTGTTCAGCTACTTAACCGGCATTGTTGTCTCCGACGCCAATGTTAATGATTGGAACTCTCTTTCCGAATACTTTACTATGGCATTATCATCTTACTATAAAGACGATGAAGAAGAAAAGAACAAAGAAGTTGCTGATATGGTCCTAACTTTAAAGACTTTGTTTACTCCAGACGCTGTTAAGGATGATGAAGAAGATGGTATTGTCATTGTCAATGCAGCTTTCTCTCTTGCTTATGGTGCTAGAATGTTGTTAAACAAGACAAACTTGAGATTAGTTAAGGGTCATAGATATGGTCTTTGTGGTAGAAACGGTGTTGGTAAGTCCACTCTTATGAGAGCTATCAACAATGGTCAATTGGAAGGATTCCCTGATCAATCTGTCTTGAAGACTTGTTTTGTTGAGCATAAATTGCAAGGCGAAGAAGGTGATTTGAACTTAGTTGATTTTATTGCTTCTGATCCTGATTTGAGTGCTGCAACAAAGGAAGAAATTGCAGATGCGTTAGAGAGTGTGGGGTTCAATGAAGAAAGAAGAGCGCAAAAAGTTGGATCTCTCTCGGGTGGTTGGAAAATGAAGTTGGAGCTAGCTCGTGCCATGTTGTTGAAGGCAGACATCCTTTTATTGGACGAACCTACCAATCATTTGGATGTTTCCAATGTTAAATGGTTGGAAAACTATTTACTTGAACACACAGATATTACATCATTGATTGTTTCTCACGATTCGGGATTTTTGGATGCGGTTTGTACTGATATCATCCATTACGAAAATAAGAAATTGGTTTATTACAAGGGTAACTTGTCCGATTTCGTTGATATCAAGCCAGAAGCAAAAGCTTACTATACTTTGACTGATTCTAATGTGAAGATGCATTTCCCACCACCTGGTATCTTGACTGGTGTCAAGTCAAATACCAGATCGGTTGCGAGAATGTCTAATGTCACATTCGCTTACCCTGGTGTCGAAAAGCCGTCTTTAAAGAACGTTTCATGTAATATTTCACTTTCTTCAAGAGTTGCAGTTTTGGGTCCAAATGGTGCAGGTAAGTCCACCTTAATCAAACTTCTTACTGCCGAACTCGTTCCACAAGAAGGTACTGTTGAAAAACATCCAAATTTGCGTATTGGTTACATTGCTCAACACGCTTTGCAACACGTCAATGAGCATAAAGAAAAAACACCAAATCAATATTTACAATGGAGATATAGATTTGGTGACGATAGAGAAGTTCTTCTGAAAGAATCTCGTAAAATCGGCTCGGAAGATGAGAGAAAAATGATGGAACAACAAATTGACGTCGGCGATGGCCGTGGACCAAGATTTATTGAAGCTGTGGTTGGTAGACAAAAATTGAAGAAATCTTTCCAATACGAAGTTAAGTGGAAGAATTGGCTTCCAAAGTGTAATTCCTGGGTTCCAAAAGATGTTCTGGTTGAACATGGTTTCGAAAGACTTGTGCAGAAGTTCGATGATCACGAAGCTTCTCGTGAAGGTCTTGGTTACAGAGAATTAACCCCTAAGGTCATCAGAGAGCATTTTGAAGCAATTGGTCTTGATGGTGAGATTGCAGATCATACTGCGCTTGGTTCACTTTCCGGTGGTCAATTGGTCAAAGTTGTTATTGCCGGTGCGATGTGGAATAATCCTCACGTTTTGGTTTTGGATGAACCTACCAACTATCTTGACAGAGATTCTTTAGGTGCATTAGCAATGGCAATTAGAGAGTGGAAGGGTGCTGTTGTGATGATCTCACATAACAATGAGTTTGTTGGTGCATTGTGCCCTGAACAATGGATTGTTGAGAATGGTGAACTAGTTACCAAAGGAGTTGCAGAAATTGACCAAACCAGATTTGAAGATGGTGGTAATTCTGAGCAAACGAAGCTGGCTACCGAGTTGGCTAAAAAGTCAGTAGCAAAAGCAGATGACGATGATTCCCCTGCAAACATCAAAGTCAAGCAAAGAAAGAAGAGATTGACAAGAAATGAAAAGAAGTTGCAGGAAGAAAGAAGAAGACTCAGATATATTGAATGGTTGAATTCTCCAAAGGGAACCCCAAAACCTGTCAATACTGACGATGAAGATGAGTAATCTTTTAGATACATTTTTTGCTTTTAGATTGTTCCTTCATTTTACATAAAATTCGATAACTTTATTCCGCCTATACTATTATACATCTATGGTTTTGTACTTTTTCTATAAACATTCTTGAATGCACAATACCTTGTAGATACTTTGTTAAAAATCATACAAAAATTGCAACAATTCCGGTACTCACTAAGAAATCAAAGACGAAATTACATACTAACCAACTGAGAAAATATAATATCTTAGGACTGAAAACAGTCCATATGAATAAATGAAATCTCAAATGATAGCAGCAAGAAAGCAGAAGAAGACCACTTGTGGAATAAAAAACAAAATTAAACAATAATCGATCAAATAATAAGTTCCACTTCATAGACTTGATTCTATCTTCTGGTATTTTGCTGAAAACTATGTACAAGTGTGCTATTGTCCAGAATATAGGACCGGCCCAATTGCATGTATATGTCAAAAGGCCCGATAAGAATACGTTATAGCTTGTTAGGCCGTTGAAAGAGTTGGTAAGATCAACTGAAGATAATGAGTTTGTGGATCCAAATTGGAAGAATGTCAAATTTTGTAATAATAGAGTGAATAAGTTGAATGCATTGGAATTTATAGAAGACTCCGGAGAAATCTGAACTAGCCCAAAAAAAATCAAGTAAAGCACAGGGAAGATTGGCACATTAAGATAGTTAGTCTGTGATATTAAGATAAATGTTACAGTTGATAGCAGATTGAGTAAGTAGCTCTTAAATGAAATGCTTTTTTGTTTAATAAATTTGGCATACATTGGCCGCAATAGTTGCAGTAAAATGGCCACTAACCAAAATCTTTGTAATATAACAAAAAGAAAGTTGTTTATTTTGTTATAATCATCAAGTTGCAGAACTTCTTTCAAATTGCAAATAAAACCAAAATACCATCTCGGACTCAGGCTAGTTTTATTGATATCATAGTTTTCTGTCAGAAAAGATATCATCTTGATAAAACAGTTTAAGGATGATAGTATTGAAAATAGGATATTCAAAACTATGGTGTATAATCCAACCTTGCCGAAAACATTCACAATAATGCCCATAGGAAGAACAGAAATAATAAGAAGAGACGCATATATGTTTGGACCTATATTTTCTGGAAGTTGGCTCAAATATGTGGAGAGTTTCATATTTGCTTTCATGTTATGTTTTTGACCGCTATTGTTCCAAGCTTTTAGCAATCTCAGGCCAACTAACATGGCTAAAATTCCTAACCAACTGATTTTTTCACCTCTAAGGTTTTTCAGTATTATGAATGCAGTATAAACAGTAGTGAAAAACCACCATAGATGATGCTCTTCTTCAACCATGGATGAGGCAATAAAGTTTGCAGAGTAGGTGACAAAAAATACAACATCAGAAAAAGCAATGTGAAAGTGGTCTTTGAAATGAAAAGCAAAAAACATATAGGAAGCCAGTGTTTCTATTAAAAATAAACCAATACCAGCATAAATGAAAGGATAATCATAAGCAGAAGAGCTTCGAGATAGTTCTTCTTTAGCATTTTTAATGAACTCTAAAAGTTCAGTGTTATCCATCTCGGGGAAAGGGTGAACTCCACCGTGTGATTTATCTAATAGTACTTTCAGCTGAAGAGCATTTTTGAGCAAGATATTATTTTTTTCCTCATTTGAGTATAACTCCAAAAATTGAGGAACAAAAGCGCCAAGGTTGTTGATTGGAACCTTAAGCCCAATGAGTTCAGTTAAGGTCGGTACTAAATCAATCTGATCTATCTTCGAAAAGTAATTGTAGTCATCGTTCAAAGCAATTGGTGCCTTTATATCATTGTTTAGGCCTAGTCCTTTGAATTTTTGAGAAATCATCATCAAGGCAGCAGAAGTTTCTGCGGTGGAGGATCCTCCATGGTTTCCTACATCATTCATTCCATGATCACCTAGGACGATGAAAAGTGAGTTCGGATCTTGCAAAACAACCTCTTTGAAAATACGCTCTAAAATACTGTCCATTTCCTCTTGTTTCTGGGGCATGTTAGAGCTGTTTGGTCCACCTTTGTGACCAATGTGGTCAAGACCGAGATAGTGTAAGATCAAGCAGTCCCAGTAAGATTTTCCTTCTTTGCTTAGTTCGTAGTCCAAATGTCTTGTTACGTTGTTGTCAACTATAGTAAAATCACTAACGTAAAAACTGGCAGTACCTTCGGATTTGGCAAAATAGTTCGGGAAAAGTTTTAACCATGTGTCATCTCCAAACATGTTGATATTCCAATTTTCCAAAAACATCTGTCTTATCCATGAGTCACTATCACCGAGGGAGCTTGACGTGTCATCGTCGGCAATATTCAGTACAGCATCAATGAAATTTGGCGTAGACCCTGTGGTGATACCTTTGAGACGTGGTAGAGTCACGGTCGGTGGATTTGAAAAAGCTGTGAATCCGACGCCATAACCATCATTTAGTAAACTATGTGCAAAACTCATACGGGAATTGTTGGAGAACAAAAAATCCGCTCTCATAGCATCTACTACCATAAGTACTACCTTATTGAATTGAGGCTCCGGATCATGGTAATTATTTGGGTATGGAGTGGAAAACTGTTCCACTTCGGCTGGTGTCAACAACACTTTTGTGGGGAAGAACCCTCTACAAAAGAGGAGGAAAGCCGTCAATTGAAGCAGAAGCCCAAGAAGCAGTACAAAATACCTCATATCTTTCTGTTGCTGTAGTTGCTGTCCGTTTCGTGCTTGTAAAAAAATCTATCCTATAATTTGGTAGCACAACACGTTTCAATGTGTAAACATTTGATTTGATCCGAAGAAAAATATACGCTGCGAGTCCAAAATTCGTGGCATTGAGTAAAGCGGCGATGTCGGCATTTCTTTTTGATTGTCTGTCAGGATCTCCTGAGTTCGGAGATGGTGAGCTTTCTAGCCCCGGAACACATATACTACGCATACACGCAAACACAATCATGTACAAAACAAGAAACATACTCTTGAAGCTAATACCAAAAAACTCCCTCAAATTTTACTCCTCGAACTCAGCATTTGGCGCCAAGGGTCCATCGCCGTTGCCATTGGACCCAGAGGACCAAAAGGAGTTTGAACAGTTGCAACAGGCGGCAAATACACAAATAGCTATTGAGCAATATAATGAAGATCACGGTTTTTCCCCGGAAGATGCCCCACCAAAAATTACCAGTTCTGATGTTGGCAATTTCGGTGGCATTTCTAAGACCATTCCAGAGTTCGAAGGTAACGTTAACCCAAAGACCGGAGAGGTTAATGGCCCCAAACAAGATCCAATAAAGCATGGAGATTGGAGCTTTAACGGGAGAGCTACAGATTTTTAGTGCTTGCTGGAAATTAAGGTGCTACTTTTTAACAAATTTTGATGACATGGCCCTTATCTCGCAAAGGGCGACAATTTTGGTTCATAAATAGAAAAATTGATACTGTTATAAAATAAATTATGGGTGAAACAGATACTGAAGCGTAAATGCAAATTAAGTTTTAGTTTAATCGATATTGAAATTTCTCAGAAGACTTACCAAATATTCTACGAATTTATCTTGAGTTTCAAGTTGCAGCTTGAGTTTCTCCAGAATTCTTCTACTTTCAAAATTCTTTAATATGACTTCTTTGTTTTCCGTTAAAACACTTTTTTCTGCATTTTTTATATTTGTCAACAAAAATTCTACTTCTTCCAGTTCTGATTCTTTCTTGACAGTAAAATCTCTGATCCGTGCTAACTCTTTGAAGTACGCATTTTCTTGATAGGAGATACTCACATTTGTCATGTTTTTAGTCGATTCCAATTTTTCTACACTGGACATAACATTCACCATTCTAGCGTTTAATTTCTTTTGTCTCTCAATTGAATCCAAATATACTCCCTTGAGTCTCAAAAACTTTCCTACAACAGCTTCTTTCTGAAGCATAATCTGATGGTAGGTATTTATTTGGTTGTGATACTCATTGGTCATCAAACGGAGTCTGTCAGTTATTATGGAAAGTATTCTAAAAAGTATCAACTGTCCTGAGGTAGCTAGCTCTGATAACTCATGAACCGTCTTGAGTTCTGAAGCCGTGGTATTCTGCTCATTTAAAATTGTTGATGGAAACTTCTGCATAGCACTGTTTATCTCAGTGATTTTAGCCAGAGATCCTTTTATAAGTGGCATTACATCTTTCTCGTAGTTACCTAAGAGTAAAGATTTATAGCTTTTTTTGTCCTTTTCGTTACCGCTTATCTTTTCATTTTGTGTTTCGGCAAAATCTGCTGCCTCTGTAGTTGATGCCTTGGAAGTACTAACTAAAAACATGGATAATATATCTAAAGTGTTAGCTTTGATTACCATGGCATACACATCTCGAGTATTCCATGAAAACCAAATGCTGTTTTCATGAGTCCTAAGTGTGAGTCGAGAAGTCAAAGGTTTCTCCTTTGACAAATGCATTTTGCCTAATGTTATGACTTCTGTTGGTAAATTTCCAGTTTGACATAATTTATTAAATTCTGATAAATCACCAGTGTTCAATCCTGCAGTTAAGGGCTCAATCCACTTAGAAAAATCAACTTGAATAAGTGAGCCGTTGGAACTGACTACAAACACAGAATCACGTGTCACTGGATGCACCATAGCGGTAAATACATCTCCCTCATTTTTATTAAATATTATTGAATCTAGCAAAAGAAAGCTGTCTCTTGTTTCGATTTTCTGGTCTTCAAAAATCATTGTTGCCTTTGAATTCCTGTTGAAGACAACCACAGTGTGATTGAAAACAATGATAAGTAAGTCGTTAGGTAGACTCAAAAGTTTAATAGCTTCAGAAACATATAAATCCTCAGGAAATGATTCCATTGATAATGGTCCCGTGATTTTTCCCTTACGATAAATCGATGGTAAGGCATCGCTGATTTCAATGCTAGCTGGGTTTGAAGCTTTTGATAACAATGCTGATACTTTGACAGAAGCCATCATCTCAAATTGTTCAATGCTATCTGATTTGGATTTGAAAAGTATTGATGTTGAATCAAATAAATCTCCAAGCCATTCTTTGGAGGCGGACAACTCATAGGGGAAAAATGGGAAAATTTGATAAACAGATGCATCCGAAGTCAATAGAAATAGTGTCAAATCGTTCTGTGGAGTGTTACCCGAGAAATATCCTGCATCTTCAAACTCAAATACTGAATTAGGTGGACATGAAGCAAAACATATCGAAACTGGATCAATTATTGGGTCACTAATATCGTAAGTATTTGATGATATGTTCTTTTCGTACTCTTTCTTGAAGTTGTAACGGATGACTGGAGATTTAAGAGATAAATTTGTATTGTAAGCTCTGATTTCGGTTGTGGTCAACACAACTATCTCAGACTGATATTTACTTATGTTGTTAAAAACGACTTGTAAAACTGTTTCATTTTCAGCCAAATCAAGCTTGACCTTGTACGTCACAGTAAATCTAATTGAGGTTCCTTCTTTATTTAGTGAAAATAACCAACAATTTGTTTGGTCGTATGCACATAACAGTTGCTCACATTCATTCATCAATATTTCAATAGGCTCAAACGGTAATCCCTCTGCAATAGCAATTTGAGGGCTTTTGTCTGTGTTGAGCTGGGTAAGTGTGATTTTGCCGCCGGTCACCGTTATGATCTCAGAACCATTTTTTCTTGTGACTGTCCGGTAAAACTCTGAGGAGGTGAACTCCTTAGAATGATTAATAATGCTGTTTTTGAAAAAGGAATTCATTGGTACTATCTGTTGTCCTTGAAAAGACCTAACTTAGTTTATAAGAGCGGGAGAGCTATGTTCTTCTTCTGCTGATACAACGATTACAAAATGTTGAAGAGGAGAAAACGAAAAATGCTTGCTCGATCGATGTTCGCTCATATGCGATGTACTATAAAAAATCAAGAGAACATAATCTAAAGTATGAGTTTCATACACACATGCCAAAAGCTATCAGCTAGAGTGAGTACGGACCATTTGGTACTATCAACAAAACTACTGCTCAATAGTGTATTGGTTTATACAAGATTTGACGGTATGCGTCATGATGAAAATATTACACACTGAAGTTAGCGATCTAATCAATGTGGGCTTTTTTCTAGCTATCTGACCTACCACCTGTCGACCCAAAAGAATGACGGTGGGCTGTAGCCAGTTTCATGTAGGGTGTGTGACTCACAACTCTATATTGTGAAACTTTAGCAAAATACAGTGTAGCCAGCTGCCTTGCCGAACTACCTCATGGCCAGACAATTGCATTCAGCTCAAGCGCAAGTTCTACAATTTGATAAGACATGAAGTATTGCTTTGTAATTTTTAAGTAGTTACACTAAGCCTGCAAAGAAATAATCAGGTATCTATTAAATCTCTTTACATTGCAGAAAGCTCCAACACTTTCGCATAAAAGTCTTCCACAAGGAAAACGGGGATGTTCCATCGACGGGCAAGCTGTTGTTTACGCAGGCGGCCCGTGTTTGTATGGCCAGATAGACCCACAACTAAGAGCTGACACGCCTGACTAAAAATTTGTTGAAATTCCACCCAAGGTGAAAGCTTTTCTTTCAAAAGTCGTTCCATTTGAGACAGGTCAGTTCCTTCGAAACCTGTTATCGAAACCTTGACTTTTCCATCTTGCCCATCTTTTCCGATCTCTTCGTTACCTATAAAAAACTTTTCTTTGAAAGCCGAAACCGGCTTTGTTTGATCAACAAAAAAGGGCTTGCACCAAAGGTAATCGCCTGCATCGACTTTTTCATTGAAGATAAAACGCTCTATCGCCAGTTCAGTAATAAGGTTGTACCCCTGCACAATTTCATTATACCTAAAGTTTACCACAGTAAAATTCACCTGATCTTCAGGGTCAGTGGTCACTTTTCCGCCAAATTTAGCAATGACTTTAGCCAATTTCTCATTCTCTCTGGAACTGTATCCTATTGTTTTGAACTTCAAACCTTGCAATATGGGGCACTTAGATTCCCGCGTATTGTTTTGCAATGTTTTCATGTTTGCAAATTTAGGATTGATTTTTTTTTCCTTGTGCATCATCGAATTCCACAATTCGCCTGCCTTCCCTACCTTTTTAATCTTAACAACTTTATCTTCGTCATCAACCTGATCAAGTTGTGAAAAAACTCTTTTATTTGAGTTGAGATCAGTGACGTTTTCCTCAAACAAAGTAAAATTTTCCTCATTTGTATCTTCACTGCTGCCCTTGTGAGCTGCTTCATCGTTATGCTTGTTATGCTCAGTGCCGTCAATCTTGCTTTTGATGTAATCTTCAAGTTTTCGAGCATGCTCGTTGTCCCGCCACTCTTTAAGCTTCTCCCAATCACAAGCATCGGCTCTTCTACCCAATCTATAAGTTTTGACAACCGTTTCACTACCCGTTTTGTCCTCCTCACCTTCATAATTCAATTTCGTTACCACGCCAGCCATGTTCTGTAGAAGTTTGTAGTATCTGGTGTTCAACGGTAGACCTCGATCCACACTGTCATAGCACCAATCAGGGCTCACCACAGCCACACCCCATTTCAATGCAGCTTCATATCGCTTACCTTCTGCAATCATACTCACCATCACATCGGTCTCATTGGTTAAATGGTGAATGACCTTACCTCCATTGGACTCTACCACAGAATGAATTTTTTCTGAAAGTCCTTCTTCTAAACGACACAACGAGATTTGAAGACCTTCAAAAGGTTTCACCTGTCGAATCTTCAGTAAGATTGCTGATGGCTGCTCTCCTTTTCGGTTGCAAATATCATCAAAATCAATCACGCGTATGTCTGGTCTATAGGCTGTCACATACATAAACTTCTTAGACTTTAACCAATGTTTGAAAGGATCTTTTTTGTTTAGTATCAGTACCTGTACTTCGGAAGTCAAGTCTGGACTATACTTGACCATACAAAAGTTCTCCTGTAATGCTTTTTCCAGAACTTTTGCTTCAACTTCCGTCAAGGCTGTAGATGTCACCACCACCTGAAAGGTCATATTTTTTCTTTTCTGCCACGCTTCACGATGCAGTGAGACTCAAAATGATATCAACTTTCTCCTCACTCCTCACTTGTGTGAGACAAGGTCCGGTATTGCTCCAACCAAAATTGCAGATTTCGGAAATGATATAGCTCTGCTCAGTGGCCAAAACGCCAAAAGATTGTCGCAAAAAGTATTGTTAAGATCTTCAACACGGCGCACGTGACCATGTTTTACATATTTTCTCCATTTCAGCTAAATTTAGGAGGGCTTGAGTTTCGCCATTCGAAGAGTTAATTCTTTTATCGACCAGACAACTTTATAAACTTCTTTATCTAACAAAATACAAACCAAGTAACTATATATACCTATATCTCAATCCGATATAACCTATCAAAATCGAAATCTTCATTAACGTGCCCTACAAATGTGTTCCAGTAATACACCACTCGGATTAGACACCAGTTGTAAACCAACTTGGGAAAAAGATAGTAGGACCTTATCACAAACTTCAGCGTGTTGAATACATTTCGTAGTTCAAGCTTGAATATCTGGCCTAAGGTTTCGCCGTCTGTGTCATCCAAACCTATGTTAGGATAAATGACATCCTCATACATCTCTGTCTCTTTTTGGAACAAATTAGGCGTTTTATAATCGTTCTCCGAATGTTTTAGGCTTCCCTTGGCTTCACTTTTCAAGGTCTCTTTGTCATTAACTTTAGCCACAAAGGCGCTATCATTGAGACGACCCATTTTGTCGTTCCCAAAGCCATCATCTCCGCCATCCTCGCCCATTTCCTCTTTCCGAATCGCTTCGTTATACTTGACTTTGAAATTATTGATACTTTCAATACTTTTAGACAATCTGTCGAAAGTGTTTACAAGTGCAATCAACTCAACCTTGGACAAATCAAGCTGAAAGCTTTCCTTATCGGTTAACTCAAACAACACCTTTAGTGCAGTGCCATAACCCGTAGTTTGGAGTTTCCCCCACAATCTGCATCTATCGCAGTGCACACAATCCATGATTCTAGTAATATTTTTGAAATTTTGCTTTATCTCATCCTTGACAGAAGCCGAATTTTTTTCCTTGAAGAGAATATTTTCATCAAACAGACATTCGTTCTGACATTCACTAAACTCCAAGGCAGGATCTAAGAGCTCCTTGAATCTAGTTTTGAATTCGTTTTCCTTTTCAACGAAATTCAGATCTTCACAGAAGGTCAGATCGTCAAAAACGCCAAAAGTCTCTAGCTTTATTAGTGCTTTAAGAACAACAATGTAGTTCAGATAAAGGTTGGCAATTCTATCAGGGTAGTTACCCACTCTCATCATAAACTGTACTAAACTAGGTTTGTAATCCATTGCAGTGGTATCCAAATATTCATTTGACAAATGAGTTGAAATAGATGCATGCATCCCACTGACAATCTTGTAAAAAAAGTTCTTTTCAACACATTGATCGTGACCCAGATTGAAACAATTCTCATTGTATATACTCTTCCAAATTTGCCAACTTTGATCTCCACCATAACCCGTAAATCTTTCAGGATTGGCAACCAAATCAACAAAAACCGTATCATGAATGAAACCATCAAGATCACAATAGTCCTTACTACTGTACTCAGCATCTGCATTCAACTTCTTCACTAGCACGGAATCTTCCAATTTACCTAATGCTTCGGGTTGCCAGATATCGGGTAATTTCTCCCAATCATCTATCGTATCAACTGCACACGATCTATGCATACAAAAGCCATCTCCTTTCCAAAATGGGCATTCTTTGAACAAATTCAACCTAAAGATTCTGAAAAAGTTTTCAGTCACTAGATTTTTTATCACAGGCCTGATCTTGTCATTCAGATCATTCACATCTTGGAAGGTGACTGCTGTTGATTCATCAATGTAGGAGTGTAAAAAGTTTTCATAAGTTTCATTTTTGAATGGAGTTTTCAAAAACTGATGGTAATTAGAGAACTCAACGTGATGTGGAGGTTTTTTCTCGTATCGAACCACTATATCGTCTTCGATATCGTTAAAATCAAACCCAGCCAAGCCCGTGCATACACCCAAGCATACCGAGTAGACCACAGTCAGAGTACTTAAAACTTTGGAAAGTTTCATTTTGTTTCCGATCTTGTGTTTGATCTTCAACTTTAGCCTTTGTTCAACGCCCTTCTCTTGTTTCTGATTTGAACAGCTATGCAACTTGCCACTTGAGCCTGAAATTTGATACGTTTTATTTTTTACAGGTTGTTGACGTAAGCGATTGCTTGAACTACGCGTTTCTTTTTACACATTAGAGTTTCCGAATTAATAATACTTTTCACTAATATACAAGCTAAGTTCGATTGTAGCAAAAATTAAGTCAACATCACATTAGTCTTCCAGTCACGAAGAACATCAACCCAACTATTGTTCTTCACGTTGTGATTTTTACGACGCCATATCTCGAGCATAATTTGTCTGGCATTCCAATATGTTCCAATTCCTGTCTGAGCAATATCCTGGCCCCATTTGTTGAATCCGTTTTGTAGATACAGAGTCATCGCTTCACTGCCTGCAATAAATCCTTGCCAAAATAAAGGAATAATGTATGAAGTTTCTTTATTATTTTCAAGAATGTCTTGAATTTTGTTCAAATGGTGTAGAACTTTTTCGATTCTCTCTAACAGGTACATCGGATTAACGTCTTCGATGAAGCGATAAAAGTAAATGATAAGGGCATGGTAAAAAGACATCACATGGTGATATATACCTTCGTGTCTTGGTGATATGAACTGACGTTTATCTTCATCTACAGAGTCCCCAATACTGGACCCGTTATCGTCCTCCACTATAAGTGTCCATTCTAGTTTCCATGTCAACAGTTTAAACTCTAACTGAGTGGCCAATTCGTCAAAAAAGGAAGGGAGCATAATGTTGTGATCTTCATGATATTTTTTGAACCTCGTCAATGGAACAATTTCACCAAACATCAAGATTAAAGAGTTTGGTAAACCGTAAATTGCATCGGAAGAGACCACTTTATCTTCCAATTTGTTTTTAGATGGTTTAAAACTGGTTCTGGTGATATCCACAAAAGCAGGTATATCTGAATTCGCATCGAACTGCTCATTATTCAAATTGCTCTCCTCGTTGTTAACTATGAACTCAATTCTGACTTTACCATTATCAGTGATCTTTTCATTATACTTTCCTCTCTTCGAGTAGTTACCGTTACGTTGTCTGGAGTGATTTAATGACCCAGGTGAAACCCCAACAGCATTTTCATGTTCAGGCATTCCCGAACTAGCTCTTGTCGATAATCCGTTCGTGTAGTTTCCATCATCTACAACACTGTTGGGATTCACATTTAGGCTGGATACGGTATTGTTCCTGTTAACTCTGATTCTCGAACCTCTAAAAATTCCCCGAAAGTTGTCTTTGTTTATTTCATCTAATTGTTCTTTTGTGGGTTTGGAACCAGTAAGAAAGTTTTTGTAATTTTTCTCGTTCAAAAAGATTTCTGATTTTTGAATGTTTTCCAAACTGGTTGAATCCTGAATTAGCTTCAATGAACTGAAAATTCGATGTAGAATGATTGCTTTTGAGGACAACTTTTTTTTATGTAACATTTTCTTCTCAATAATCTTTTCACAATGATCCAAATGTATTTTACATGAAGACATAGTTCCCCAAACCACATCGATTGTGACCATTGACAATACTGCCACAAGGACGTCTTTGTACTTCTGCGATAAAATATCTTCTTCCATACATCTATCAACAAATTCATTGGCTTGCCTTCTTAATTGGATCCCAAGATCGACATAATATTTCATCTCGTCACTGCCACGTACAAATTTGCTTTGTAAATTGAAAGCACTGACAGCAAGCAATGCATTCAACAAACCATTTCTGGCATTTGAAGTACGACCCAAGGAGGCAAGTTCACCAACAGCCATCAACGCACGAGGAAAGTAAATGAATTTCCAAGGATTTTTAGCCAACGGTATGACAGTCATCATATCCGCAACGTCTTCGATATAGTAATTTAATAGATACCTTGCCATAGGGTGAACATTTAGCGATGTGGTTGGTATTCCAAACTTATCGATAGCTAAGGATTTCGGCAATGGTGTTGTTTCTAGAATTTCCATTATATTTTTGGGCATTTTGATACCGGTAGAAGCATGTATTTTGATCTCATTGCCAATGACAGGTTGATTGATTCCCTTGAATTTATTGTTCAGATTTGTTGTTGGAACAATGCTAGTGTTTTGTGCCGCACTAAGAGAGCTCGAAGCTCCTGTTGGTTCGACACTTGATGAAGTGAAGCCGGACCCATCAACAGAGCCCATTGGCACCACCTCAGTTGGTGGAGCAGAAGAATAACGCAGTTTTGCATTCATGCTCATGCCTGAGACCGACCCATCGTAAGGAGAATCTGTAGAAGGTTGGCTGTTCTTGGGTAGCTGTGTGGACGCCAGAGGTGAATAATGGTGTGAGTCAGAAAACACGGATTGGTTGCGATTTGTATTCGGATCAATAGTTTCGTTGGTTTGATTCATGTTCTGAACTTGAAATCTGCGATCGGCAAAAGGTTGCTGAGTCTGAGTCTGGGAGGTAAATTGTGCATTATTGTTCTTCGACCCTCCTGATGGCTCTTGGGTGGACTGTTGAGGATCTTTGGGCACGTCCATCACATTTCTACCTTGGAAGAGCAGGTGCAACATTTTGTCGGGCACAGAGTCCGAGAAAAGATCAGTTGTTGATGAGTGTGAGGGATTATGGTGAGAACCATGATGGGAGCCCGAGTCACCAGAACTGCCCAAAGGATTGATAACGTTATTGTTATGGCTCCTTTGTTCGGTGAGATGGTTGTTGTTATTGCTGTTCACAACCGAGAAGGAGGACAGCGCGTTTGAGTTGTCGAGGTCAAACATATCTAGAAAATGGGTATCACCGTTCAAAGCAGAGGCGGTCAATAACGCTGCGTCAAGAAGCTCCGTACTAAGCCATTCGTTACCCATAGAGTTGCCCTGCTTGGTGCCGTCAAACTGGCCGGAGTTCGGCATGGTAGACGTGGAAACGTTTTGAGGATACAGAAAGTTCTGGTTTTTCTTAGCTGGCTTGAATTGTGTCCCGCTGGCAACAGGTGCCGCTGGATTGCTGCTGTGAACCAGTTTGGCAGTACCATGGGTGATCGGGAGGGCAGCAGCGGTTTCAGCAGTGTCCGGGGTGGCTGCGGGCTTCAATATAGGCGACGGGATGGGCGTGAGGTCGGACAACTTCTTCCGTTTGGCGCTCTGCAGGCTGGTACCTTTGGTGGCCTGCTTCTCGCCGGCCCGTTCGTTGACCCGTCGCCTCTTCTTCTTTGGCGTGAGCTTCGTTCCTCGGAACACGCCGAAATGGCCCTTGATCACGGTCGCCAGGCCCTTGGACTCCAAGTGTCGGTTGTGCAAGCTCGCCAAGTCTGTGTCCATCTCGTCGTAATATTTGTAAGCAGCCCTGTCTGAGTACTGAACGTACTCAATCGACCGTCGCTGACAGTACTCCGTTTCCTGGTTCGGCTTCGACGGCAGCTGGTACCCGTACTTGTCAAACTCGATCGGCTGGGACCACCTCAACTTGACGTCGTACCCTTCGCATACAAACCCGGACTTCTTGCACTTCATGCACGACGGTCTCCCCAAATCGCACGCAATCTTTCGCCTACGGCAAGTGTAGCACCCGGTGAACGACTTTGAACGCCGCTGTTTCTTTATACTGGCGCCGCTGTCTTCCCGTGTTTCTTCCTTATCCTCCGGCGTTTCCCTCTTGTCCGCTCTGCCCTCTACTTCGTCATCGTATTTACCATCATTGTAAGCTTCGCCGGCCTTAGTCTGCTGGTTTTCTGCTCCTGCTTCTGCTCCTGCTCTGCCAGCTGTTGCTTCCGAACTCTCGGTGCTTTTCTCGGCACTCACGGTTTCCTCCCTGCGTGCTTGGTCTCCCTGACCAAAGCCCTGCTGATCAGCCACCGCTGTGTCCCCCTTAAAGACTGCGGAGCCAACACTGTGCTCCCTAGGTTCTGCTCCCATGAACGACGTGTGTGTGATGGCAACTCCGAAACTGAGGCCAGACCCGTGCCGTTTTCCGTCTGAGCCCTCTGCATTTGTCCGGTTGTCGAAGAGTGTCCGAAACCAGCTCGAAAATTTGCACCAGCTTCACCACCTCTGCTGCCGGACACAAATCGCCTCCTCTTTCCGCCCGCGCGCCCGCTCCGGGTTTCCATTTCGAACACCTCTCCGCAGGGCTCGTCTGTTTCGTCCCTGTCTGTTTCCTAGCTGTGTCTGATCGCATCTCTGGCTCGTTCGTTATCTTATCTTCTGTGCCAGATGGATCACAACCCATCCCCCACCGGTAAACGTCTGCGACGTGATAGTTCGGCTAAAATCACAACAGTTATTTTCGAACGCCCACTTGGCAAAACACACACGCCGCCGTCTCTCTAACCGGTACTGTCGTCTTTCTTCCACGCCCCCTTTTTCGCCTTCTCTTTTGTTTCTGCTCTTTCTCTTCCTTCGGAGTCACGTCGAATTTCGTATCTCACCCCCAAAGAGGAAATAACAGCCGCTAACACGCCAACGTCTGCACAGCCCGGCCCCCGCTGCGGTGCCACAATTTTCAGCAGCCGGCGTTAGCGATCCGGGCGCATGATTTGCACTCCGTCTTGGCCAGTTGCAAACACAGAGGCCAGTGAAAAACGGCCGATTTCCCGGTCTGACAAACCACCCGGGCCAGAATTGAGTGTAGAGTCGAGTTGTAGTCTGTCCTGCTGTGCAACAACACTAAAGCACATCACTTGCAGCAATCCCACGAGCGATGTGTCTGAACAAAGTGGTCAGATCGGTAGCCGTTATCGGCGGAGGTCCTGCTGGAATTGCGTGTATAAATGAACTGGCACACGTCTCCACGAACCATGTGTCAACGTTGGAACACAACATCCGACCTGCGTCTCCGGCGTTCAACAAGATTGTGTGCTTCGAGCAGAACAGCAAGATCGGAGGCGTCTGGAACTACTTCGACACGCCGGATCCGAAGCTACCCCCTTTAAGCATCATCAAGTCAGGGAAGTACAACAAGCCAGATGAGATCTACGAAAAGTCACCAAGTCCGACGGTACAGGACCTTGCCAAGGCCTCCTTCGAGCATCCGTTTGTGCAATTCTCGAAGAAAAGCTTTGAAGAAGAGCTGAAATGGAGCAAGAACGCAGCATACAAGGACCTGTTCACGAATATACCTGAGAAGTTCATGAGGTTCTCCTACACTCCGTACCAGAACGTCAGTCGAGGAAAATTTCTAGATCCGCTTGTTTCTCTCACGGATGTCAGAAATTACCTTGAGTCCATAGTAGTCAAATACAACCTTGCAGAGTACTTCCGTTTGAACTCGAGCGTCGAAGCAGTAGAGAAAAACCCTGAGACTCACAAGTGGAGACTCACCATAAGGCACAAAGCCCGGTACTCCAACATCGAGCAGTGGTACACTGAGGAATTTGATGCTGTAGTCGTCGCCAATGGCCACTGCAATGTTCCCTTCATCCCTAAGATCGAAAATCTCTCCGAATTCGTTGCAAAATATCCAGATGTCATCAGGCACAGTAAGTCGTTTAGAAACGCCAGCGATTACCAGCATGGAAACGTGCTCTTGTGTGGGTCGGGAACGAGCTCAATTGATTTAACACAATATCTTTCGCCCGTTGCTAAAAGTGTCACTATTTCCCAGCGCTCTGAAAGTGTCTATGACTGGATCAGAGACTGTTTCAAGCAAAGTCCAGATATCAATTTCAAGCCAAGGATCAGAAGACTTTTGCCTGATTTCGGTGAGGTTGAGTTTGAGGACGGAACCGTCGGGAAGTACGACCACATAATCCTCTCCACAGGTTATCACTACCATTTCCCTTTCCTAGATCCAAGTGACGAATATGTCAAGATATACAACGACAGCTACGAATCTCAGAGCCCGATCTCCAAAATCGGGAACCTCTACTTGTATACCTTTTCAACAAAGGACAACAGCATAGCTACAATTGGCATCCCAACCACAGGGTTGATGTTCCACACTATGGAATACTCAGCAGCTGCCATTGCTGGTGTCTTTTCCGGTGCCAAGAAGCTTCCCGATTTGAAAGAACAGATTCGTTGGGATGACAGCAGAACCAAGATCGATCAACCAGAGGTGCCGCACAGGTTTCAAGGATTCTTCACAGATAAGATGGAAGAACAGTTGCTCAACCCACTGTTTGATCTGGCTGCCGAAGGGAGAAGTGTTCCGTTAGCGAAAGACAATTTGAACCCGAAAGAGGTGGAGGCCTCTAATCCAGCTCTCGTAAAGGCGTACCATGCGCTCAGATCCGGGAAATATTCTGCCCAAGACTTGCTTAAATAAGCACGCAGCAAGTTTTTATACCTGTTACATTTAGATAAATCAACAATTAAAAATGCACAATCTACCGAATCCTCATTCAGAGACATGTAAAGCTAAGGCTATCGCTATTTCTTAGCCTTTTTCCCGCTTTTACCGCTTTTCCCACTCTTAAGACTTGATTTGTCCTTGGCAGCACCCGTTTTGTTGCCGTCCTTTCCAGCCAATGACCTCTCGTTCACATCGAACATTTTATTTGCCTTCGAGATTTCTTTTGTCAAGGTCGAAAGATCATGCACCCTTCCGAGTTTAACAGGATCCTTCCTCAAGGCAAACCTAAGATCCGTTTCTTGAAACTTGTTCCTATGCTGTAAACGTCTTACCTTGTTTGCCTCCATGATAACGTCGACGAGATAGCTAGTCACCGCATCTTCCAGCATATGAATGGTCTCGATATTAGGGGTTTGCGAATCCCCGTATGCAAAAAGCAACGACTTCAGATCATTGGTGAAAAGTCTTTGTTTACCTTTCGGATACCGTTTAGTAATGGCCATATTGATGTTCGGTGTGTAGTATTTTTCCTAAAGAGCTCAAATTCATGGGGGAAGTAACAATACTTAAAAAGAAGTGAACTGCTGAAAAAAAACATAGCAGGAAACAAAACATGCTTTTTCGTTCCGCAGTCCCTTACGTCAGCATCAGGAGATTTCATACACGTCTCTTCACTTTTAAAGGTTAAACAGGACACACAAATCTCAGCTTTCTTTAGCGTAAAGCTGGAACACTAGAACCGAGCAAACCCTTTTTTTGAGCAGGTACAATATGGCTGTTAAGCAAAACGAAAAGGTGTTTACGCCGAGAGATGTGGAAAATCTCATTGCAAAAGGCCACGCTATTGTGATTTACGATCATTACGTGTTAAAGCTAGACCACTGGATTGAATACCATCCTGGTGGAAACAAAGCTATCTATCATTTTGTGGGGCGGGATGCCACCGACGAAATGAATGCTTATCACTGCGATGAAACTTGTAAGCTGTTTACGAGGTATAAAATTGGAGTTATTGAGGAACCATGGGAAAACATGATACCCCCTATTCAAGGTGGGCACTTCAGAAAGCTGGATCATAACGACGAAGATAAGAGCCTCGGAAAGGGAGATAAAACCTCAAAGGGCAAGAAGTTATGCGGTGAGGTCGATGCAAAAATTGAACCGAAGATACCCCAAGGGGTGATTCTTTTGGAGGGCATGGAAGAATACTACCCCACTAAGAGAGATGGCCCAATCAGAGACCCAAGAACTATAATCGATAACTACGATAACGATCTTGTTAAAAGAGATTTGAACGATATTCCCCCACTGGACTATAAAACACAGAGAGGCTTATCTCGGAAGTATAATGAGCTACACCAACAGATCATAAATGCTAATCTCTATGAGTGTCCATACTACGAATATTTCCTCCAATTCTGCATTAATCTCTCTTTGGGTCTTTATACAATGATTTTTTTCAAAACTAAACACTATTTCATGAGTGCTGTCTTTTTAGGGTTTTTCTGGCAGCAGTTGGTGTTCATTGCACATGATTCAGCCCACATTTCGATAACCCACAACTATCAAATAGACAACATCATCGGTATCATAATCGCCGATTGGATAGGTGGATTATCTATTGGGTGGTGGAAACGGAATCATAATGTTCATCACTTGATCACGAATGACCCTGTGCACGATCCAGATATCCAACACTTGCCATTTTTCTGTGTCAGCTCAAGATTATTTGGAAATGTCTTTTCCACTTATTATGAGAAATATCTTTGGTTTGATGTCTTTGCACGGAAACTTATTCCAATACAACATTTGATGTACTACCCTATCCTATGTTTTGGTCGTTTCAACTTATACAGACTATCATGGGAATACTTACTCAAAGGACAGGGTCCCCGCCACGGTAAAGCAGCATGGTTTCGTTACTTCGAATTGGTAGGACTTTCATTTTTTACATATTGGTTTTTTTACCTTGTGGTTGGCAGCTTACCAACTAAATGGGACAAATTTCAATATATCATGGTGTCCCACATTACTACGATGATTGTTCATGTCCAAATCACTTTAAGCCACTTTGCAATGTCCACTTCAGATTTAGGTGCCAGCGAAAGTTTTGTTTCAAGACAATTAAGAACAACCATGGATGTCTCTTGTCCAGACTGGTTTGATTTTTTCCATGGTGGTCTCCAATACCAAGCTATCCATCATTTATTCCCCAGGTTACCAAGACACAATTTCCGTAAAGCACAAGCATACGTTATTGATTTTTGTCGGGAGACCGGACTTAAATACTCAATATACGGGTTTGTTGATGGAAACGGCGTTGTGTTAAACAAACTACAGGACATTGCACAACAAGTGGTAATTATGAAAGAATGCATTGTAGAGAGTGCAAAACACGCGTAAACATTGTTTCGGACAAAAAAAAAGATTTTGGTTTTGTCTACAGGTGTCATGTATATATATACTACTTCTTTTAAAAATATAGAAAATAACATGCAAGTTATTGTAACGGATTCATGTCCATCACTACGTCATAGTTTTGTCATTTTGTGAGCTTTCGTTAAAACATCAGCTGGTCCTTAATAAGAATTGAAGGAATCGACATATTTGGCTTAGAACGAAACTTATCGCTGGGTGATGGAAAAATCGTCAAGTGGACGAGCATGTTGATCTTTGCGCTAAAGGTGATTTTCAATTGGATTAAGCCAGGTGTATGCTATTAACAATAGTTAGACAGTATCCTTGTTCAAAAAGTTTACACGGGCACCAAAATCAACTATGTTCAAAGTCTTTAAAACAACGGGTATAGAAGGGAATTACAATATCTCTGCCAATCCTACTTTTGTAAGCAACAATTGTTGGGCTATATATCCAGCCAAACATAAAACTACTAAGAAGGCCTATTCAGTGTGGCAATTTCAAAAGAAGGACTGGGAAACACGTCTTACAAATGACGGAATAATAACTAAGAACAACAAAAAACTTGTATTAAACGATATATATGAGAACATACGTTTGTTCATTGGAAATCAAGCAAAGCTAAAACATCCTAATTTTTTAACAGTTATTGAACCTCTTGAAGATCACAAGAATAGAATTTTATTTGTCACAGAATATGTTGTTAGTGATTTGAACAACACTGATAAAAGTGATTTAGATGAGATCATGATTACAAAGGGACTTCTCCAAGTCTCGAATGGGCTGAAATTTTTGCACGACTCTGTACAGAGCGTAGATCTGAATATCAACCCTTCATCCATCGTGATAACCGAAAACTGCGACTGGAAAATTTGTGGTTTGCCATTTCTAGAAAACATAGCCAATGGTATTGCAGAGAAATTTGTTGATCCAATAGATTCCAGATTACCTTCGTTTCTCAGCATAGATTTCAGGTTTTCAAGCCCTAATCTTTTACTTAAACATAAAGTTGACTATATAAATGATCTGTTTTCTCTTTGCTGTGTGATATACTTCTTGTTTAATGATGGTGAATATATGATCAAATGTCACCAGTCATCTGGTTTAACGGATTATGAGAGACAGATCAAAAAATTAAATCAAGTTCTTGGCAGTATTCAAACGAATAGTACCGGAAATAAGCATGCATTTTTCAACAAAATACCAGACAACTATTACATCACTTTCATTGACATTTTGCAAAACTCACAGGAATCCAATACCGATGTGATTCAACTTAAAAAAATCATAACAGTAAACGATCTTATCGAGTCGAATATTTTCAATAACGAATTGATCAGGATTTTGAATATCATAGATGAGTTTGAAACATTACCTGTAACAGAAAAAATAACATTTTTGAAAAAATTAAAACTTGAGATTGAGAAATTTCCCAAACCATTATTAATTAATAAGTTCATTCCAATCTTAATCAATGCGGTCGATATGGACCAAGTTAAAAAGAATGTGCAACCAACGCCTGAAATGGAAGAATTGATTATTGAAAGTTGTGACAACTTAGTCATTCTTTCTCAAAACTTATCGCAATTAACATTTACAGATAAGGTATTTCCGTTTATTTTAATTCTGTTAAAGAGACTACAATTTGATGGCTTCAAGATTCTGCTTTTAAAAAATTTACCTATCATACAGAAGTGTTTAAATGCATCAATTGATAATAACTCAAGCAATGATAGTTTCCAAAAATTCTCCTTAGATTTATTTGATAAATGTATCAACGAGAAAAATTCTTTGGCTGTCCAAGAGCTTACTCTGGTAAACTTGAAAACGCTTTTACCATTTCAGCCTTATTCTGTAATTACCTCAGACATTTTACCCCGTATTTGCACCATCTACTCGACTACAACCTCATTGAAAATCAAAAATCTGACATTAGCCTCTTTCATCACTATGATTGTTGAAGTCAAAAATAATTCCCTTGACGACTTTCTCGTTGTTGATAAAATATTACCATTAATTTATAACACTTCATCCGCAAATTATGCAAATACAAAATTCACCAACAACATCCTCAAATTGTACAATTGCATTTTCGATAAACTTTCCAAATCTACAAACAAATCGTTTAACTCTCAAGGTAATGAAACAGAGATATATGATATCATCATGGAAATTGGGTTTCATGTATGGAAAATTGCAAAATTGATTACAAATAGGCAAGATTTGAATGTTGCTTATGGTACATGGAGCAAAGTTGAGAACTTTTTGAAAAAAGACTTGGATAGCAAGGTAACGGATAATGGTATACCTGAATCTGCCACTACCAGCAGAGTTGCGTCACCAATGCCTTCCGCAATGGCGACCTTTGCGCCAACACCACTTCCAGTAGTGAACAAGTCTAAGGTTACTGCTAGCAATAATTCTAACGACGAGTTTTTCAATGCTAATGAACGAAAGCCATATGCTTCTCGAACCGATGGTTTTGCTGTGATGACAGCAAATAAGGCTTTGAACTCAAATAAACCCAAACATAGTTCTGCGACTAATCTAGTATTCGGTCAAACAAATGCTGCTGTCAACAATATTGTTCCGGTAAGCAACAATGGTAACTCAACCAATCGGATTGACTGGTCTAGGGCTGACACTTTTGCATCTATGCAACCTACAAATACCTCTAGGGGAGCCAGCAAGTCTAGCTCCGCTATCAACTGGAACAGCAATACAGGTGGTAAAAATGCTGATAGTCTAAGCACTATGAAAACTAGTACTGTTACAGATGCGTTTGGCGTCATGCAGCCGACTAGTAAAAGAGGCAAAAATGAGTTGAAGGGTGATGATGATGACGGGTGGGGAGATTTCGCTGTCGGCTCTACAACTGCAAACAATGGATGGAATGATAGTCTTTTGTAAGAGGTTTTCAAAGCTTGTATTTCTTTGTAGTGGTTGAGGTAACTAGCTTCAGTAGACAGAAAGAATAGCGCGAGCTATAAAATTACACAGGACTGTGGATTCGACGGTTTTGACTGCGCTTTTGGGTTAGACTTTGATTTGAGTTTACCTATAGGCTTCCCCTTGCTCTCCACCTTTCTTGAAGGTTGTGTTGGCTTCTTTGATGTTGACTTTGTATTAGAGTTAAGTGCCTTTTTCGATGGAGTAATAGCGTTATTTTTGGCGAGGGGGGCCTGTTTTTTAAGCTCTTCTTCCTTGTCAAAGGTTTTTTGAAGTTTCTTAGATATTTCGTTGTCTTCTTGGAGCTGCAGCTGCTTTGCGAGCAGCAAGTCATAGTCTTCCTGTTGCTGTAGCGCGGAATCGGTAGGCACATCTGAAACAGACTGAGGGGTTGACTTGATTCTCGAGATTTCGAAATCGAAGTTGAGGAAATCACCCTCGTCGTAAATGGAGAGCGGTAGCCAAACAACGTCTGGCTGATTGATGTACCCTATATCTGTGACCAGTGAGTATATAGAGCCTTCATGTTTGATGCACGTGTTGAAGTGGTCGTTACGGAAGAAAAGAAAAATTTGGTTGTCGTTCAAAGAGTCGAGAAGGACTTGAAATCCGGCCGGAGTAAACTCGGTGCTATTGTTGGAAAGGAATTCGTCTATCTGTTTCGCTAGAGTGTCTGCAGAGTCATCGGAGCCGTTCTCTTTCTCCTCCTTTTCCAGCTGGGAAACGAGGTAGTCCTGGCATTGGTCGAAGGTGGGTTTTATGTCTCTTCCCTCAAGCTGGGCAAGCAACTCCGAGGGCATGATAAAGCCGTGGTACAACTTCAATCCAAACAGATCGAGCATGCGTACAATGGAGGGTGAGTAATCTCCAAAATCCAAAACCTGGATGTTGTTGAATGCGGGGTTGATGAGTAGTCCCGAGTCGAGGATTGGGAGTGTATCCATAATCTGACCCGAGGAGGCATGGTCGGTGCTGGCGGCGTAGGCGTCGGCGTCGGGCTCTGCCCGATGCAGAACCCGTTCGACGAGGAACGCGTAGACAGTATCCAAAGAAACCTGTTTTGGAGGCGTCGCCATGGCCATGTCAACCAAGACATTTCTGAACCCCGTGTCGAGATCCGAAACGCCTAGAAGCACTGCGTTCACGAGCGCAATCACGAAGCACGGACCATTCTCGTTCTGTCGTAGCACAGGTCGTCCTTCGGAGACTAGGGTAATTGCAAACGACTTGCTCTGTCCAGCCATGCCGTCCGGGTCTCCTGCTTTTTGTTTTCCCTAGTCATTACGCTTACGCCTCCCGTCTTCCAGTTCATCGCCATCTTCACCACCTTCCGGTCAGATTCATGATGACATCACGCCAGAGATTCTTCTTCCCCGCCCGTGCACCGCCGGATCTTCTCGGAGTTGTTTTTATCTCTTCCTTTTGGGGCCGGCCCGGATTCGGAGGAGGAGCGGGAAAGAGGCCAGGAGGCTGCCAGGAGGGAGCAGGAAAGGAAGATGATGGATGGTAAGAAGAGGAAGGTGGAGAAAGAAGAAATGGGGCGGCCTTCTGAGAGAAATTGAATTGGCTTAGGAGTAGCAAGAATACCCAGTTTACACAATGCCAGACGAACACATTCCCCTCTACACCCCAGCATACTTCCGGACCTGTGCCATTGGCGGGTTTCTTGCGTGTGCCCCAACCCACTCCTTTGTCCTTCCATTAGATTTAGTCAAGTGCAGATTGCAAGTTGACAAAAACTTGTACACCTCGAACTATGCTGGTATCAAGCAGATCATCAAGACCGAAGGGTTGCACAAGATCTACACCGGGTTTGCTCCTACTTTCGTCGGATACGGTTTGCAGGGTGCGTTTAAGTACGGTGGTTACGAGTACTTCAAGAAGCAGTACTCCGACTTGATTGGCGGCTCCAACGTCTTTGTCTACTTGGCTGCTTCTGCGTCTGCTGAGTTTATTGCCGACCTGTTTTTGTGTCCATTCGAGTCGATGAAGGTGAAGTACCAGACCACCTTGCCTCCTAAGGCGATCACGAACTTGACTAAGAACCTCTACTCCGGTTTGGTTCCTTTGTGGTTTAGACAAATTCCTTACACCATGGTGAAGTTCACCACTTACGAGAAGATTGTTGAAATGATCTACGCACGCTTGTCCAAGCCTAAGGAAGAATACTCCAAGGTGCAGCAGACTGGTGTCTCTTTCCTTGGTGGTTACATTGCGGGTATCTTCTGTGCCACTGCCTCGCACCCAGCTGACGTTTTGGTTTCTAAGATCAACAACGACACGAGACCGGGCGAGTCCATTGGCCAGGCTGTCTCAAGAATCTACAAGCAGATCGGTTTCGTTGGATTGTGGAACGGGTTGCCAGTGAGAATCCTCATGATCGGTACCTTGACCGGTTGCCAATGGTTGATTTACGATTCCTTCAAAGTTTATGTTGGTTTGCCAACCTCAGGTTAGACAAGCATAGCACTTCCTTTCCGTTCCGTTTCACAGAGCTCCATTCATAGTTAGATTGCTTATTCCTTTCCACATTTTTTTACCCCCCCCCCCCTCCCCTCATCACTATCCATATTCTTACCAGCCTGCAGGAACATCGACGTATACATAAGCATGCATGTGTATATTCGACAGTATTTATTTATTTCGCAATTAGTCAATCAATTAAATTATTCATTTATTACAAATTCGAACAAATTCGTGAACGTATTCTATGCTTTTTAGCGGCTAACTGTAAGCTTCACTTCCTTCCCAAGTTTCCCATTTCTTGTGCTGTAGCACGATGAAGCAGAAGAGACCAAATAATGCGCAGACAATGATGGCAAAATACTCCAAGACCTTGTAATTCCAGACCAGTAGGGTCCCAACAGTACCATTGTTTGTTTCTACATCTCCAGCACCTGGCCCCCTTCCCTGCTTACCTCTCTTCTTCTCTTTCTTTCTTTTCTCTTCTCTTTCATCGTTGCCAGAGTCGTTGACAGTAGTGTTCATAGTATCGCTGTCTTCGCTGTCGTTGTTATTGTTATGCTCTTCATTATGCTCGTCGCTATCCGCTTCCTCCTCTTCCGCATCTTCACCACTTTCCGAATCCTCTAGATCCTCCATGATACCAACGCAACAGTTCTCAAGCATCTCCCATGCAATGTCAGAGTGTCCCACGTCATCAAAAACACGTGTGGCGTCCACACCAGCACAGTCAAGGAGACACTCTGCCCCTCCGGGATGGTGCTCGAGCAAGTTCACAATGTCGAACACGTAGCCATGGATCATCATCCAAATTCCGTCGGGCTTCTCATTCAACCGTACCTTGTTAATATGTGCTAGCGAAGGTAGTATGTGTTTAGACAATTCGGCTCTCGATATTCTTCTTAGCTTGCTACGATCACTATGCATTAGCTTGTACTGCGCAGAGTCCGGATCCATCAATTCCCGCTGTTTCTTGGCTTTGCGACAGGACTTTGTTTTACTCTTCGGCTTCCCTTTTGTCTTTGGCTTCACCGTACTCATCTGCTTGGACTCATCACTAGAGGGTCGTTGTTTCATTTTGGTTGATTTCGGTTTTGCTTTCAGCTCTGACTTAGACTTGGGCCTCATTTTCAATTTCGTTTTTCTTCGTGGAGACTTTTTCGATAACGCCAGACTTGCCTCCGACTCAATCCTCTTTGTGTAAACAATTCCCATTGCCAAAAACACTCGAGTCACCCAGCTGTCCCCATTGGCTAATTCGTACGGCATCTCTTTCCTGCAACCGATTTTTGGTGTGTACAAAAACCCCTGTCCTTCTCGGAAATCGGGGTGTTGGTAATGCTGATTTTGCTGCTGCTGCGTTTGACGCCGTATGGCATCGCTAGACGGATCATAAACATAGTTGTAGTCTTCTCCATGTTTCGCTATCTCTCTATCCGGTGCGTTTTCAAACCCGTCGTCTATCTGCCTAATACGTTCGTGGCCGTGACCCCCACCCCGCTCTTGCCTGCGGTATCTTCTCTCTATCTCTGAGCTTGTGATTCCGTCTTTTTTTCCGCTTGAAAGCACTGGCAACGGTATCAGTGGCGTCGACTGCATGTGTCTGCTTTCCGTCCTCCCTGCTCTGCCTTCTGCTTCCGTGCCCGGCCTCCGATCCTTGATCTCTTGATAGGGGCTGTTAGGAGACCCTCCGGTTTCTTCAGGTCGCCCAAAAGCGTGAAAATTATTTAACGCGCTCGCACTGTCGGGTCCATGGTAGTCGACCACAGGCCAGGCCAGCAGCACCCGGCGACCCGTCGTCTCGAGGACAGTGACAAGCCGGGGTGGAGAAACGCTAAGGCACGTTGGTCCGACGGATGCAAATACATCATCCTTTAAGGTACGAAAAGTTTGTAGACGATACTAGCAAGCAAACTAAAATCAAGTAATGTTCAGAACCTTTGCCAGAAAACTCTTTGTCACTGCCGGAGCCGGAGCCAGACTCAACTCGACAGGAGCAGCATCATCCTCCGCTGGTCCTGTCTACGATGGCTTCTTGGGCTCTCTACGTGCTGACTTGAAAACATGCATCCGTACCAAAGCACCTGCGTTGGAGAAGACGACTGTGAGAGGCATACTCAGCGAGATGAAGAACCTCGAAATCGAAAACCACGGCTCCGTCGTGGACGAATTCAAGATCTACGACCACTTGAACAAGCTCGTGAAGCAGAGAAAGGAGACTGCCAGCGAGTACCTCAAGCCTGACCAGCCAGAACGTTTCAAGGAGCTAGCACAGAAGGAGCTCGACGAGGCGAAGATCATTAACAAGTATCTAACGGCCTTACCTGTGGCTTCCGAGGATGAGATTGTCGCCAAGCTCACTGAGTTGATGAAGACAGAGAACATCACCGACAAGCGGAAGCTGTTCCAAAAGATTCCTTGGGGCAAGATCAACAAGGAGTGGAGAGCCAGTAAGGGTGCGGTTAGCAATGCCATCAACAACCTGTGATCGGGCCAACAGCGCCGGCCTTGTCCGATTAGATAACTTGTCTATATTACTACTACGTGTATATAATGCTTAGCATACTCAACTATCCTGTACAAACAGATGAATGTCTTATTTTTTTCCTACCTGCTGCACCAGGTCGAGGAACTTCTCCTTACTGATCTCGTTGACGAGCTCCTTCTTCTTTGACTGGCCCACAAGGCCGGTCTCGTGGCTCATGTCGGACTCGGTGCTGGTCTGCGTCATGAGAATGGCATTGAACAACTTGATCACACCTCTTTGGGCAGTTTTCTTCAACTGCTTCTCGTGTTGGAGCACCTGTCTGGCAGTGGCGTCGTTCTTTGGCAAGAGGTCCTTGTTTCGGTTGGCAGTCAATTTCTTCTTCTTTTCGGCAAGAAGCAGACGTTTCGCCTTCTGCTCAAGCTTCACGTCCTCGAACTTTTTCAACTCCTTCTTTGAACGGGCCAAGATAGGGTCCCTACGGTCGTATGCCTTCAAACGCGTGTCAAGAAGGGCATTCATGGCGTTCGAGAACGACTCCGCCTCCTTCTTGGCCGACGTCTTCTGCTTCTTTTGAACAGTAGGTATGTCATCGTCGTCTTCTTCAGCCTCGACCTCTTTCTCATCTTCTGCTTCTTCGGACTCGGAGCCAGACCCGGAATCTTGCTCAGACCCTGACTCACTCTCGGACTCTTTTGTCTCCTCTACTGGGGCAGAGACAGGCTCCGCCTTTGACTTCGTGGCCGCTTTATCGTCTTTGTTCTCTCTTTGTCTCTTTTTTGAGACCTGCACACTCATCTTCTTCTTTGGTTGGTCCGTTTTCACACCTGCGGCAGCCATCTTTCTTCCTGGATATCTAGCTATACTATTTTCTAATCTTCAATCAAGCTCAAAGCACATAAAAGGAACTGTTAAGTTAGTTTTCTAGATGCATCAAAAGATTATTTTTTTTCCACAATATTCATGCTGGAAAATGTAAAAAAAATAAAAAATGTAAAAAAATGCGAAAATATCAAAAAAAAATCAGAAAAATAAAAAAAATAAAAAATAAAAAAATAAAAAAATAAAATAAAAATAAAATAAAAATAATATAAAAAAAATAAAAAAAAAATAAAAAAAATAAAAAAAATAAAAAAAGCTCGGCCGAGCCGATCGTCCGCTCGCGCCTTTAGCCGAATGCGGTTCCTCTTATGCCGGTACCGGGCTGCCGGCCGGGCCGGAATTTAGCAGGCACTCCCCACACCTCACAGTGAGTCCCAAAGCGGTAACAAACAACCTAGCGCGCTTACGAATGTGAAAAGGGCTAGAGCCTCGCCAGGTGACTCATGGGGGCCATAAAAGGGGTAGTGTTCCCTCGCCCCGTTGAAAAGTAGTTGTTGCCTGCTGTTGCTACGTTGTTGTGTTGCTCCTTTCACCTTGGCGTTTCCTTTTGGAGTTTCTCATTTTGCCAGATAGACTTATTACATTAAACTTACTACTACAGCAGCTGCTTCTACAAACAAATCCCTTATTTTATTCTGTTATATTTTGGTTATTCGTGAATTATTAGAATTGTCCAAAATGTCTGCTTAAATTACTTTTGTTTGTTACTAAACATCTATTCAGTTTTTCTTTAAATTTATCATTACAATAAATTAAAAAAGAAAAAAGTCAAGTTTAAACCATCTTAGTTTTAAATATCTTTTTTTTCTATCAATTATCATAATTAGAAAAAATTACAAGATTAATCTTTAATCGAAGTCTATATCCAAAATGTTTCCGTGAAATTTTAAATCAAAAAAATTACCCCGTCCATCATGGCGTCCCGTTACACTTTCATTTCCCATTGAAATAAAAATCGCAAAAAATCAAATACACATTATCAAAAGCCTAATATCAAATAAATTTATTACGTTATTTTTATTGCTACCACCACTATCATAAAGATTATTTCTATATTATTACAATTACAACTATTTTTACTGTTATCGAAAAACCATCTAAAGTATTAAAATTGTCAAAAATGTTGCTCGGAGAAAATATGTTTTCTACTTTCACATCGTTGGATGCTGGTTCCGACAACGTCGCCAACTCTGGTGACTTCATGTTGAATGAAGTTCCCAAGCAAGAAAGCAACGATTTGTTGCTGGACAGCTTGGACTTCAACATCATGAACGAAAACTTGATTGACGGGTTCCAGAACACCACTGATTCTGCTCCTGAAGATAAGATGACTCCATTTGTTGTTGACACCAAAGTTTTCGAGTCTGTTTTCAAAAACTCGGAGGATCCTTTGCTCGATGATATTGACAGCATCGATATTGCCGACGGTGATCTCAAAGAGATGTTTGAAATGGTTGATTCAGAAATCAACAATGATGTTGTTATCAAGCAAGAGGAGCAGGATGATTCTGAAGTCAGATCGAAATCAACTTCTGCTCTCATGTCTTCGAGATCCTCTTCTGCATCTGCGTCTGCATCCCCGATGTCTTCTACTTCTTGCAAGAGATCTTTTTCTACTGCTTGCTTGGAAGACTCCGAGGCTGAATCTTTAAAGAAGGACAGCTTGGGTTGCACACCTTACACGAGGAAGCAAAGAAACAACCCTCTGCCTCCAGTCGTCCCTAAGGGTGGGGATGTCGCCTCCATGAAGAGGGCTAGAAACACCGAAGCTGCAAGAAGATCAAGAGCTAGAAAGATGGAGAGAATGTCTCAACTAGAAGACAAATGCAACGATCTGTTGAAGGAAAACAATGATTTAAAGGCACAAGTTCAAGCCTTGAAGCAGTTGTTAGGCCAACAGTAGTTTTCAGGCATTTTATTCTATCCGCTTTCATTTAATTCATTCATTTTAGCTTATTTTTTTGGCAAAGAAATTTATTATTTTAATTCTATAGTGCTATTTATACTAGAATCGAATATTTCACTATTACTAAAAATTAAGTCATCAAGACTAGTCAGTCACTCTGGTAATACACGTCATCAGATGGGGAGAGGTAATGTATCATCAACATACTGGTTAGAGAACAAAAAAATGTAAATTGAGAATCTCATTGAGAGATACGGGATTCGAACCCGTGTCACCACCTTGGAAGGGTGGTATGCTAACCACTACACTAACCTCCCAATTTACAAACGTAAAAATTTAGCACTGCAGTCTGTCATGCAAAGTCATAATTTTACTCACCTGTACACCACCATATTTTATTTTTTAGCGACTATCGACGAATTCTAAATTTCTTTCCGTGTGGCTAACGTAATCAACATTAAATTTTGTTTCTCATACATACACTATAAGTTGTTCTCTATAATTTTCCTACTCTGTTTGTTTTTGTTGTTTGTTCGTTTGTGGATCAAAACATAAACAATCGCAAAGGAAAAGCGTGCCACTTTATTCCAAGCACAACTGGGCGTACCTTGCAATTGGATAGTTACAGCACAAACAGAACAGTGGAGTTTCATTTCGTTGTATATAGAAGGAATACAACACTTCAATCATGTTTGATTTCATATGGTATATGCTCTCCCCCTTCACCCTAATTTTGTTCCCCATCTCCAATAATTACGTGAGTACGGATGAGAATGACAGCGAGTTTCGCAAAAGCGAAACAATGAATGCTTCGGAGGATGGTACGAGAAACAGTTTGAACCACAGGCCGAAAATAAAATCAGTCAATATTCCTTATTACTTTCAAGGTGAAATGGAAGACTCCATCAGTTTACAGATCAAATCCTTAGTCTATGTTTTCCATAGGTTCCAGATATCAAACTTAAAGCCATTTTTGAAGATCAGCGACCTAACTGATGAATATGACTTTGACTATCTAGGTAGTAACCATCATAGCAACTTCAACGGAGCCAACAAGTCGGCAAATCAAAGGAGCTCAATGAATAGCAGATCAATTCTAATGAATGATAAACTAGACCGGATCTATAACGTCGACCATTTCAAAACGCAGCTTCTGAATGATCCCTACAGAATACTGATCGACTATAGCAAAAATAAGTTTAGATCGCTACTTATTTTAAGTGAAGCTCCAAGCGAATTCAGCGAAATACCCAGTCTCAATACTCCGAATTTCAACTTCTTGATCTTGAAACCAGATGATCCAACCGAAAAATATGTTGAAGTCATAGTGAATAAATCCGGCATTTATAGTGAGCACAGAATCAACAATAAAATAAAAGTTCAAATACTATTGAGGATCATAAACAGGCAGAAGAAAGCTCTAGAGTCAAACAACGCAAATTCTCCTGAATTTTCAGGGGAATTCACTAAGGATGACAGGGCAAATATAATAAAATCTTATGTCCAGAAGTTGGCATTTTATATACAAGTACAGAGAATATATAAGGCAGCTCTTAAATCAAAGGAAAGAGATATGAAAAATCAGCTGTACAAATACTCAAACGACAAATCAATACAATCATATAAGAGCTTGAAATCCGAAAGATCGAGGATGATACTGCTACCTGAGTCTACAACCTCACCAATCAAAAACACCAACATGAACGCTAATAACTCTTCAACTGGATTACTTCCAAACTCTACGAATCATCAAATATCGATAATGGATCTTGACGATACAGTGAACCAGAACAATTCTGACTACCCTTATTACTCAGATACCGCTGACTCCCAAGCTTCTAGTAGCACGAGCAGTGTTAATTTCGTGAAACTTTTTACACCCGAGGAAAAGCACGTATGTTTCGAACAAAGCAAAATGGCAGTGAGGATCAGAATAGAAAGAGAAAGAACTTTACTGTTGTTCTGACTTTCGCATTTTTTCCTCCTTTCATGCATATTACTGCTTCTTTCATGCTTTAATTCCTAAAAATACTCTGTATTTAAAACTTATTTTATACATTTTATACGAACTTATGATACATTATATAGAGTAGTGCTTTAGCTTTCTTCTCAGTCTCTGATTTAGAATTGCAAGGCGTCACAGTATTGCTGGCATAAATCACTTAGATAGTCGAGTTTAGATTCACTTAAAACATTGAAGCATAAGTTACCGTTGGGAAACTTATAGGTTTCAATTAATGATTTTATCATACTTATACTCCTGCTAAATCTTAAAATCAGTCTATTCTTCCTCTCGGTTTCACTAATATTTTTCAGTTCGTTGTCAATCTCTATTCTTTCCATATCTTGATCTAAATGCTCAATTTCAATCAAAAACCCTTTAAAGGTGCCATGTAACAAGCAATTGCTTGTTCTTAATCTAAACTTCTCCTGTGCTCTGGCTTTCTTGCCATCTTGGGATGCTCCCACACTATTTCCTTCTTCAAGTTCGACATTTATAATGTAGCCTACACCACCTTGTCCCCTTACTGTTTGTTTTAACGTCCAAAGACTCTGAAGTTTGGAGACAAGCATGAACTCTAGATTTTCATTCGTTTGAACGCTGAGATTGTTACAGCAACCGTTCTGGATATGTTTGAGTAGTTTTTTCCGTCTTCTCATTTCATCCAAAGAATTTTCTTCAAACCTATTCATGATTAAATCATCCTCTATTTCAAGATCGCTTCCGGTTTTGCTTCCAGTTTTGCTTCCGTTTTGTAAGTCAACAATTTCAGTTTCTTTCTCGCCGTTCATAGTAATATCACCTTCAGGATCTATTACCTCATGTTCCCCTTTCAGCTTGGTACCAACAAAGTCTTTTTCTATTGACTCTGCTTTGTCATTAACACTCTCATCTTTCTCTCTGTAATAGTTTAAGCCCTTGGTTGTAAATGATTCCAATCTATTGATGATATGAGTTGAGTTAGGAACACTCGTAACAACACTTTTGTTATTATTGATGATGCTGATCATTCTATTACCTCTTTCTTCGTCGTTCAAATACGAAAGCTGTAGAGTGTACAAGTACCTGTTTGGGATCTGTTTTGAATCCAAGTTCAATGGCTTTGAATACTTGTTATTCAAAAATATTCCAAGTTCAAATTCCCACGGTGGTAATGTTTCCGGGAGTTGATTCATTATCATGTCATGAAATTGTGTAATCGTAGTCGGCGTTGCCTGATTCACAAACAATACTGCAGTCACCATTGTAATATATTCTATTTTGCCTGTTTGCTTGACCGAAAATAGAGAAACGAAATGAATATAGAAAGTGGCTATGGGTTTGAGCTTGGTTGCACCTTAAAGTATAGCGAAAGTGAAAAACCTGAAGTAAAAACATGTTTTTACAAATTTATTGAAGCTAAAGCTAAAGCTCGATAGTTTCTAATCATCCGTTCTAGTTAAGTTGATATGCTATAGGGCTCACGAATAATACCTAGGACCTGTTCAAGCCATGTTTACTTCATTAGAGGAAAAAAGACAACTTCTAGAAGATTTAGAATTACTGGATTATGCCATCACAAAAAGAATAAAAGTCAATCCCAAAATTTATACTCCCAAAGATGCTAAATTAGATCACCGAATACTCATTCCAAACAAAAAAATAATGGATGCTTCCGTAGTACTACAGAAACATGAGATTAAAAGCTTTGTCCAAAAATACGAAGCAGAAAAGAGAAGTTTAGTCAATTTATTGCTTGATGAAGAATCAAGCTTCCATGACAAAAACATTCTCAAACGTCCCGAGTACGAAAAGGGAGATTTTGCAGAACTTTTTAAGATGTGTGAAGACATCTCTGAAACCTCGCCATCGGTTAAGCCGCATAGTACAGGATCATCATCCTGTAAAGACTATGAGATTTATGATATGTTCTCCTGCAACGCAAACTATCCCGAGCTAAAACGAAAGATTGAAGAACTTGAAGATCCGACAAATCTAATCCACAATCTTTCTAAAAGTAAAAAAACCAAGAGAAAAGCAGAGTCCGCAGAGAAATACAGAATTCTATCCTCTTTTGGCTCAGATATTAAGTTATCACTCATATTTACTCCTGAAGAAATGTATGGTACACAAGTTGACATGAAATCACTATATAGAGAGTGGTTATCGTTACCCAGATATACGCCTTTCCCGACGACGGATATTCCAAAGTATAAGACGTTTTTGAAGAAATTTACCACAAGAGATGGCGCCATAAAGATTGAAAGCTCTGAGTATAACTTATATTTGGAATTCGTTATCAAATATTTAAAAAATTTTATTGACCGGGTGAATCCATTGAGTCCATTGAAAGAAGCTCCTAATTCAGAAGTACATTTGTTTTTCCACAACGATTTTTTCTGTCTTGCTTGTAACAAACAGTTTGCAAAAGACACTGTCTACAATTCTCATTTGTTGGGCAAAAAACATGCTAAGGCATCACAACGTCTTACTGGAATATTGAAGCTCGAATCGGAAATTGTGTATTTGCTAGAGACGTATTTGAAGGGCCAATTTGAAACAACTCTACATGAGCTCGAGCGTACTGATCTCTTAACGGTACGTGAGCGTGAGCTTGAGAAACGTGAGGTGAAGCCGTTGGATTCTGGTGAAATGGCATCTTTGCCTCAATATTTTGGAACTAGCTTCAAGCTGGCCAATCGGAATGGCGTCAATGATTCAACTGAGAGGGATTATGGGTATGGAAATGAAGATGACGATGATGAAGACGACGAGAAGTTATATAACCCACTCAATCTACCAATAGGACCCGATGGTCGACCTATTCCATTTTGGTTATGGAAACTCAAAGGCCTTGGCCACGAATTCAAATGTGAAATTTGCAATAATACGTTGTACAAGGGACGAACAGCATTCAACAAGCATTTCAAAGAATCGACACATTTGGAAGGGCTGAAGGAACTCGGAGTTCGTGACAACTTTTCTTATTTCAAGGATTTGAGCTCGAAGAAAGAAGTTCAACAGTTGTTAGAGACTTTGCAGAGAAAACATAGAGAACAACTAAAATTCATAGATAATACAGAGCAGGTAGAAGACGAACAAGGTAACCCAATGAATAGAAAAGTTTACGAACAACTACAAAAACAAGGACTTTTGTAATTTGTTACATAGAATTAAAAATTTTATACATTAATGTAAATACGTGCTGCTCATGTAGCTGACTAACTGGTATCAGCTGTAACAGCATTGTCCTGAGGTGGCTTCTCCAAAGAAGGTATGATAGTTGGTTTGTATTTTTTCAAATAACCGAGGCATTCATTCTGTAATTGCCCATTGTTTCTCTCAACAGCATAATTGTACAAATCACTCAAAAAATTGATGCAGTCATCAAAAACTGGTGGTCGGAACATGATCAAGTAAAGTAAGGGCTGGAAGCCTATTTTAGATCTGACAGGGTCGGTACAGACCGACCTTAGTTTCGAAATCAAACTCAAATCGAGATACGGTAATTCACTCAATAGTCTGATAAAAATATTCCTATCGCTTGGTTCGAGGAATGGAATTAAGTAGTCTAACACTAATCCAGTGTATTTCATATAATTGGAACTTGACATATCTTTACTTTCGTCTTTTGACACAATAAACTCATCATAGTATTCTTCGTTCAACCATTCTATGACACCATCTATACGACCTTTGATATCCTCCTTAAAATAATTGAAGAGTGAGTCTCTGATATAATTCGAGATCTCAGGATTAAGCTTCGTTCCTCTCGTTGCCAGTCTTGAAAGTAATTTAATCCATGAATTTCTCTTCCATCTGGAAATTGCTACTTTTTTCAATTCTTGAGTATCTGTTTTATTTGCTTCACTGTCTTTATCATTACCAAATTTGGCTGAAGAGGTTTTTATGAAATTATCGACTATCAGTTTTATTTGGTCTTGTTTTTCATCTGGATCCAAGATTTTTGGAAGTGGCAACTCAAAATTTTTACTTTCTAGCTCGAAATCAAACTCTTCGTCCTTTTTATCAGGATCATTACCATTTTCTTCTTTTTTGACAACTCCGGAAGAAGGATCGTATAAATCATCTTCTTCATTATTTTTATTTTGCTGTTTATCTTGCGCATTGAGCTTATTGTCAGAAGAGTTGTTTGCAGATTGTTGTTGCTGCTCCCTTAGTTGGAACCTATTATACAGATCTAGATATCTTGAGCTTATAATTTCCAATCCTGCATTGAGTTTATTCGTATCGGTTTTGGATAAACCTAAAATCACAATGTTATTTATAAACTCACTTGGAATTGCCGATATGTCGAAATTGGCCAACTCATCTTTTGGGTTAATCAATGTATAAATACCTTTATACGTCTCTTCCTTAGCAATTCTAGATTCATCAAAAAAGTCAATGCTTTTTTCAGTGTCGAGCTTCCGCCTTTTCAGTTTTTGAGAGTTTTCGTCTTCACTTCTGTGTTCGTCCTCAATATCATTTTCATCCGATAAGATACTTCTCTTCTTCTGTTTGTTGGATTTCTCAACCATGTACGATAACTTATTAGCGAATCTTGACTTGAGAGGAGGGTCCTTGTCAATGAACCCTCTGTTGAGTAACATTGACATAAGTATTCTGTCTATCCTATCGTTGAATCTTCTAGTCAACCTCACTTTCAACTTATCTGTTTCAAACTTGGGAGGATTTTTAAACTGTGATTCATATGCTAGTATGAAGCCTAAGATTTTACTGGAAGTGAAGTTAGGTCTCGTTTTAAACAACGACATCAAAATGGCTATTAGAGTTGAAAAAAATGAGGTAGGTAGCAAAGCATCGTTATTTAGTAGATTTAATATGTAGTCAATTAACATTTGTCCCTGCGTATTCAATGACGAACTGTAAAGAAATGGGTGATTTTTGTTCACGAGGGATATTGAGATATCCATATTATCATCTGTGACAGCTGAAAGGTCGTTTTTCGGGTTGATAGAGTTTGGTGGACATGGCAGCTGAGTTTGGATAACTTTACCAAGTAGCTTTGCCAAAGCGATTTTACAGCCGGTTGATCTGGTGAGATCGGTTTCCTTATTAAGAGGCAATAAGGGATAAGCAGAAGGCCACTTAGAGATCAAAAAATCTTTCAGTTTCGAGATTTTGGACCAACTTTGAGAATCAGGGAACCTTGTCAGCTGTAAAAACATCAAGCCATAGACGGAAGCAAAAATTTCAATTGATTTCTGGATCAAATTATAGCTTATTTTTTCCAGATTTATAGCCACTTCACTATTGATTATAAACTTGGACAACATGTCCACCAATTTCAGACAATTCTGCACTCTCAGGTCAAAAGAGCTAATCTGCTTGGAGACAAAGGACTTGTGGATGAAGTTCAAGCACTTTATCTGTAGTTTTGTGTTGTTCAAGGGCTGCGCCAAACTAATGGCGACTATTGTATCTAAAATCTGGACAAAGTAATCATTATTTTCGAACGCCAACTTAGCTGCTTCTTCAATCTGTTTCAATTGGAATTTCAGGTTCTGGTCCTCATCGCTGCTCTTAACTGCAGCTGCATTGCTACCGTTTGCAGCTGCAGCTGAAGTTTGAGTCAAGGTGGAAGAAGGGACAGATGACATGGGCGGTTCTGGGTTTGGTTTCTGACCTGAAAAGTTTTTCTTGTTGAAGTTGTTGTTGTCGTTGTTCTTTATTCGTGAGAAGACAGAAGAGAAAGGCTTTTCTGTCCTGTGGTGTCGTTGCTGGGTCGGCAGTGGTATCTCTGTTGAAATGGAAGTCAGGAGGTTCAATGTGTAACGCTGACTGGAGCTGGGCAGGACGAGTTCAAGCCTCTCCGTGTTTCAAATGGGGAAGAAAGGAGGAATTACTTAGGATTTAGTGGCGACTGGAGAGAGCCGGCAAAACAAAAAGGAGTAAAAGAGGAGGTAGAGCAAAGCTAGCAAAGCTTAAAAAAACAAAGAGTGCTCTGGAAAGAGGACGAGGATTGTGTTAGCCACCAAAGCAAGAGCACAGACAGGGTAGGGATAACAGATATAGTACACTGTTCTGCGAGGATGCTTGGTTGCTTCTTGCACAGGAGCACGACCACAGTATCATTTCCAGCAGGTTGTTGATGAGCCATGCCGTGACTTCTACCAGGAAAGAACCGCCTTTCTCTTCATACTCTCGCTCGTCCTCGCTTTCTCTCCGCTGGCTCGTTTCCCCGCCGACGCGTCGCTGTGGAGCATTGCTGCGGGCTTCTATGTGGTGATGCTTGTTGATGATTGTTGCTTTACGTTACAGTCTTCTAAAAGATACAAAGGTAAGGAGTAGGGTGCAGGCAGTTCTAGTAGCCGTTGTACGGGTTGCCGCTACCGTCGTGCTGCTGGTACTGGTGCGGAGGGGCATCTGTAGCAGAGTTGTCGTAGGCCGGCTGGTACTGGTCGGCGTACTGGTTGTTTGGGTTTCCGTACTGAGCTCCTCCGTACTGGTCTCCTCCGTAATGCTCTGGTGGATATTGGCTGGCGTATTGTTGGCTAGCATACTGCTGGCCGGCATACTGCTGGCTGGCGTCGTTGGCGGCCAAGTTGAAGCCACCTGGATTGCCGACGGCGGCGTACTGTCCCGCGTAGGGGGCGTCGTACTGGCCCTGGTACTGTGAGGCATACTGGCCCTGGTACCCCTGGTATCCCTGGCGGGCCTGGTACTGGTCTCTGTCGCCCTCTCTGTCCCTACCCCGGTCTCTCTCCCGGTCTCTGCCGCCACGCTGGTACCCGCCCCGTCTTCCGCCAAAGCGGCCCCGTCCACCTCTGCCGCCCCGGCTGTCACCATACCTCCTGAATCCTCTCCGCTTCCCGCCGTTGTAACCGTACATGCTCTGGTGCTTCTGCGCACCGTTCTCCCCACGGCCGTACTGTCTCCCGTCCTCGAAGCCCGGGTCGAGGTCGATGTCGATGGTCCGCCCATTGATCTTCGTCTTGTTCAAGTACTTCACGGCGTTGAGGGCGCCGCTGGGCGCCTTGAAGATCACGAAGCAGAAACCCGTCGGCGACTGGTCGTGGGCGTTGAGCCCCATGATCACCTTCTTGATCTTCCCACACCTGCAGAACAGCTCGTAGATCTGCTCCTCGGTCGTGCTCAACACCAAGTGTCCGATGTACACCGTCGACGACGTCATAGAGTTCTTCAACTTGTCGTAGCCCGTCAGCTCGTCCTTCCGGGCCCTGTTGATGAGGTACATCGACGGTCTGTCCAACCGGTAGGTGGCATTCTTGAAGTTCGGCTGGTCAAACTCTTTCAAGTGGCTAGCCTGCTGCGGCAGGTTCTTCGGCTCCTCCATGTTGTGTGTGTCGTACTATGGCTGCTCCCTGGCTCTGTTTTAGAACTACTCCGACTACCTACGAGTCTATATACGTGCGTCCGAAGACGTCTGCACAGCTAAACATCTCTTTCTCTACAGCGATCTCGGCTCACCTCAAGTCCTTGTCGCCCACCTCTTTCTGCTCGCCCAGATGCTCGGTGCACCCAAAACGCTCGATGGTCCCTGCACAGATGTCAGCTCTCTTGATGTCCAGCACAGTGACACTCGTGTTGTACGGCACCCGGAGGTCGGCGGCCGTCATGCCCGGCCCGAGCTGGTACCCCTGCTCGTGGTAGAGATAGTTCACGAAGTTGCGGATCACCCCTCCGTGCGTGCAAAGCAGCACGTTCCGGTACCCCTCCTGCGCACACATCGCTAGACATTCGAGCCAGCGCTTGTAGATCCGGGCAATCATGTCCTCCTTCTTCTCGCCACGGTTGCGGAACCCGTCCCCGTACTTGGCCTTGGCTTCGCCGATCTTCATGCCCTCTACGTCACCCATGAATCTTTCTCGGAACGCCGGGCTCTTGACAAACTGCCCCGGCACCTTGTCGGCGCCCACAGCGGCCTCGATCCCCTGAGTCGTCTGGATGCATCTCTTCAAGTCGGAGCTGATCCACATGTCGAAGTCGATGTCCTTGAACCGAGACCCGAGCAGTCTGGCCTGCGAGTGGCCCGTCTCGTTCAGCGCAATGTCCTGGTGACCCTGCAGGATCTTCTCGATGTTCCATGCCGTTTGCCCGTGCCTCACAACAAAGACACGGATCACGCTGCTGTCCTGGTTCTCCATACTTCTGAGTATATGGTTGGCTGCAATGTTCTGCCCCTCTTAGGCCCAGATCTGCTTCACCCTTATCCTCTGCCTACCCGTGTATACCTGTCTGCAATCGCAGCCTCTCCAGAACTTACCCGGCCGCCGCTGCATGCAAGGGCCCTCGCTTTTCTCACTCTTTGACTTTTCTCCCACAGTAAACCGGGACATCTTCATCAGAATCGAGTAGATAGAGGAATATCGGCCTCCAGAAGAAAGAAACAGTGCCAGCTCTGCAAGCCCCCACACCCCAAAACGTCTCCAATGTACTCTGCCAGCAGAACGACGCAATTCTGCGTGAAACAGCAGCATCGCCACTTCTCTGTGTCGAGAAGCAGCTACTCCGTCTTGGACTATTTCAAATTTTTCAAAAAGAAGAACCAAGACAACACGCTTCAACCAAGAGACACCAAGGAAGTCATAAAGGAGGTCGAGGAGAAGCAGGATGAAATTCCCATAGAAGAGAAAATAGAGATTTTGGGCAGAAAAAACCCAAGATACACTGACAAAGCACTCATAAAGGAAAACCTCAAGGGCTTCCAAATCCACCGCTGGATACCTAGATCGAATGCCTTTACCAGCACGCTGACCGCAGATAACTACAGGTCCGAAATTGGTTCCAAACTTGAAGCCATTTTTGAAGAACACAAGCTGTCCAAGGAACAGCCAATAGACGACTTGTACGTCAGATTCAACGTCTTCAAAACTATCCAAAAGCTTTTCATCCTTCCGATTCCTGACTCCAAGTTTGCTGTCCTCAACTCGTTTGCAGCTATCGAGTCATATTTGGTTGCTCAGCTCGATCCTGTGTTGAAGCACTCGAAGAAAACAGAATTCCAGCCAGATGCCGTCGACCTTGACCCTGCTGCATTTGAAGGAACCAACGTCTCAATTTCAGAATGGACGTTTGAGAGCCAGAAAGAGAAAACTTACAAGAAGTTGATGAGAAAGGCCAACAAGCTCGAAAAGCTTTCTGTGAAAGAGTTCAACGAAAAGTCATCTTCCCAACCTGCTTCTCAGTAATTCCCATTTAGATAGTATTTCCTTTATATAAAGACCTGTAAATATACTTTGATATATATAATATGATGAAGAAAATGATCATTATCGTTATCATCATTATTTTTTCCATTTCCGATTTCGCCTTACCGTTGTCTTGACAGAGTAAACACAACCACGATGGTGGCAGCCAACGTGAAAATTGCAGCGGGTAACATATAGTCCTTCCCTGTATTTTCGGTCCCCCTCTTCTTGTTGTAACTCGATCTTAAGTTCAGCGTGCTCATCTTGCCTTTTTTCCCTACTAAAACTTCATGTTTGTCATACAACATTATTTCAATCTTATCCTTCTGCAAGCTTTTCATCAACAACACACAGTCTTTCAAATCTTTATCGGTGTTTATGACAATTATATCACCATCTTCGTCTAAATAAGAGATTTCAAAGATGCCTTGGTCAAACATGTCCAGCTCTTCCTTCATGAACTCTTCCTTAAGTAGCTCCTTGAACTTGTCAATACCATCACTTGGTCTGTAACTAACCCGATGTATTCTTCCTCTGGAAACCTTGAATTTGAAAAAGCAAACGTCATTATAGTTGATAGGCCCCAAAGACATTATCGACGACATTCGCTTAGGCCCTTCGATATTCCTACTGCATACTGTATTGGTATCATTAGACATTGTAGATAAGTCAAATTGGGCGAGCTCGTCGACTGAGATGTCACTTGCAGATGAGTCATATCCATATTCTTCGTTTTCATTTGGTAATGTTTGTAGAAATTTGCTGAAATCATTTTCTCCAATAGAGTCGAATAGCTCCTCGTCATCTGCATCTTCTTCGTCTTCGTTGAAAGACTCCATTGTTTGAATTTGGTTCAATGTAAAGTTAGTTAGCCTGATGACATCAACAACTCCTACAATGTCCTTGGTTTTTTCGTCAAGCACTGGCAAGTTCAAGTATTTACCTTCAAACATTTGTTTCAAGGCCTCATTGATTGACATCGTAGTTGGAGCAGTTGCGGGGTGAACAGTCATCACCGATTCTACTGTACAATCAGTCGGATCCATTCCTTTAGCTATCACCCTTGATACAACATCTTTTGATGTAAAAATACCAACAGTTTCTTCCTTTAGATCTCTGACCAGAATAGCAGTTGTTTTTTTCAACTTCATCAACATGGCAGCATCATAAGCACTTGAATCCACAGAACAATAAACAGGGAGAGTGCTCTCATCATTTAGCAATTGGCTTAGCGTAGGCCCACTCAATATTCTTTTCAAATTTTCAAAGTATGTTATGATGTAGGTATGTTGTCGTCTCCCATAGCCGCTGTTGCCCAATTCCTTATTTACTGTTTCCATGGCATCATACAATTTCTTGGAATCCTGGTACAACTTCTCCAACCGTTTCATTGCCTCATTGTAGCATTTGGTAATGTCTAACACACCGACAATCTGATTATCCTCGTTGACGACCGGTAGATGTCTGAAATGTTTGATAACCATTAAACTCAAAGCGTCGGATGCCTTTGTTGCTACTTTGGCACACATTGGATTAGAAGTCATGATTTTTTTCACTGTTGTAGATTTGATGTTCAAATTTGACCCAACAACTCTGAATGCTATATCCTTAGTAGTCAATATTCCCAGTAGTTCCTCATTCTCGTCTACCACGAGGACGTGATTCTCCTTCGCCGCAATCATGCGCTGTGCAGCTTCATAAATCGAAACATTAGAAGCACAAATCAAGGGAGCAGATGGATTAAGTGACATAACCGTGCCCTTAGGATTGAAGCCACCTGTCTGTTGTTTCTTCAACAACTCTTTGGTTTTAAAGTTGGTATTTCCATTGAGTTGGTTTAAACTAGCCCTTTTATGTAAAGTCGAAGAAGCCATGATTCAACGGTGCAGCGGTGTTTTACTTCAAAGATGACGTGTGGTAATTTTAATAGAGCAAACTACCTGCACTATGCGTATGTAAATATGTGGCAATGCCTTAGATATAAAGAGGATTTGCAGACCAGTAACATCCCCCCATGTACACAAGCTTTTGACGAATCTTACAACCTTGTTTCTCTTTTCTCACTTTATTTTCCACGTCTTGTTTTGCTTTTCCTCTTCTCGGAAATTGCTCACTATATGATCTCGCGTCTAATTTTCAACGGTATTATCGTAAACTTTAGGGGGTTCGAGTTTCACTATAAATACAATCTATTAAAGTACATACAAATGCGAGAAAAACGGGCATTGTTTACTGTTAAACCCAATGTGTGTAAGGTATCGGTGATATATACTTATATACAAAATTTCATTCATGGCAAATTCATTATAGTTCATCAAGGGAACCCCGTTAAAGCTGTATTATTTGTATCCTCATACAGGTAGTCGAAAAAGTAATTCGGAATGTTCAGCATATTATGGAAAAGAGTGTCTTTAGAATTAACGTCGCTCATGTTGAAATAATCTGGTTCCGGATCTTTGTCAAGTTTGACAGCTCCATTACTGAGAAATGGGTTCTTGTCTTCTGAGCCTTCTGCCTTGAACCCAACAGTCGTAGCATTTGCTGGATTGAGTCGAATATTGCCTTCAGTGGGTTGATGCGAGGGGGAAAGTAAAAACGACACATTGGGAGTTCGGTCGGTATCGTTACCGACAAGTATGGGTATATCTGATAACTGACTCGGCCGATCGATTGGCGAATGTGACGCAGAATGTAGGGGTGACTCACGAGAATGGCTATTGTCATCCTTTGTGATGAACAGAGATGGGTTCTGGTTGTAGAAATAAGGTAGCTTACAAAGAGGTCTTTCTGGTGAGACCCTTGTCTCGATCATATTGAGAACTGGACACACTATTTCCGCCGCGGTTTTATTTCCTTCTGCTATTGCCCTGGCATCGTCTAGAACTTCAAGTCCTTCTAAGGGGATATCGCCAAATCGGCTTTTGCATGTAACATAAGTTGCGTATAGCATTCCTTTGAGGACCAATTCTACCATTCCACCCTTCTCATGATGTTTCTTGTTGGAGACAAAAGGAGTGAAATGTAGTTTGATGGAATCAATGAGCAACTGAAGGTCGGACCTCAAATCCGGAGGTTCCTTTTCAAGAAGAATGTATAACCCACAGATCGATAAAAAGGCGTTGAAAGGATAAAAGATGAAATAGTTCACGTAGTTTCCAAACCTACTATCAACCACACAGGACATGTGTAAAATGTTTCTTGCCGAAATTGTAGGCTCACTCAATAGCTCATCGTCGATTCGATCGCCATATTCCACAAAGCAATGTTTGGTGTAAGCCCTGAAAACCATTAACTTCACATGGTGGTATCTGACATGTAAGGAAGTTGCCATAATCATTAAATGGAGAGAATACATCGTGTTGGTAAGAGTCAACTTTTCAATAAATTCATAAAAAGATTTGTCATCATCCTCCTTTGTTCTTGGTCTGATAGGCTTCGGAATACTTTCCTTCCAGTAATCCAACTCCGCAATTGTATGAATCAAGCGCTCTTTTGCTTCTTTTTTACTCACATTCTTCAAAGCCCCTGCTCTCAAGAAGTTATCGTATACTTTGGCAGTTATGAATGCATAATCAGTTGAAATGTACTGTTCCAAGTCTATTGAAGAAGACGGATTTTCTAGTAATGGTTCTAACAAAGTTTGAATTTCAAAATGATAAATGGATCGTTTCGAGGGACCTTGTTCGGCTGTTTGATTTGGTGACCAATATGCCTCAAACCCAGGTAATGGCGGTGCTGAAATATCATTATCGTTGATGACAGGGGTCTGACCCCATCTAATGCATAGCTCTCTGTCAAAGACGTAACATGCCCACCAAATGTTTAACCTCAAGGCTCTCTCATGTTGTGGTAATGTCCTGTAAGTCTCTTCTATGTGTAGGCCAAGCTCCTGGGCTTGTCTGATGGCGGAACTTGAGATTAGATATGCTGCTCTTGATAAGGAGATACTGTCAGCATAGAACGCCAAAAATAGTGAACCAACGATGGATGAAACTCCGCCGGATATAACGGAAAGTCTCGAGTAGTAGAATAATGCATTGTCCAATAGGTTATCGGACACTTCCCGTAATGATTTGAAGTCCGGCATTGGGCCGCCTCCGTTCAAAGCTTTTTCCGAAAACTCTTCAATGACCAAGCACGCCACTAGCAGACTACTATTCATGAGTAGGTAATCGGAGTAGGAAAAATATGGTTCGGGTATTAGGCCATCCCTGAAGTCACAATACAGCCGCAGTAAATGCTTCAAGTAGCCCACGTCTAGCACTTTAAGGAGGAAGAAGGGCGCACTCAAAGCCTGCAACAAACATTCTATGTTGGCTCTGCTAGGTAGCGGAGTCAACTGTGATTCATAAATGGGATTTGTCCAGATGGAGATGATTTTCCGCTCGCAGGGCGTGGAGACTTGCACGATCTGCTTCAAGGGGGCCAGAGCCTCTGGGTTTTCCATCTTGTTCTCTAGAGTCTTCATTCCTATGGGCGACAAGAAAAAAATGGAGGTATGCATGAGAAGGCCGACCCATTTCTGCAAGCTTTCTGGGTTTGTGAGCGAGCTGCAGCCACTTTCAAAAAGCTGCGGGGAGTCGTTGGCTTTGGACCTTTCCGAGCCGGAGAAAGTGTTGTGATTCATTGTGAAGGAGGCGTGGGTATTTGAGTTGGAGTTGGAGGCGATATCCGACGTGGCCCGTGCGCTGGAGGCATCTAAGTTGACCCCGGTGAGGGAGAGTGCACCGGCACATCCACCTGTGCCGGCCTGCGAGGGTCCGAAGTTTGCAGCCGAAAGCGCACTTGGACGGGGGCTCTTGCTCGAGACCTTATCCAGCAGCAGGGAAATCATGGACTCCATCTTCTGGAGCCGCTGCTCGACGCTGGAGTCCTGTTCCGTCGCATGTGCTGGTGCCGGTGCCGGCGCCGGCGAGCCGGAGAGCTGCGAGAGCGCCAGTGGGTTGCTCGGCACCGTGTTCCTGTAGAAGCCCGCATCGTAGCTCGGTATGGCACCGGCAAAGGATGTATTGTTTGCAACCGGGTAGGGAAAGGTTGCTTCGGCGGCGCCCAGGGGCGCCGAGACCGACGTCGACATGGGGATCGGCAGGGGCAGAGGCTGCGGCAGGTACTGCTGTGCGGACACTGCGGCAGCGGCGCCAGCACCAACCGTCGAAGCCGGGGTGGACGCACCGAGGGAGCCTGCGTACCTTCCGCTCGTCGAACCCAAGTTCGACGTGCTCGTGTTGTTGCTGCTGGCTGGCCCGGCGGCCTCGGCTGCCGGGTCCCTGTCCGACACAAGCGGCGAGTTGACGATGCTGGACTTGCGGGGGCGTCCCCTGCGTCGCTTCGGCTGGTTCACCATCTCCTGCATCTTCTTCCGCAGCCGTTTCTTGAACACGTAGTTGTATGTGCACGGAAACCCCTTGTTCACACACCGGGTGCACGTTGGTAGCCCGTCGCATTTCACCTTCCTGGACCGACACTCATCGCACGCCTTCTGCGTCTTCTTGCTCTCGTCCATTTGCTCTGCGTCCGTCATCATCGGCAGCGGAAGCGGTGCACAAGGATCTCTGCACAAGTGGTTCCACATCACATCCGAGCCCCACTCGTCCAGCCTGTTGGCGCCAACCGCACCCTCTTGAGCTGACCGATCTCTCTCTCGCTGGTACAGCCTGTCTGTCCGCGACCACCTGCGCAGTGCGAGCTCCCCTTCGCTCGGAGAAAAACAGGATCCGAGACTAACGCCGGCACCGACGAGAACCCCATCACGCTGGCTCCACTCCTCTCCTGACGCCAGCGCCATCCCCGGACGATTACAGCGAACTGGCCACGCTGGAGAGCCGTGTACTCTCTACAATGGTACTGACTAACACGACTCTGTCTCCCTCTTGCTATCTCCGTTGCCCTTGTGTCTACACTGTCTTTCGGAATCGGGCAACTAGCTCCGGCCGCTCGCTTATTTGTCAACTGCTTCCGAAGACTGTTGCCCCGTTGCCCCGTTGCCCGCCTCGCGCCTCCGCCGAGCCCAGTCTGGGCCCTCACATGGCCGAGGGCCCGTGGCAGAGAAGGGTGGCGAGAGTGAGGCGGGGGCTCGGCCGGTGGGCCGACGCGTCGGTGATGCCACAGTGGCGGGGTGCCCCGCCCGCCCGGCGGTGCAAAAGCTGTCAAGCTCGGAGCTGGTGGCCGGAGCCGCTGAGCATTGCTGAGCATCGCTGAGCATCGCTGAGCATTGCACCTTTTAAGTCGACGGTTGTGGCAAACAGACACTCTTTTCCTCTGTTGCAGCACGACAAGGTACTGGGACACTGTTGGAGACAGCAAGATGTTTTTCAGCGAACCCGCCACGAGTCTGATGGACTTCCCGGACAACGTGGTCGACCAGATCTTGGGAAACCTGGGCGCCAGGTCGTTGCTGAGCCTCAAACAGACGTGCAGGTTCCTTGCGGACGCCTGCGACCGGCATCTCTACCGCAACGTGTACTTCTACGACGAGAACAGACAGATGAACGCGCTCCGCAGCGAGACGCAGCTGCCGCTCAAGTACACGTTCATCCCCGTGTCCCGGATGGGCTGGTTCGTCTCGCTGATGGACAGAAACGCACGCATCCCGCAGACAATGGCGTCCATCGTGATGCACACGAGTCTGAACGAGCAGACCAAAAAGCTCTTGGCGCTTCTTTTCGACAGCAGCGGGGGCAGGGGCGGCGTGCGGGAGGTGCTTTTCAAAGGGCACGACGTGCGCTTCTTGTCGTACCTCTCAGACTATAGCAGCAACGTCACGGCGTCGGTGGGGTCCCGTCTCTACGAGAACGACGAGGTGTACGACAGAGCCGCTCTGCTGGATGGCGCCAGCCGGCCGCCGACGGCAAACACGAACATGGGCGCCGCCGAGGCGGCCACGGTGGGCCCGCAGGCAGAGTTCGTTCCCTCGAAGAAGGTCGAGTTGGTTTCCACGCAGATCCACTCCCCGCTGGATGCAGACAGGGTTCTCCAGCTCAAGCTAGCGCTCTCTGGCGTGGAAATCAGGTTTCCGAATGCCTACCCGGAATCTGGCTTGAGCCGCTCCTTGATCCGCTACTGGTCCTCCTCCTTGAAATCGTTGACTCTCGCAAACTACGCATCCTTCCTCTACTTTGCAAACGGTCTTGCAAGCTACTCTCGCTCCCTGGACAGCTACCGCGGCGAGTTGTTTCCCAACTTGGAAACCTTGTCCATCTGCTTCACGGATGACATCTCCAACAACGAGAGCATGGGCACCGCCCTACAGCTTCTAAACTTGGCCAACGTGAAAAACTTGGAAATCAAGTACAAGAGAAGCATCTTCTATGACTCCACTGCAACCAACCTCGAATTGGTGCAGTATTTGAACCGGAACATCAGCTTCAGTGCTTTGAAGCAGTTCTCCTTGGTGAACTTGAACAGCAACAACATGCTTGCCAATAACATCCACGAACACGAAATCTCCGAAAATACAAATCTCTGCTACGCCATCATGGATCATTTGGATCTCTTCAGCACCAATACCGAAACACTCACCTTCCTCAACCTTTGTTTGAACACGTTCCCCGTCACTCCTATGGTCTCAAGAAGTCCTGACACAGGTGACCCGAAAATTTTCTACGCAAACTCCGAGTATATTGCCAGAAAGAAGGAATTGTTTGAAAAAATCTTCCTGCTGCGCAGTTTGGAGATTTTGATCATCCCAGATTTCTTGTTCAACTGGTGGCCTTTTCTCGAAGAAAACCAAAATATGAACTTTCATCAGGATAAAGGTTCGGAACCGAACATGATACCCATACTTTACCGAAGATTTTACAGCTTTGAGAGCGGATCTGCTTTGAATATCATGGACTTCCCGCCTAATAGATATGGATCCAATTTCGGCCGTCGGCTAAACAGCTATCTAGATGAAATCGTACCGAGTATAGCTCACTTTGCACAGCTTTTGCCTCGCCTTGCATTCCTCAACCTCGGCGGAGTGTTGCTAGAAATACACCGTGACGCTCGAGGAGATGTTGAAAAGCTTTCGGGCGTCTACGATTCTTGGGTGTTTACAGATTTCCCGATCGGGGAATAATTGGGCTTCGCGGTTTGCACTAACTGCATTTCAACCTGCTTCGGTTTATGGGTTGTCCATGTAACGAGTAACGAATAACGAGTAACGAGTAACGAGACCAATTTCTTTGTAGTTGGTTTATTTACATTACATACAACATTTATTTCCAAGGTAGCACCTATAGCCATAATACAGCACAGGTATCCCATAGATCCCGACTCGCAAGAACAGATTAGTCAAAACGATGCTGCAGCCAAACAGCTCGCCTTGGAAAAGAATATCCTCAACGCTGAGATCATCCGATTACTATTCCCCAACAAAGAAGACACCTGAAAAGTGCCAGCAGAAAGCAGAGCTATCTGCAAATGGATCTCCTTTACCCAGTACCTTCCGATTCACCCCTACAAAAGGGAAGAAACTATATCCCCACTTGAATCCTCCCGATAGACGACTATTGCCCAATTCGAGTCCTTCCTACAGTGATAACAACGACCACGATGAAAGCTATATGGTGAAAGACAACACTTCTTTCCTTTCTGCAATGGACACGTTGGGAAAGCAACTTTTTTCATCCAATATATCAAACAAAGTTGTGAACGAATTTAGCTCCAGGTACGAAAAAGTGCGAGAAGAGTCCATTAGTACAGTTCAAGAGTTGAATAATAGAACAACCAACGAGCAACTCAACCGAAGGGCATCGGGAAGATTCTCGTCTACACATCGAAATAGGTTCAATAGAATGGAATCAATTGCGTTTCACTATGCTGCTAAGCGTTCACAGAAATTGGAAAACGAAAAGAATGAAAACGAAATAACAAATAGTGGAGCTAAGAAAGAAAATCATAATGTTCAAAGAAAATTTGTGCCCGCCACCGAGACAATAGAAATAACGCAATATAGCACATTAACTCCAGGAGACAAGCGATTTAACTCTAAGCCCTTGGAAAGTGCCAGTAAAAGACTGAGACTTGAAGGAAATAAATTCAAGGAAATTGATTTAGATTCCAGTCCTACAAAATCGCTCTATGAGAAGGAACAACTCAAAAATATATATTCCACTCACTCGTCCGCTACTAGAGATAGTTCTAGCTCTCATTCCGGTGTCAGCAATATACCCAGTTATTTACAACCAACCAAAGCTTCACTGCGAAAATCCAATTCCAGTAGTCAAATATCACCGTCGAAATCCTCAAAGTCACTATTTAATGCTCTTGGTGACCAACTAAAAACTCCTGTGTTGAGACCTCAGGATGCCTCATTGAAAAAGGGTCTGTCAAAGTCTCCTTCTTTTTCCCAACCAAATCCATTGCCAGGTGCAACTTCACAAAACTCGAGTCCGATGCAGAAAATCTCACCTTCCAGGGCATGTTCTAATTTGAACAAGCTGTTGAACACACCTCCGCCTTTGGAAGCGCAAGAAAATCGACCTCTGGAAGTACCTCAGCTCAAATCAACAACTAACAGCCATGCTAATGTCAATTCATTGCACACAAAAATTCCACGGTCCCGAACCCTAGGACCTATTTACAACGATTCGACGTTCATTCCAAGCTCTAAAACTTCCAAGATATCTACCAGCAAATCTCATGTCTCTAGTGTCAGTGTGAATAATTTACGAAGTCTATCAGGATCATCATCCATTCCGAGATTGGCCAGATTAGCAAACGCAGAATCTCGTGTTGGGCTGGCTTCTAAACACGAGAGGGAAAAGCCACTCAAACCCTGGAGGTAACTAACTGATAATTCTACCTAATTCCGTATACAATTGTGGTCTTGTTGGCTCAACCTTTCTTTTGTTTCTTTTTTTCACACAAACTTTTTTGACCGCCGGTCATAGAGTGCTACACACGTTTTGTAATAGATAATAATCTAATAAACGCTATATCACTGATATCCCTAATGCTTTAGATAACCTAAAGTCCATAAATAACGAAGGAAAAAAAAAGTATGATAGGTCGTCCAAGCTGGGACTCGAACCCAGAATCTTCAGTTTAGGAGACTGACGCGTTCACCATTACGCTACGTGGACTTTGCGTTGGGGTCCAGACCCGATAGATTCGAACCTGGAACTTAGTATAGCCCAATACCATTAGACCAAACGACCTAAAAACACACTTTTTACCTCAACTTTAATTAACAGCAAAACTTATGCAAAATTTAATCTCTAATAACTTCTGATCCATTATGTCCTGGAGAATGATACCTTTATTAAAAGGACGAGAATAATCTGTGTTATTTAATAAGTTAATCAAAGATCAAAAAAATCAAAAAAAATATGTCTAATCAAAAATCATGTGTATAAAATGTTTGATTATTTTCATTTCATGTGAATAACATTTTTTAATCTACTTCTGATGTTTGGAAACTAACGTTAGGTTTTGAAAAACCAGAGTTTCATTGCTTGCACAATTCAAAATCGTCGATGTAATAAATTAGGCGGGAAATTATCGTTATACAAATATTTAATACGCTAGATTATGCTATTATTAGCAGCACTAAAATGATGATCAAAACTACAATCAAAACTGCAATACAGCAATTACCACCCATTTCATTTGTGGCCAAAAATTTATTTATCCGCTTCATTCCCGTATTGACTATCTTGAAGTTCAACCTCTCCATATTGTTTTCCACCTGATCAAGCAGGTCCTGCTGATAGTCAAGTTCGTCTCCGATGGTCACAGCCTGTTGATGTAGGTTATTGATCGAGCGACTCAACTCGTTTGAGATCAAATCGTCCTGCTGTTGCAATAATTGCTGATGGTATTCACGGGTTGCACTGTCCAATTGAGGCGGGTCCTGATCTTCACTTCTGTAGGAATCCGTTGTAGTATGGATTTTCATGTTGTCTGCAAACGGGTTAGCTCCATAACCTCCTTTCAGCGTTGATACATTTTTCTCTGCTAGTATCTTATTTAAGCTTTCATGCAAGCCTTGTATTTGCATCTTCCGTTCGGCAATCTCATCTTGAGATATCTCTCCAAAGGGATTATCGAGTATGTTTCCGTTGTTAGACTCTACAACTTTAACACTTTCCTCGAGGTCATGTATACATGAAACAATTTCATTCTGTAACGTCAAAAAATCAAGGGACTGTGGTGATGTGGATGAGAGTTGGTCTATCAGTGGAGTCGTAGAAGCGTAAAGAGAGTTGAAAGGGTCCATTATGGGGATGAGGTGATACCGAGTTTGCCTTCTGGCCCCTGGTATTGGCTGTGTTATTTGAAGGCTTGTAGATAGTTGACCTACCACACAGTCTTTCCACACCCATCCATGAGGGGGGAGAAACCATTCTTTGCCAAACAAAGAAAAAGGGCAGTGCAGCGACTTATAATAAGATGTGCGCAGAGATAATACTCATGAAAATGGGGTGGTGGTGATATGGACTAACAATTTGAACCTCTAGACGCTTTTTTTCCCAGAGAGAAGAATCTTGGAAGCAAACATAAATGCAGAGAATGAACAGGACAGAAGTTGGGGATCCCAATATGATGACACTTCTCCCGTTTCGGGGCGATATGGAGAAGAATATTCCGGCTGAAGAGAGCCTGACAGGAATGAATATTATCATGAAACTGAACAATGAGCAGATATTTGCGCTTTTAAGCTCTTATGCTTCGGATAAGGTCAAGCTACGAGTGGTGATAAAAGATGGCAAAATCAACGGTTTACGAGTAGTATCGAAAGTGGGGGCTGTGGATGCTCCATCTGGATCTGCCGCATCGTCGAAAAAGGTTGAGATTATCAAATGCAATATTGTCAAGGAAACTAACGGGACGATTTACCATACACTAAAACAGAAAACAGCTAAGGATCCTGCCTATGCGGTGAATATGGGAACTCTGGATTACCGGTTGAATCTGATCAATTACAAGCCAACTGTGAGTGAAGAGAATGTTCATGAGGTGGCTAATTTTAGCAAGTTGGTGAAAATCGTTGAGTGCATCGCCTCCACTGTTGGAGCAGGGGGAAGGTCGAATAGTGTTGGGGTGTTTTACGATGCACGTGAGGTGGTGGACATTTTGACGAAGGGGAAACACTTCAGCGTTGCCGAGAGTAAAGAGATCAACGAGATAATGAAGATGCTCAAGCCCAGGGACGCACTACAGCAGGGGGAAGATATTGTTGAATGGAAGTGGTTCCGTCTTACTCGATCTTTTGATAGCACGCGGTGGATGAAGAAGTTGTTCCAGGAGGGGTACCGATCGAAGGATGCGTACACGATGCTCTACTCGGGGCGGGTGGATGCGGACATGGTGTGCGAGAAGTCGAAGATGGCGAAGGCCGAACCCGGGTACGCGGACAAGTCGACGCCTCCATCTCCTGCGACGTCGTCGAAGTCGAGTGTGATCTCGAGCCACAGCAGGTCGTACTCGAGGTCGAACTCGGTCAGCACGAGCGAGAGCCGACACTCGACGCCGCCTGGAAAGGAGGATGCGAAGGACGTTAAAGAAGTCAAAGATGCAAAGGAGGTGAAGGACTTGAAGAAGACGAAGCGGTCGTTCAAGGAGTACCGTCTGGCGAAGGGCCTCGATTCGGGGACGCCGTCGACGCCTGCTTCCCCCCAGATAGCGGTGGCCGCTGTTCCGGCGAAGCGCAAGATGGAGCCCGAGGAGACCGCCCTGGAAGCATCTGTGGAGACAGCGGGGACGGTAGAGGGTCCGGCGACAAAGGTGGCCCGGGGTCCCCGGTGGAACGTGCCCGAGACCGACGCGGAGGCGGCGGAGCTGGTGAGGACGTACCAGAGGCGGTACGGGGTGTACTTCCGGCTGTACCAAGAGTTGAAGAACGTAGAGATGGGCGGCGGGGAGGAGGGTGGGCCCGACCTGGAGCGGACGAACGGGGCGATCACGGAGTTGGTGGAAATGCAGAACGAGCTGGAAAGCATCCGGTGGGGGTTGGGGGTGTACTCGAGGGTAGTAGAGAAATAGAAATAAATAGTGATCGAGCGATCGTAGATTCGTACACATGAGTGATTAAAATTAATAAATATAGAGTCACCTATAGACAGAGAGGGGGAGAGAGCGGCCTGCACGTTTACAAGAGTTTTCTATCGACAAACTGCTGGTAGAGGGCTGCGCCCAATCTGCCTGGGGAGGGGACGACCTCGACGCTGGCAGCGGAAAGAGTTTCGATCTTGGACTGGGCGGTACCCTTGCCGCCGGAGATCAAAGCGCCGGCGTGACCCATTCTTCTGCCTGGAGGGGCGGTGACACCGGCGATGAAGGAGACAACGGGCTTGGGGACGTCTCTGGTGAGGTTGAACTGCTTCAAGTACTCGGCAGCCTCCTCCTCGGCGGAACCGCCGATCTCGCCGATCATGATGATTCCCTCGGTCTCCGGGTCGTTGACAAACAAGGTGAGGGCGTCGATGAAGTTGGTGCCCGGGGAAGGGTCGCCGCCCATGCCGATGACCAAGCTCTGGCCCAGGCCGACCTGGGTGGTCTGGGCAACGGCCTCGTAGGTCAAGGTTCCGGACCGGGACACGATTCCGATGCGGCCTCTCTTGTGGATGGACTGGGGCATGATACCGATCTTGCACTGCTCCGGAGCAATGATTCCGGGGCAGTTAGGCCCCACCATTCTGGTCTTGGACTGCGTCTTCAACATCTGCGAGATGCGCAACATGTCCTGCTGCGGAATGCCCTCGGTGATGCACACCACGAGCGGGATCTCGGCCTCGATGGCCTCTGCCACGGCCGACGCGGCGATCGGAGGAGGCACGAAGATGCCCGAGGCCGTGGCCCCGGTCTCCTTCATGGCCTCGGCCACCGTGGCGAAGACCGGCTTGCCCAGGTGCACCTCCCCGGCCTTCTTTGGGTTTGTGCCCCCGACGATCTGCGTGCCGTAGTCCAGCGCCTGCTGCGCGTGGAACGTGGCCTGTCTGCCGGTGAAGCCCTGGAAGATCACCTTCGTGTCCTTGGTCACCTTCAAGTTCTTGATGGTGTCTGCGTAGTTCTTGGCCAGACGGCTGGTGTGGAAGGATCTTCTGAACATCGTGGGATGTGTGTTGTGCGGTGTGTGTGTGTGTGCGTGTGCGTGTGTGTGTGCCTTCGCTGTGCCTGCTGCAGTGCTGCTCCTACAATTCTCTCAAGAAGAACACAACAACAGCTGAGCATGAGAATACGCAGCAGAGGCTCCCGACACGTATTTCAAGCACCTCAGATAGTGCCCTCCCGCCCTCCGTAACGGGGCCCACCACCCCACAAACTCTCGGACACCCCTTCCCGTGCACCGCGGCAGTCACGGACCCGGCCTGGCTTACGTCAGCTCGGCCAACCGCACCACGCCTTGTCTCGGCCACCGCCGGCCGGCCGGCTGCGGTCCAGCGGAACCCGGCCCCCACGCCCGCATGCGGCAAGCCGACGCGGCGGCCGCCGACCCGTCGATCCGTCACTCTCGGAAAACTTTCTTACGCAACTGCTTACGCAACTGCTCGCGCAACTGCTTACGCAACTACCTACTACCTACTACACACTCTAGTAGCTGAACAGACTGCCGTACGTAAGCGCGCGCGACCCAAGCATGTCCCAGTCTGCCCCACTCACACACGTCTCCTCGAAGATTTTCAACCGAGCGTACACGCAGCCGCCCTTCCACCCGAGCACCAGCGGGTCGAGCTCGCCGCGGCCTGTAATGTCCACCGCCATCGGCGCGCCGGCCAGCAGCAGCTGCGTCACGGTGCGCAGCTGCTCCTTGCTCAGACGCAGCTCGTCCTCGCCGGCGGCGGCGGCGGCGGCGGCGGCGGCATCGTCGTCGTCGTCTTCGCCGGCGGCCGGAGCAGGAGCCGGATCCGCGGGGCCGTCTTCGTCGTCGTCGTCGGCGGGAGTTTTGTCGGGCTTGTCGGCGGGGGTTTTGGCGGCGGGGGATTTTTCGCCGGCCGGGGCGGCGGTGTCGCCGCCGGCAGCGTCCTTCGGCCGCGGCTTGTGCTCCTTGTCATACTCGCGCCTCCACTGCTTGATGAGCCCCAGGGCCTCCACCAGCTTCGTGCTAGAGAGAATCTCGTTGCGGTTGATATGCAAGCGATCCATAAGCATGCTGTCAAAGCCGTCGAGACGGCCACCGCCGCCCACAAGACAGATGTTGGTGTACATCTTCTCGAGGCGGGTCTGGTCACCCAGTCCGGCAACAGTGATGCTCTCGATGATGGCCCTGTCCAGCGGAGTCATGTTCTGGCGCATGCCGTCGGTGGTGGGGCGGCGGTCGGCCGCAGCAGACTGCTGCGCGTAGTGGGCGTTACGGTAGCGGCTCTTGAGCTTGCTGCTGAGGTCGTTGGTCTTGCCGCGGCGGCCGCTGCCGATGGCGCTGGAGTTGATGAAGAGGTCGCTCAACTCCACAAGCAGGTCCAGCAACGGCTCCACAGCGAGCTCGGACAGCTTGACGCCGGTGCGCTGGAGGTCCTGGAGAATGGAGATGGGGTCGCTGTTGGAGTAGCCCGTGAACTTGTTGCTGCGGCCGTCGAAAAGCGGCTCGTGGACGCGCTTGGCGGGCGCAATGGAGCCCAGCACAATGCGCTCCTTCTGGCGGGCGTCGACGTCGTCGTTGGCGGCGGCGGCGGCGGCGGCGGCGGCAGCAGCAGCAGCAGCAGCGGCAGCGGTCTCCTCCAGAAAGATCTCCGGGTAGAACACCCCCATCGGACACACCACGCCCTCGTCAAAGCACTTGAACTGGTACCTCCGCACCCTCGTGTTCGACTCGTACACAGAAAACTTGCCCACCTGGATCGCCACCTTCGAGTCGTCAAACGTCCCGTGGTCCGCAAACGTCCCCTCAATCAGCTTCCAGTCCTTCACCTGCCGGAAGTCCACCCCCGCGTACGGGAACTGCTGCGCAATCAGGTTCTTCCCCCAGAACCGCACCACGTCCGCCATCCCGTAGTCCAACGACACCCGCGTGTCCTCCAAAATCGCCCCGTCGTCCACACAGCAGATGTGGATGCTCGTTGCCCCGATGTCGACAATGCAGCCCGTGCTCAACCCGAGCCCAAACGACGCAGACATGCCCTCCTGGATCAACGTCGCGTTCTTGAAGTTCATCCGCGTCAACAGCAGCTCCATCATCGACTCCACGTACGACTTCCGGTACAACGACGGAATCACCAACACAACGTTGATCTTCTTCAGGTCGCTCTTCTTCGCCACCTTGAACTTGTGCAGAATCGTGTGCACCAGCATCGTCTCGATGTCGCCCAGAATCTCCTCCCGCGATGAGTAGTTCACGTCCTGCTCGTTGAACCCCAGCTCCACCGACGACCTCTTCGAGTTCCCCGACGTGCCTCCAGCAGAGGAAAAGAGAAACGGCGACCGGATCACCCACTCCTTCTCATCCGCAAGCCTCGTCACCTCGTCGCCCACCACGTAGTTCCGCCCGGCAGTCTTGAGCCACCGCGACGCCCGGATAAACATGTTCACCGCAGACGAGCTCAGACTCACGTCCTCGCTGATGTCGTCCACCGCCGGAGGGTGCTTCTGCTGCTTCGAGTTGAAATTGAAACACGCCTCGTGACAGTTGGGCAAGATCCGCCGCTTGTAGTACTTCATCCGCTCTCTGAAGCTCGTGTTGATTGGCTTGCGCTTTGCACGGAACTCCTTGTCGTCGTTCAACACGTAGAACCGGTCGCCGTCGTCGTGTTCGTCCTCATCTTCATCAGCATTCACCGGCTCGCCGTCACCTCTGGCGAGGTACCTGGGCGGGTCGAGCCCAGACACGTCTTGTGCGGACCGCTTGCTGTTGGCGCCGCTGGCGCCGCTGGCACTTGTGACCCCGGCTGCCCGCTCCGACACCTCTCTTCTCACGTAGCCAATGAGATTCGGCACCAACACCGGGTCGACGTCTTCGGCCCACCCGATCTTGATGTTGTGGCTGCCCGGGTGGATGACCAACGTCCTGCCTTCGTCCTCCTCGGCAGCATCGTCCGCGTCATCGTCCGCGTCGTCGTCGTCATCATCGTTTTCGTTCTCCGTCACGTTGGCACTGGCACTCACGCTGACGCTGGCAGAGCCGTTCTTCACCCGGTCGAGGTCGCCCTTCTTCGTCGTTGCGGAAGGAGCCTTCACCTTGAGCTTCTTGTTGATCTTCTCCCTCGTGTTGCGCACGATCCGGAGGTTGTCGTCCTTCTTCAAGTACTCCGTGTAGTAGTTCTTCTGATTGATCAAGAGCACCTGCGGGATGGACGAGAAGGACAAGTTGTTCTCCACCTCGGTCCTCTTCACCCCCTGCTCGTCCAACCTGAGTTGCAACCTCTCGTTGGCCTTCTGACGGTCCTTCCGACGCTTTAGCAAGATCCCTGGATCTGTAGCGAGACTTCCACGTTTAGCCGGCGGCATTGTGTTTGGTAGAGGCGGTGCTTCTGCAATGGAACACCGTGCTTGCTCTCTTTGAACAGGTCGTCCCCCTCCCGTGCCGTCTTCAACGCCAACGCCAGTTTTCAGTCCTCGAGTTTTCCTACCCATACTTGGCAGACGCAGAGGGCTTGCACTTTCCCACGCGCACAGCAAATAAAAAAATACAGGAACCCGTTTATTCTACCATTACACATAGAGCCTAGACTACAAACAGCGCTCTCCGTTGTCCACGACACGGAGAATGAAGTCGCCGAGGTGCCGCCATCGGAGCACGACACACATGGTGAGACACATGGTGGCAAACAGCATGCTTGTGAGCACGACACCGCTTGTGAGGACTGTGTACGCGGAGAAGGCCACCACGGTCAGCACCAGCCAGACCGTGTCCGGCAGGTACGGCATCTCCCGCTTGATGATCAGGCCGAACTTGTATATGAGCGACGTGTGGTCGGTCGGGTGGCTGACGTGCTTGTAGTAGGTCTTGTCGTTGATGTACTCGACGAAGCCCACGACGTCGCCGACCACGTTCTCGGAGAACGCGGAGATCGACACTAGGTTCGTCACCAACCGGTACACGGCGAACATGAACATCGTCACGGTGGCGAGCCCGGCAAGCTCCAACCACACGGGCTGGCGGTGCATGTTCTCGAGGTTGACGTTGTTGTCCAGGTTCACGTTCACGTTCACGTTCTCGCCGGCCTCGTCTTCCCCGGCTGCTGCTGCTGCCGCCGCCTCGTACGCCCGCGTGCCGGAGATGGAGATCCCGGAGTAGTCCTGCACAATCGAGTCCCACACGACCTCTCCGTCCCGGCCGGCCCTGTCGTCGGCTGTCGTCTCTGCCCCGTCGCCGCCTTCTCCGGCGCCTTCTCCAGCCTCCCCGCCAGCCCCGGTCCCTGCCCGGCCGCCGCTCAGGCGCTCGTACTGCATTATCACGTCTCTGGCCTCGTGGATCGTGCGGATCAACGGGAACCGGATGTGCACGTTGGCGACGCTGCTGCGGCCGCTGTGGCTGCGGCCGGAGCCCACCCCGCCGCCGGTCGTCACCGAAGGCGGCGAGTTTCGCACAAGCTGGTTCGCCAGCACAATCAACTCGTTCAAGTCCAGCTCTGGAATCACAGACCCGTCCTCCGCTGCCGCCTCTCCTGGCCCCTCCCCTTGCCACGGCTCGTGCTCTTCGCCGTCCTCCTCGTCCGTTGACGGCATCGACATGTCGAACTCGAAGTCGCTGCTAGCCTCCGACCCCCACACCGCCCCTTCTGCATCTGCTGCTCTCACTGCTACCTGCCCCAGCGCCTCTGTCGTCCCACACGCGTCGTACACCACCTTATCTCTGTAGTTTCGAGGAAGCTCGACGTAGTCGTCTGCTCTCACTCTGACCCGACTCCCTGTGCTCCGCTTTCTCAACCGCATGTTTCTTTCTCTGCTCAGCTTCCTCTTCTGCTCACTGTTTCGCTTGTGTGCTTGTGCTGTGACCCCGGACGTCTTCCTGCCCAACCTCAGTCTCTTCGCCCCGTTCTCTGTTCCCTTGTTCTTGTGGCAACTGTTCCGTCTGTGAGCCTCTCTATCTGCCATGTGAAACCGTCCTGCCCTCCCTCCCAGCGGCGACGCGTCGCCGCTGCCTTTTTGGCCCGTTTCGGCAGCTGAACATTGCTGGACGGAAAAACCCGCTGAGCCTGCCCAGCGACGCGTCGCCGTAAAAACCCGTGCATCGGCTCTCGGCAAACCTGCCGTTTACGGCGCCGTTTACGGCAGGATGTGCATCCGTGCACCAGAAATGGGCGGCCGGGACGATCGACCCAATTTTTGCTGACATCCCCTTTCGCTCTCTGGTTTTCTCTCTCATGGGAGGGGAAGAGAGGAAAGGAAGCGGGAGAGAGAGGGAGTAGATATAATTTGCTGGAGAGAAAGGGACAAAGACGAAAACAGACAGAGCCTTCAGGACACGAGCCTGCTGAGCATATATATATATATATATATACACACACACACACACACAGCATGTCTGGCGGCCCTGTTCCTGTCTGGAAGAAATACACAACCGGATCCACCGGGATCTGGGAAACGTTCAGAAAGTGGGCGATGCTGGTGCCTAACAGATCGTCCGGTAACCCATACGTCCCTTACTACCGTGTTCCTTCGCCTTCAAGCGAAAAGCACGTCTACAAGGACGCCAGAACGATCCCGTCGAGCGACATCGTGGGCAACGACTTCTTCTTGAGAGACAACAGAAGAAACCACCCACGGATGTCGACGTTCGACCAGTCGAAGATCGGGGGCTTGTTGAAGTTGGGCAACTCCACGAACTCGAGATTGCCAAAGGGAGACGAGGGCGTGAAGCAGTTGGCTGTTCTGAAGACAGACACGGTGAAGCTCGTGGACGTGCTGAAAACAGCGCCTAAGAGCGTCATCTACGGCGAGGTGTTGGGCAAGGCCGGGGAGCCGATCGTGGCGCCAAACCTCAACAAGAGATTCAGCGTCAAGCTGCTCACCGAGGAGGAACATGGCATGTACAGCGACGACTACCCATGCAGAATCTTCAAGGCCACCGCCTGATGCCCGCCGCGTCTCGTCCGCCCCCTTCACTTCTGCCCCCCAAACATTACAAGTTATTCTCTATTTATTTCCACAGTGTATAAGCAATACAAGGCTTGTATCTCCGAATGCACGCACACTCACCTGGACAGGCTGGATCGGTCGATGTCGATGTCGTAGCCCTGCTTCTCCGCCATGAGCTGGTGGTGCACAATGTCGTCGCTTTCCCACGGGTACGCCACCCAGCAGTCCGGGGTCTCCCGTGCAGCAATGTAGTGGCCCGCCTTCGCAATGCACGCAGGCAATTCTGCCCGCTTTTCCTTGAGCTTGTTGTGCAACACAAACATGTAGAAATCCGTCTTCAACTCCCCGCCGGCCTGCGTCTCGGCGTCCTTGATCAACTCGTTGATCGCGTAGTGGATCGTCGTGCGGGAGTCGTCCACCTCATCGATGACAAGCACCTTCTTGCCCACCAAGTCGATGTTGCTGTCCATGTAGTCGATCCACTGGATCCGCTTCACCCCGGTACCCACCTCCTCGGCATCGTCGCCCCTCGTCTGCACGTCCTCGTATAGCGAGAGGATGATGGCGAAGATCCGCTTCGACGACTCCCCCGGCTGCTTCAAAAACGTCCGCAAGATCCGGGCCGGAATGAACCCGCCGCCACCAATGGCGATGATAAAGTCGATGTCCAGCTCCATGATCCGTGGAGCAACCTCCTGGCAGAGCTGGTGGATGTGGTTGTACGAAATGTAGATCTTCTCTTCGGACATGGCAAACAGCACGACGCTTTGTATATCTTTCTCTGTGTCTGTTGACGCTTGCTCAATTGACAACGAGAGAAGAACCACTATCGCCCTCTTCTCCCAGTCCTTCTCCACGCCTTCGTCCCCCCACACCGTCCGGCCTCATCTATGCTTGTATCTGTCTCTTACTTTTTTCTACTTATCTACACATCTGCAGCACCGGCCAAATGCCTTTTTTTCCTCCCCGCAGCCAGAAAAGCCGGGCTGGCTTGGCTGGTTCAGCACTCTCTCTCGGCAAAAGACGCAATCATCCCGGCACAGCTCTCTGGATACTCCTTACAGAGGACGTCGGCGTCGGCGCCGGCTACCACAGTGTTGGCTTGGACAAGCTGCTTCCGTGGAAGCTTCTTCTTGAGAATGATGTCCCGGAACTTGAGGAGGTCGGCCGGAATGGTGGTCTGGTCGACGTAGAAGGCCGTACCAGCAGCCACATCGCCGCTGCACTTGTAGACGTGGAGCTTGTTGAGGAACTCGCCGATGGACTCTTGGCCGACGCTCTCAATCTTACTGCGGTCGATCTTAAGGGTGAGGTCGCTGAAGTCGTCCTTGGTGTACTCCAAGGAGATGAGGCCATGGCCGGCGTCAAGGTAATTCTTCAAGATGGCGTACCGGGCCTGGCAGTGGGCCTGGCCCCACTTGCCGTGCTTCGGGTCGTAGTACTCCATCGACAACAACCCAGCACGACACATGGACACGTACATCACATAGATGATGTCGTCCTGCTCCTGCTTGGTTGTGTAGCCGAAGATCTCGAGCAACTTTCTGTTTGTGCCCAAGAACATGGCAACGGACTCGGCTCTGCACTCCTCGTAGGAGCCGGCGATGGAGCCGAACTTGGACCCCCAGGTCTCGCCCTTGGCGTAGTAGGTGGAGATCGGCTTACCGTCGAGACCGGGAGGCGGAGCGGACTTGTCAAAGTTGAAACTGCCGTCGTCGAGCTCCATGAGCAACTTCCCTGTGCCGTGGCCCAACAACTCATGGATGCCGACCTGGACCTCAAATGCCTCCACTCTGTACTTCTCGTACAAGTCCTGCAAGTCGTCTGAGATAAACGAGATCGGTTCCTTGCTCGACTTGGCGCTCAAAACGTTGCCCAAGGAAACGTTTTTGAACCCGATGTTGATTCTGATCTTGTCGTAGTTGGGAATGTTGATCCCCGCAGGACAGCCGGACCCGGCAAAGGTCAAGACTTCTAGAGAGGTGAAGTCCGGCGGGGTGAAGACGTCCTTCTCGTATGCCTTGGTCCATGGCAACTCGGAGATGAACTCCTTGGCGTTGCTGACCAACTCTCCGAACTTGGCCGTTCTCTCTTTGTCTACCATGGCAACAAGACACTCCCATTCTCCCTTTGTGCCAAGGTAGTCTCTGTAGGTCTCAATGAACCCGACGTTGGTCTCCACCGTGGGCTTGATGTCCTTCACCCAGTGGATTTGCGACTGGTAGTGGCAGTTCATAGAGCCGGTCATGAACGAGGCAATGTAGTTCTCCAGCATCTTCACCTGGGTGTCGTTGGCGGCATACTTCTTCGCCTGCTCCAGGTTCTCAACGATCTTGGCAAACTCCTTCGAGTGGTCGCCGAACTTGAACGTTAGGGATGCCTTTCTGCCGTCCTGGATCTCAAACTCGATCTTGTCCGGATAGTATCCGGTTGCGTTGGAGATGAATGCGCTGGCCACGTGGACGACAAAGTGACTGTCGTCAGCCTTAGAAACCCTAATGTTTTCGGGCATGATGCCGTGCTTGGCCAACGCTGCGTCAACTGCCTCACCCTCGATCTTGGAAACCACGTTGAGGTAGTAGCCGGACACATGGCCATCCTCTGGCGATCCAAGCATTGCAATCTTGTCGTCCAACGAGTAGATGGCCCGCTTCACCGAGTCGAACAATGCGGAGATCTGCTCGTTCTTCAGCGAGTCGACCAGTAACTGGAACTCCTCAACAGAGAGTCTTGGAACAAACTTGGAGTCGCCAAAGGACTTGTAGTTTCCCAAGTTTGCAAGCACCTGCGAGGCATACTCCAAGTAAGCTTTCACAATGGCTCCGTCGATGGAATTGGCGGCAAAGTACTCCTCGTAGCTGGCGTCACTGGCGTCGCTGGCGGCGCCTACTGCCCTGTGCACCTGTAGGATCAAGTCGAAGATGCCTTCACTCTCTGGCGACACAGACCGCAACACCGCTCTAGAGCCCCAATGGCCTGCTTTGGAGAAGTAATGGGCATAGAGCTTCTCCTTGGTGGTGAGCTGGTCAAAGAATTTCTTCGCAGAGAGTCTTGCGATCGGAGCGTCCTTGTCTGCAAGGTACTGGGTAGGGTCGAATGCGGTGGAAGACGCCATGTTTCGTGTGGCAGTGGTCGTGATTAGTCTGCAGAGGGGTCTAGTCGATCTGGCTAGTGCACGGTAACTCTGCATGTAATACGGGAGGCAGACTTAGATCTTGTTCCCCCCAGCAACGAAGTCTTCTCCCCCTCGGAAGGCAAAGCTCCTCCTCTGGTGGAGCCCGGAAAACTGAAGAAGGCTGTGGGGTGCCGTCTGTGGAGAAGGGTGAGGGTGAAGCGGTTTCATGTATATGTTGCTGTTGCCGGCAGGCGGAAGGGAAGACTTGCGGTACGGTGAATGGCATCTACAGCACGCCAGCCAGCACGTCAGCATGGAGAGACACCCGCAGAACAAGGTGCAGGATGACCTGTACGACAAGGCGGTGGGGAACCTGCAGGAGTTGAACACGAACGTCGGCCGCATGAACGAGCTGCTCGCAGAGACCAACCGCACGAACGAGACCGCTGTGCTCGTGAGCCAGCTCAACTCGGCGTATCTGGACGGCATCTCGTTCCAGCTAGACTTACAGAAGGGCAGCCGGTGGGGACCCGGGGGCCCCACGGGCCCCACGGGCCCCGGCGGCCCCGGCCGCAGCGCACAGTAGTGTCTGTGTTTGGTTTATTAACGGTAAAAAGAGTTGTATAATATACACGAGGCGATCTAGCTATATAATCGAGCGTCTGTTCATTTAGGAAGCATGTTGAATCTCTTCTTCAAAGTGACTCTTTGTCTGGAGAACTTGTCGTCTGGTGAAAACCTGGCTGGGTGGGCCGACTTGGTGATCTCGCCGGACTCGGTCACCTTCTTCAACGTGTAGATTCTCTTTCCGTCTGGACCTAGCGTGTACATCAAATGCATCGTGTCGGAGTTGTGCTTTGCTGTATTGTGTGCTGACCAGCTGTCCTTCTTCTCCTTCTCCTGCTCCACACTGTAATGTCACTGGTGAAGAAAAACCAAGAAAATTTTTATCTGTCTCTCGAAAGGGAAAAGTGAAAGAGCTGCCGGCTTACGTAAGTTCAGAAGAGGCTCTGGAGATGGATGGGTTCATGATTTGGATAATACGTGTCTTCAGACACGGAGGCGGCTCATGGTGGACATGGAGCAAGCACAGAGAGGCTAGGAGGCACAGAGGACCACCCATAAAGGAGCAGGCGGAACAGAGAACAACATGTCTGGTGACATCTTTGCGGACTTGCTCAAGGGGAGCGGAAGCGGGAGCGGCGTCGGCTCCGCCGACAACAACGACTCGAACCTGTCTTTGAAACAGCGGATGGACAGCACGAGGGGCACGCCGGGGACACAGCACAGCGGCGGACTGGACCTCGACTTCTTAGACACGTACGTGTCGAAGAAACCGGCGACAAGCAGCACGGCGTCGTCCGTGATGGACGATCTGCTGTTTGCACCTGCAGGTCGTGCTTCGTCCGGCTCCAACCCCAGTTTGAGCGTTAATGGTAATGTTCAGCAGAACAGCAGGGCAGAAAGCCTTGGAGGCAGCAGCAACGCAGGGACGGAGCTGCTAGACGACTTTTTCGGGCAGCCCGTGCCGAAGCCCACGCCGGCTGCCTCTGCTGCCGTCGACCAAGCGCCCCTGGCTGCCAGCAGTGCCACCCCGGCACGCCCGTCGTCGCAGGAGCGGAGAGATGGCGCATTGGCGGAACTCATGGACATGGGGTTCCCCCTAGAGAAGGCAAACGCAGCGTTGGACTCTACCCGCAGCGGCTCGGATCTCGACGGCGCCATCTCCTACCTCATGGAACAGGCGCATTCGCAGACGGCGACCAGACAGCAGCGGCCGACGCCGGACAGCAGAAGTGGACGAAGAGCTCACAGGTTGGACTCCTCGGCCCAGGCTCCGTCGAATGGGGACGATTTTGGAAGCGTGGTGAACGAGTTGTCGTCGGAGTTCATGTCCACGGCGTCCTTCTTGTTCAACACAGGGAAAAAGAAGATCCAGGAGGGTGTGGACATGTACAGACAGCAGCGACTGGAAAACAACGACGGCCAGCCGCTCTGGATGAAGAACCAGCTGAAGTACAAGGCCAATTCCATGAAGGTCCCGAGCTTCACCGACGAGGACGAGCAGGAGATGGACCCGGAGACTATGCGACAGCTCATCCAACAGCAGAGACTAAGAGAACAGCGTGCAAAGCAGGAACGACAGAGGCAGGAGAGGAAAGACACAGGCTCTTTCTCGTCGTCGCCGCTGCCCTCAAGACCCCGCACATCGTCATCATCGTCGTCATCTTCGTCGTCTCGGACGCACACACCACAGCCTGCTCGTGCCTCCTCCAGAACCGATAATTTCGAGATGTACAAGTCATCATCCCGTCATCGTCCGTCAAGAACAAACACAAACACAAACACATCCAGTACTGCTCCAGCGTCCAAGTCTTCTGCTGCAGACATACCATCGCTGATTGAAACTTCCACAATTCCTGCGCCGACTGCTTTTGCTGCGGCTGCGACGTCTACTTCCAAGTTCACTATCCCACAGTTGGACTCTGCACAGACAATGTCATTCACAACGCACAGAGAAATTGGGCAGGAGAAATTCAAGGCGGGAGATTACACGGCGTCGTTGGAGAATTTCCTTTCGGCCAGCACTGTTATCCCAGCAGATCATCCGTACCAGATCATCATCAGCTCCAATCTGTCTGTGGTCTACTCTAAGCTCGGGAATCCAAAGGAACAATTAGCGATAGCCTCGAGAGGTCTCAAGCTGATATCACAGTCCACGGGAGATCTGCCCGTATCGGAGCTGTCAAGCATCAATATTGAGGATAACAAAACTTTGAAAAACTTCTGGGTGAAACTCATGACAAAACGTGCCGAGTCTCTTGAGTTTTTAGAGAAGTGGGAAGATGCAAAAACTGCCTACGAGAAATTGATCAAAGAAGGCGAGTCCTCGAAAGCCGTCATGGACGGCAAAAACAGATGTGTGAAGATTCTCAATCCTCAGGCGCCTCTAAAACCAAGGGCCAAGCCACGGGCACCACCCAGACAGCAAACTTCGGACACTGCTTCTGCACAGAACGGCGAGAACTTGAAACATGTGAAGGAGAACAATTTGAAAAAGGAGAAGGAGGAAGAGGAGAAGTTTGGCTTGCACGACAAGGTGGAGTCGCAGTTGGATAGATGGAGGTTAGGGAACAAGAGCAACATTCGGGCCTTGATCTGCAGCTTGGACACCATTCTCTGGCCGGAGCTCAACTGGCAGCCCGTGAAGTTGACGGATCTCGTTTTGGACAAGAAGGTCAAGATTTACTACATGAAGGCTGTTGCCAAGACCCACCCAGACAAGATCAGCAATAGCGAGTCTGTGGAGAACAAGATGATTGCTAACGGCGTCTTCATAACCTTAAATGAGGCATGGGAGACGTTTAAGGAAAGTAAGGGCATGTAGATGGCTAGCTGCAAGGCCAGGTCAATTCGTTAGAAAGACGGCGTTTTACTAATAAAAAGTATGTAGATAGCTATAACGTAGTTTATAAAAACATCAAACAAACATTAAATGCAAAACAATCATGGGTATAGAGGCATAATGTTTGGCAAAGGCCCAAATGGGGTGATTCCGTGTGGGTTGATCTGCGGGTGGGACTTGGTGTAGTGGAACTTGATGTGGTCGAAGTGGGTGGTGCTTTTGAAGACGTCATCTTTCCAGTAGAGGTTTCTCAAGTAGCGGTGGATGTGCGGGTAGTCGTGTCTGATCATCCTGATGTTGCACTTGAAGTGCTGGTGGTAGACCGGGTCGAACCGGACCAAGGTCGTGAATAGGCGGATGTCTGCTTCGGTTAGCAGGGTGCCCAGCAAGTACTCCTCGCACTTGTCGTGTCTCGCCTTCAATAGCTCTTCTAGCTTGTCGAGGTAGTTGAACAAGTTTGTCACCTCCTTCTCGTAGGGCTCCTGCTTCGTGGCAAACCCGGTCTTGTAGACCCCGTTGTTGATGTTTGGGTAGATCCACTCGTTGAGCTCATCGATCTGCGCCCGTAGCGGTTCCGGGTAGAGGTCGATCGCAGCCTGCTCCTCAGGCACCAACGCGTTGAACTCTGTGTTGAAGATCCGCAAGATCTCCGAGCTCTCGTTGTTCACAATCGTCTCCAGCTTCTTGTCCCACAACACCGGGACGGTGAAGCGGCCCTGGTACTCGGGGTTTGCCTTGTAGTAGAGCTCCTTCAACCGGTGGAAACCGTACAATGGCTCCGGTGTGGAATCCCTCGACTCGGTCTTGCTCTCCTCCTCTGTACCAAACCGCCACCCGTTGTTGTCCATGTGCCAGTGGACAACGGTCACCCCGATGATCCCGGCCAAGCCCTTCGTGAGCCGAGCGATAAGCGTGCGGTGCGCCCACGGACATGCGTACGACACATAGAGGTGGTATCTGTTGGCCTCTGGGAGATGTGGCCCGTCTTTGGAGATGGTGTTTCTGAACACCGATTGCATCCTCTTGTACTCCCCATCCTTGTTTGCAAACTTCTGTATTTCGATCTTGGTATCTGCCATTGTGTCTGTTGTCTCTGTCGCTGTTGTTGCCACTTTACCACTGTTGCTGCTGCTGTTGCTGCTACTGCTGCTGCTGTCCTCAACACATGCTTTCTCCTGACCCGTTTTCCGTGGCGTCATCTCTTTATACGCCTGCCCTGTGGCTTCGTCCTCCCCAGTGCCCGGCCCCATGACTAAGCCTGTGCAGCTGCCGGAGTTCACGCCTTAGTCAGCCTCCGAGGGGCTTATGTCAGCGCCCCCGCCTGAGCTGGTGAAGAGACCTGTTCCTGGCCCTACAAACACTGGAAGGGACCTACAGCCCAGAAGGTTGGCAACGGGAGCAGCAGAACAGGGACACGGGAGCAGCAGAAAGACTAGACTGGTACCCGATGAAGGCTGCAGGAGCGTGTTCGTGGCTGTAGATGAGGTCCCCGTGTGTATATAAGGTGCTGTGTTTCTGTGGATGTTGTTCTGAGGCCGTCTTTGCTACATGGCTAGTGTTCACATCTTGTGTCTGTGTTGGTCACAGGGCTGGTGGAAAGATGAAATTACTACAACGCTCTGTTTGTGAGCGGGTGTTGAGCCAGTTTGACCATGCTCTAAAGGGGTGAGCGCAGTTGCGTTGCCAGAGGCAGGCAGTTGAGCACGGGCGTTGACATCCCGTTGTTACTGTTGCATTGCTGCCAACAATGCGGAAACAAATTGGCCTGCCTTGCTCTCTGCGGTTCCAATTGACCACGTTTTACAAGTAGCGGGAGCCAGCAAGAGGACATGGCATGCTGTGCACCACCTCCGGGCAACATCCCACTTTCTCCGAGTTGCCGGGCCCCCCTCCTCAGCCCCTGCCTAACAGCAGCTGTTACGTCCTTAACGAACAATGGCTCCTCGGTTTCGGCCCGAGTGGCGACCACACGGACCTGCATCATCTGACGGTACTTATGGCACCCCCCCACGACGGGGACTAATTCCCTGGGTTACACTGCGGCCCGGTTGCGGTCCGGTAGCGTCTACTCCGCTACCTGCACCACCCGGAACGGGTTGACAGCCATGCTTGCCAAATATCCAAATCTAGTTACTTGGATTTACTCCTGAACTCTTGAATACATCCGGAGCAGCATGTTATACGGTTACGAATAGGATTGTCCACCCCGTGTGTGGCCGAGTTTTCCCAATTCGGAAGTTCCAGGTTTCAAAACTCATTATTGCTCCGGGTTGGGAAAGAGGACGCAAATAAGGTTAACATTTCAATCGGAAGGCCAAGGATTCTAAATTCCGGGCCGATTGAGCTGAAAAATAATCTTGAGTTGAAACGGCTTAAATACCGGCCAGATTTCCTCCCACATGGAACAGGGACTTGGTCTGTAGTTTCAGATATGCCATGGAATAAACTTAGCTTTTCACCATCGCTCAAACCCAGCAAGCCACCGCACAGGAAAGAACACAATGATCTTCTCAGCTGCCGCAGTTCCCCTCTTGGCAGCCGTTGCTGCTGCCATTCCGCTGGAGGTCTACACCAACGACCTCACGTTGACAAACTCCGACGTTGACTGGTCCATTCCTGTCCTTTCCGACGAGGCTATTGTCAGCGCTGCCTTGGATACGTTCACCAAGATGCAGAACTCAACTACTGTTGACCAGTGTACCAAGTGCCAGAGCAGATTGGTTTACGGTAAGTCTTTGGCAATGTCCAGACCAGATTTGATTCCCACCATCTTCGAGCTATGGTGTAACATCCAGGGTGACTACTCAGCGGAGACTTGTAACAACAAATTCCACAGAACTACGGTCTCCAACTCCTCGACAGGCTCAAACTTTGCCGATTTATTGACTTTAATCGATCCATTGTCCATTGACGCAGAATACTGGTGTCACTACCAGGTTAAGAAAGAATGTCCTCTCCCAGAGACACCAGAAAACCTTTCCATTGCCTATTTGTGGAATGAAACAAGACCAGCAAAGGCAAATACTGTTCCAATTCCAGGAAACAACACCATGAAGGTGTTGCACATTTCTGATTTCCACCTTGAGCTCGAGTACACCGTGGGTGCAGAAGCTAACTGCACCACCTCAATGTGCTGTACCCCACATTCCATTACTCCTAAGAACGCAATCCACAGCAACCAATCCTCTATCCACGACTTGTACACTGCTTTGTTTGAAGGCTCATACTACGACGCCGAAGGTAACTACCACAAGGGTGAACAGATCTCTGCACTAAACAACATTTCCGTTCCAGCAACCACTTTTGGTCACTACGAGTGTGATGCTCCAGAGGTTTTGATCAACTCCTCCCTACACTCCATTGCTGATTTCCAGACCAAAAACAACATTTCCTTTGAATTCGCTATATTCACTGGTGATTTGGTCGACCATGACGAAACCAAGTACACTGCGTACGAAAAATCCGTGGAAGAAGAAACGATGATCTTCCGGGACATCAAGAATTCCTTCAAGAACCTTCCTATCTACCCTGTGTTGGGGAACCACGATACTTTCCCATACGCCCAATTGGCCCCACAGAAGTCTGGATTCCACAACAAGTTTGACTGGAACATCGAATTGTTGACCGAGATGTGGATGGACTACGGCTGGATTGACTGGGATCAAGCACAGTTTGCCAAGACCCACTATGGTGCTTATTCGGTCCAACTCAAGTCGGGCTTGAAGATCATCTCATTCAACTCCAACGCTTGGTACCTCTCCAACGAGTACGCATACAGTAATAACGTTGAGGACCCAGATTACTTTGGTATTTTCGAATTCATTGTTAACGAGCTCTTAGAGTCCGAAGCAGCCGACCAGAAAGTCTGGTTGAACTTCCACATTCCTCTCTCCAACACCGTCCTCCCAACCGCCGCCAAACTCTTCTCCGAGATGGTTGCAAGATTCTCCCCATACACCATTACTGGTATTTTCACTGGCCACACTCACAGAGACGAGTTCAATATCCTCTACAAGAACAACAATGGTACTGTTGAGTCGAAGCAGATCGAAGACGTCATCAACCTCACCTGGATCACCCAGGCTGTCACCCCATGGGTTGAAAACAACCCAGCATGGAGATACTACGAGGTCGACACCGACACCTTCCAAATCATGGACTCCCTTAACTACTACACCCAGTTGAATGAGACCTTTGCCTCAAGTGACGAGCCTGTTTGGGAGTTCGAGTATTCCGCCAGAGACGTCTACGAGATCGACTGGCCTGCCTCTTCTCCATTGAACGCCACCTACTGGCACCTGGTCTATGAGAAAATGCGTACTAATGCTACCACCCTCCAGACCTACGAGAGTCTCTCCAAGAGATTCTCTCCGTACGTCAAGGACTGTTCTGAAGGTGATGTCTGCACCTGGGACATCTGTTATGTTTCCTCGTACACGACCGAAGAGTACACTGCGTGTATGAAGGCCAACCCACACTACGTCGACGGCACCTCTTAGGTGTACTAAGACCCACTACCACCCCAAAAGGACCAGACTTTGGTCCATCTGTGTGCTATTGAGCTCTGTGCTACTTATATTTATTGTTTTGACTGCCTAGCTGCTATTTTCTTATTTTATGTCCGTGACACTACTTTAACTTGAACTGTAATTATCCCCCCAAACACCCCGCAGAGCACGTTTCTCTCAAGCCGCCGACATTCCGCCGTAACACAACAGCTCCCACCTGTCAAGACAATGCCTGTTCTTCCCCGAAGAAGACTTGATCCCCCCACATGCCTCGGCTGTCCCCCTCTCTATCTGCCGACTTTCCTCTTCCGGCAAACGCTCCGTCCGTCTCGGGAAGTCGAAATTGCTCGCTCACGTTTCCTGCAACACCTTTTCCCGGAGGCTGCAACGCAGTACTACCGGCACCGGCAAAAGCGAGCCGTTTCCTTTGTGCCGTCCACCTCGGACGGCCGTTTTCCAGTATTAAGCTTAATTTGACAAGTCCCGATTGTGCTGAAAAGTTGATCCCCCCCTGCAATTCTTCTGTCACGGAAACTCATTTCCGGCACTATTTTATCGGTAGAAGTGGATACAATAGACCGACGCATATATAAACAGAGTCGAAGTTCTGCAATATACTACGCCATGAGAAATGCAGTCGCAAGCAGATGTTCTGTCTGCGTACTTTTGCTACTACGTCTCTATAGTGCTTCTAGTGTCGTTCTCGATAACCAGGAAAATCTCGTTTAGAATGCTTGCCAAGACCGTTGCCGTTGCGCTCATCGCTGCTGCAGTGTCTGCTGCTGTTCCATCCGGCTATGAACACGCACCTAACTCAGTTTTCAACTGGTCCCACCCGGTCGACGGAGATGATGCACTTGTAGCCAGCTCTCTGACCGTGTTGCAAAGCATCGACAATTCCACCGACGTCGATTCGTGCGAGAAGTGCAAGAGCAGACTCTTGTACGGTAAGGCCATTGCTATATCCAGACCAGACTTGATCCCAACCATCTTCGAGCAATGGTGTCTTAACACTGGTAACTTCTCTGCTACCACATGCGCCACCAACTACCACAGAAATACGGCCGACAACTCTACCACAGGGTCTAATTTTGCAGACTTGTTGACATTGATTGATCCTCTTTCTATCGACGCAGAATACTGGTGTGCGTACAAGGCAGGAGGTCAGTGTAAGGCCCCTGAGCTCCCACAGAACCTTTCCATCGCCCACCTTTGGAACAACACCAAGCCCGACAAGGCCTACAATGTCTTGACCCCTGGAAGTGACATCATGAAAATCTTGCACATTTCAGATTTCCATATCGAGCTGGACTACACTGTTGGTGCTGAAGCTAACTGTACCACCTCCATGTGTTGTACTCCTCACTCAAAGGCTGCCAAGAATGCTGTCTCTGCAAACCAAACTTCGATTGATGACTTGTACACTGCTCTGTTCAAGGGCTCCTACTACGACTTGGACGGTACCTATCACAAGGGTGAGAAAATCACTGCCTTGCACAACATCTCTGTTCCTGCAACCACCTTTGGTAACTACGAATGTGATGCGCCTGAAGTTTTGATTAACTCTTCTCTTCACTCTATCGCAGATTTCCAAATCAGCAACAACATCTCCTTTGATTTTGCTATTTTCACTGGTGATTTGGTTGATCATGATGAAATCAAGTACACTTCATACGAGCAATGTATTGAAGCGGAAACCGTCATTTTCAATGATATCAAGAACGTCTTTGATTTGATGCCAATCTACCCGGTCTTAGGTAACCATGACACATTCCCATACGGCCAGTTGGCCCCACAAAAATCTGGTTTCCAATCTAAATTTGACTGGAATGCAGACTTGATGGCTGATTTGTGGATGGATTACGACTGGATTGACATTGACGAAGCCCAAGAGGCCAAAACTCATTATACCGGATATTCTGTCAACACCAAGTCTGGCTTGAAGGTTATTGCGTTCAACTCTAATGCATGGTACCAAAAGAATGAATATGCGTACATCAACACTGTTGAAGATCCTGACTATTTTGGAACTTTTGAATTCTTAGTCAACGAGTTGTTGGAATCCGAGGCAAAGGATCAGAGAGTCTGGATTATTTTCCACATCCCCGTTTCTCAAACAATGCTCCCACCACAGGCAAAGCTATTCACTGAATTGGTTGAAAGATTTTCTCCTTACACTATTGCCCACATCTTTAACGGTCACACCCACAGAGATGAATTCCAAATTCTATACCAAAACAACAACGGTACCGTTGAATCGAAGAAAGAATCCGAGCTTATTAACTTTACCTGGATCACTCAAGCTGTTACTCCATGGGTAGAAAACAACCCAGCTTGGAGATACTATGAGATTGACACAGAAACTTTCCAAGTTATGGATGTCCACAACTACTACACTAGGTTGAACGAGACTTTCACAACCGAGGCTGAACCGGTCTGGGAATACTTGTATTCTCCAAGAGACGCCTATCCTGTTGAATGGCCAAAAACCTCTCCTTTGAATGCTACCTACTGGCATAGGGTTTACCAAAGTATGTTGAGCGATGTTTCGGTCTTGCAAACGTATGAGGGTAATGCCAAAAGATGGTCCCCATACACCTCAAATTGCGATGCAAATGGGGTGTGTGATTGGGATCTTTGTTACGTTTCTTCATTTACCGATGATGAATACGAGACTTGTATCAAACACTACAAATATGTGAGTCAAAATTAGTTACTAGCTATCTGAGATAGCAAATAGTTATTCCTTTCCGTTCATGTTCGTTTTGAGATTTTTTTTCTTGTTGCTGATATCCCTGTCCAATTCTACTTTTTAGACCGTTGATTTATTATTAAATTTTATAAAAGTTTAATTACATCTTTATTTACTTTTGACAATGGAGTCTTCATAACGATGAAGAGCAGCATTGAGCGCTTCAACCAAAGGCGTGAGCATCTGGTTTTCGATTTGCCTTTCTTTCAAGTCTTTACACCTGGCCAACTGTGCCTCTACTCGTGATAGACACTTCTTGACAGAAAAGTAGTATTTTCTTAACTTTATCAAGTCCGATTTGAAATTAGGATCCGTTGTCGGAGTGGAAGCTGCAGTTCTATTGAACTGTGTCCAAAACTGCCTTAAAAACTCAATAGAGGTAGCATGTGTGAGTTTCACGCTTTCGATCTTGCCGCTATCAAGATTGATTTTGATCCCAATGTCATAATCAGTGTTTTCTTTTGTGAGAGAATTGTTAGCAGCCGAAGTAGTCGCAGCCGAAGAAGGTAAACCCAAAAGCTCTTTCAAATTAGAGTTCCATGATTGCTGTGATTGTTTGGAATTCTGCTTCACAATGTTGTTGATGTCTCTATAAGCTTCACTTTGCTTTTTCCCGTCTTGTTTCATGTTCCGATATACACATGTAAGATCGAACTCGACGGTGAACTCATCTTTCAACTTTTTAATGATATCGTCGTACTCACACGATTCGGGGTTCAAGTTCGACTGGTTCATGACTTTGGTGAGTAGTTCGGAGGGCACAATATTGGAAGAAATGTTAGAGGTCTGGGTATACTTGAGTTCGTTGTATTCAACCTCATCAGTCTCATCAAGGTCATTCAATTCGAGCTCTTTTTCAAACTCGAGATCCAAATCTTCGACGGGTGCCTCTTCGGTTATGTCTGACATCAACCTTCTACTCAAACGGTTCATCGTACGCAATATGCCCACCAATTCTGGATCCTGATCATCCTTCATGGTGATATCAGGCCTGTTACCTCGCAGCTCCGGATCATCTTCCTTATTACCTTCGAGATCTAGACACTTAGATACTGCTGAATCGACTTCGTTGAACAACTTGACCTTTTTCTTCTTCACCATTTGCTCACTAGCTCCTGCCTTCCTCTTCTTTTTCTGTGCTCTAGAGGATGAAGAAGCATGGGACGGCAACTCCTGTGCCTTTTCCTCGTGCAACAAGTGATCTCCCACCTCCTCCTCATTCACATCCTCTTCTCCATCGTAGTCTGGATCAAAGTACAAGTATTTGTCCAACGTGACATCGCCTCGGTCGTACAAATTCACCTTCTCACCTCTCAACTTTCTGAACAATTTACTACTGAAAAATCTAGACCAGAACTCTCCTTCGGACATCCTTGGCACGGTATCGTCATATGCTTTTCGAACAATTGGATACTGCTTGAAGATCTCCTTGATCTTGTCTCTTGTGACATTCACATTCACTTCATTGTCACTTGATGCAACGGGTTTGATTGTGCTTAGAACATTGTAGGGTCCTTTCTTCTGGTTGTTCTGAATGGCAAACGATCGAAGCAAATGTACTCTGCTTTTCCAAAACTCTTCCGCCTCCATGCCTTCCTTGATGACCGCCTCCGTAAATGTCCGCATCAACTTCACGTTATCTCTCAAAAGCCTCTGCTGTAACGCCAAGTTTTTCATCAACTTCTTGCTGTTCAAAAGGTCTGCCAAAAACTCATCATTTTTCACCCCATCATCCGGTACATCGGGGCTGCCCGACGCTTGTGCCGCCTTCACACCGTCTGCCCCATTCGCTGGAGCAACTGATCCGGAGTCCTGATTAGCTTTTGCTGCATCTATCTCTTTCTCTTTTTCCACCGATATCGACGTCTTCTTCCTTGCGATGATCTGTTGGATCGACGTCTTCACCGTATCCATAACCTTTCTGCTGTTGAACCCAAACAGCATCTCCTTGCCGCTGTCTAACCCGATCTTCAGTATCATCTTGTCAATATGGGCCGGAGTGGCCTGCAAAAAGCTCACTGTGTCCAACGGCAACTCAACTAAGTTGGTAGTTGCATTGGAATCTGCACATCTCCAAATCAGCATCGCAGGAAAAGTGTCTTCCGTGATGGTCAACATTCCCGCCCTTCTTTTGTGCGTTGCTTGTCCTTGTACACGTGCCATCGCAAGAGTTCCTACGTATGCCTGTGTATCTGCCCCGTCTCTGTGTTTTCACCGTAGCTGTACTGTAAGTCCTGGCCTGCCCAAAAACTCCGGATACATGCTCTTCTGCCTATTTTATCGTTTCCTGGAGGCAGAGAGGCACGGAAGACGGGAAAACGTGAAGTTTGCTTGCCGCACGTTTTGCTCACCAGATGAAATTTGAGTCGGCCCAGCTTAGGGAAGCTGACGGTAGAGGCCGGAGAATGGTTAGTAACAGCCAAGTACAGATAGAGGAGGAGCCACTGACATAGACTGCAACAATGCTTAGAGTGCTCAGACCCTTTGCAACAGCCGCCTTGGCGAAGAGCCAAATGGGCATCCACGCCCGGCGTGCGTTTTCCGTGTCCCTAACTTGGAAGGCCATCCAGCGCAAGCACAACTACGAGACAGAGGCCACCATCACGATCGACCCTGTCACAGGGAAGAAGCTGTTCAAGAAGCCAATGACGATCAATACGGAGCTCCCGGACGACCCCCGTCCCCAGCAGAGAATGCAGGCCATTTTGACGTTTTTGGTCTTTGCGGCCGGTATGACGGTGGCCTGTCTTGGGATCTTCAACTACGAGAAAGTGTCTTCGCCAATAATGAACGCCACCATGTACTTCTTGAGACGTAGTGAGCACGCGAGAGAACTTCTTGGCAGCAAAATCACCTACGACGGGTTGTTTCCATGGATCTACGGTGAGGTCAACACCATGAAAGGTATGGTGGACTGCACCACGAGCATCTGCGGGGATAAGAGCTCTGCGTTGATGGTTTTGAAGGCCGAGAAGAAGGCCGATGACAAGTTTACTATCATACAGTGGTTGCTTATTGGTGAGAACGGCGAAGTTGTCGACTTGACCAACGATGCCAGTGTCGACTTGTTTTTTTAGAACAACGACATCCGGCCGCTGTTTTACACTGTCCTGTACATATATCTATTTATAGCAAGAGTGTGTTTGCTCACATGTCGTTTCTAAACAACGGGAATTATTTCATAAATGTATCTATGTTTCTAAGGCATAAAGTTGAAATGCAAGAGTACCAGTAAACAAAAAAGAAAGTGGAAGTAGGATGAATGAAAGGTCATATATAAAAGAAAGAAAGAAAGAAAGAAGGGAAGAAAAACAAACAGATGGTAGAAAAATCTGTTTAAGTAGTGAAATAGTAAATATGATAGGGTGGAAAATAAATAGTTTGTGAAGAATGAGTGTAAATTCAAGGCCGGAAGTGAAAGATGTTTCTAGGATGACAGGTTTGGATAATTTTGAATACAGGCGACGACATGAGGAAAGGTGGCAGGAGATCCTGCAGGATCAAGCGATATGGGGAGGAGGAAGCAAAACCTATCGCCCAAGGGAGAGGTCACTTCTTCCTGTACTTGTCGAGCCACTCTTTCCTCTTGATATTATAGTTTTCCTCCGCTGTATCCTTACCGTCGAGTATGATTCTGCTCTCTGCAGAGTTGATTCTTCTGTGCATGTTCTTTCTGAGTGGGGAGCTTTCTAGGGCAGAGTTGTGGTTGGAGGTGTCATCGGCGTCGCTCTGATCTATGGAATCCATCGCGTGGTCGAAGAGGTTGGAGGCGGTGTCTTTCACATGGTCCGCATCATGTGCACTGCTAGAGGTTGGGTGGTCGAACGTGGTGGTGCTGTCCTCTCTCTCGAGTCTCTCACTGACCCTTGTACGTGCTGGCGGGGTGTCGAAAGGGGAGACCTCGGCCGTGGAGGATTGGCTCGGGGAGTGGAAGAGCTGTTGCTGCTGCTGTTGCTGCTGCTGCTGCTGGCTCCGATGTGTCTTTGAAAAATCATGCGAGTTCACGGAGGAGGCCACGTTGGGCACGCTGGACTTGCGTAGAGGGGTTTCGCCGGGATTAAAGGAGGTGATTCGGGACCGGGGATAGAAAGGAGAGTCCTCCTGGAGCATCTTGTAAAATTCTGTGCCGGAGTGGTTGGAATTTCGGGCAAAGGAGTTGCCGCCCTTCATTGGGGTGTTTGGGGCATTCACCGCGGAGTCCTGACCATCGAAGGAGCCAGAAGCCCTCTGCTCGAGACCGGAACCGGGCAACACGGGTATCACGGACTCGTAGTAGACCTTGTAGTTGTTGTCGTTGTCGACTGGGGTGTGGCCACGAAGGTCGCTGTACGCCCTGCTGCCACTCGGGTTTGAGTTTGTGCTCAAGTCTCTGTGGGTGTCCTCCAGCGGCGTGGCTATGTTGCTGTTGCTGTTGCTGTTGCTGTTGCTGTTGCTGTTGCTGGTTGTGCCTGTGTGGATAGGTCTCGGCGGAGCGGGCTCTCTCTGATTCTTTGGGACAATGCGCAGCCCCATGATCTTGGACTCCTTGCGGATGGAGTAGCGGCCGTTCTTGATCAGAACACCGCTGCCTGCCACACCGCTGTCAACGCCGCTGTCGCCGGTGACGGCCCTCTGGCCTCCGTCGGCCACTAGCTCGTCCGTGGAGAAGTCCTTTACATGGCTCTCCTTCGGGGTATCGATCATGTGATCCAGGTCGAGGTCGTTCACCTCGTCGTAGTCGTCGATCCCGTTGTGCTGCTTGAGGTCCGCCTTGTACTTCAGTTTCTGGCGATACCAGAAGATCACGAAGACCACGACGAACACGAATGTCGGCACGCCGATCGCCATTCCAACGGCCAACCCGGTGGTGCTGTACATGCTGTTCTAGGAAAGTGAGTGTGGGGTGGGTGGGTGTGGATGCAAGGCGGAGTGCTGGTGCTGCTCGTAAGTCTGCTCGTGCTGGTACTGATGACTGCGTCTGCTCTTCTCCCTGCTCCCAAGTCGCCTTGCGTCAGTCCAGCCTTTCCTCTCTCTTTTGCTCAGCTCTTGATCTGGCCTGCACCGTCAACAAAGACCTTCCCCCGTCTAGACGAGCACGCAAAAAAAACACGCAGCTCGGCCAGACGCCCCGACACGCTCGGCGCCATGTTTCGGATGGCGTGCTGTTGATCTGCAGAAAGGTTGGGTTAGACAGCTATATACATGTACAGGGGTTTGGAGAGGCTAGGCAGCTCGGCGCTGCTGGCGTCGGACCCACTTGTGGCCCCGCTTGACGACCCGGTCGAGCTCTCGGGCGAAGGTCGTGTAACCCAGTCTCTCGCAGAGCATGAGTAGGGACTTGAGATGGTACCGGGTCCACACGAAGCGGTTCTGCGAGCTGAGAACAAGCTTATAGGCGTCGCCGGCGTCGCCTGTGTGGGTGAGCACGCTGAGCATGAGGCGGGCGAACTTGAAGTCGGCGGCGTCCTGGTCCGGGACGGAGAGGGCCTGAAAAGCAGTGCTCCGGCGATACCGACCCCTCTCGGTCCAGATGCGCTGGGCAAAAGAGAGACAGGCCTGGTGACGGGCGGTGTGCATGCACAGGTTGTACAGTCTGTCTGTACGGAGGACACGGCCGGCGGGCAAGACGGAGTGCGGCACGGCGACGGCTCTGGCTGCGGTGTCGTCATTGACGGCGGCGGCATCGGCGTCGGCATCGGCGTCAACGTCAACGTCCCCCTCACGGGGCTCCTCGATGGTCACGCTCTCCTCTCCGTCTCCGTCAAACACCGTCAAACGGTCGAACTCCCGCTCGAAGGTTTCCATTGCAGCGTACCGCCCGACGACGTAGAGATACGCCTCGATCACCGCCTCGCCGAGGTATGCCTTCCCGCCGACACCCTCTCCTACCTCCTGGCTCCGCTGCACAAGGTACTTCCACAACGCACGGGCTTCGCCTAGCATCAGCTTCGGGTCGGAGCCGTCGAAGTCTACCATCGGCAGCAGAGGTGGTGCCTGCTCGTGGAAGTTGAAGTTCGTCAGCTCAAGCACCTTCATCCGGATGGCTCTCACCCGGCTGTCCCGGAGACCCACAGGGACGTGGCTGGTCCCATTCCGGGCCAGCTCGACAATGTCTCCAACCCGGTAGTATGTGTTGAAGAGCCACTTGGTGCACTTGGCGTGCGGCAGCTGGATCCGGCCCTGCAGCTTTGTGTTGGTCTCGCAGATGTTCATCCAGATCCCCCGCACAAAGGGCAAGTCGCCGTCGACATACGCAAGGTACATCATAATCTCCATCACCTGGCTGTCGACTGCGTAGCCGTTCTCGTAGTAGTCAATGATAAACCCCCAGCCCTGGTCAACCATCCCCCGACGGGCGCCGCAGCCCTTGGCAAGCGCAAGCAAAGCGTCCGGCTCTAGCTTGACCTCCTTATCGAGCATCTCGTTGTATACGGCGATTCCGTGCTCGATGTTGTTGTGCAGAGTGTCTAGAAGAATCATCGACGTGTAAGTCCGTGGCGACGGCGATGTCGCCATCGAGAGAAACTTCATAGTGTCAAAGGTCTCTTTCGCTAGATCGTAGTCGTCGAGACGCATGTACATCTGCATGATCGACGTGTAGATCACGGGCGACGTCTTCATCGGGTTCTTTGAGTCGGGAAGCTTATCCAGCTCAGCAATGTACTCTCTGACCTTGCCCACGTCCGAAAGTCTCGCATAGTGGTTGAGCAAGATGGCCTTGGTTGTAGCGTTCGCAACAACCTTACTTCCTCCATCGCTTGTATCATTCGAGGACAGATCAATATCCTGAAGGAGAACCTCCACAAGCAGCTTTCCCTTCTCATTTGGAAGAAGGTTACATAGGGCCAACAAGTCGTTCATCACATGAACGTTCCCCCACAACACACCGCTCATCAGGGCTAACTCGTGTAGTTTTTCGACCAACGGCTCCTTCTGTTTCCTTGGTATCGTGGCCACAAGCTGGTGGAAATCGTATCCGGTAAAGTCAGCCTGCGAGGCCAGTTCGGAACCAGACAGTGGATCACATATGCTGCTCGATAGTAGTGCATCAATGACAGGCTCCCACGTGGCCGTCTGTTCCTGCGTGATGTTCGAAAGCACTTCCGGCGTGAGCACTGATGTCACCGACTCCGGCAGAGGCACATAAGCCTTCGGCACCGGGAAGAGAGAAAGAAGCTCCTTCTCATCGTTGAGGTCTATAACCGTGTTGTCTTCTTCTCGGCTTCCCGTCTTTTCAAGGCTTTCAGGCTCAGCTTCACTCTGATTGTTATGTACAAGATCTGTTTCTTCAGTTGGCAGGGCCGGACGAGACGAGCCATCCTCCCCTGCAGCAGTAGATCCAAAGATCCCCAATGCTTTAAACACATCGTCAATGTCCTTCTCATCCACCACTGGATCGGCCTTGTCGTTTCCTCCGGCAATGCCCACACTCGTCTCCCTCGTGACGTCTTTTCGTGTCATCTCATTCTCCTTCTCCTTGATTGAGTCTTGCACTTGTCTCGTTAGCCCCTCCAAAGCTTTCAGTTGCTGCGCAAGTTTGGAGCTCTCTCGCAAAAGGTTCTCCTCTTCCGTAGACGTCGAAGGCGACTGCATATGTCGGCGTCTTGGTTTCGTGTTTGTGTTTGTCGGCCTTCCCGTGGTAATCGTCGTGTGCAGACGTAAATTTGTCATTTGTGCGTCAGGTAGCACACATCGCACGGCATGTCGACCGTTTCCGGCCATCAGTCGGCGGAGCATCTTGCCTTATGTTTGGTTGTCAAAATCTGCAGCCTTTTAATGCAATGATTTCTTTCTTCCTACTCCGTTTAATCGACTTTTGTTTCTTTCCGTCTCTGGAAGTTCTAAAAATTTTCATGTAGAGAAAAACCGGAGAAAAAAAATGTCTCGAAAATGCAAAAATAACTTATTTTTCTATCTCTATAAAGACGACATGAGAAATGTCCGGGGAAAGGGAACAAATGTTACAGAATAGCTTAGGACAGAAGGTACATCAGCATGACGATGGCGAGGTCATTGATTATATGGACAGAATGGCAGAAATGCCAGGATGGGAGGTCGTGTGCGTTCATTTTATAAGTGTGTAGTAGCTCAAAGCACGTCCAAAAAACTTCTCTTGACTTTCTTCGCCATCACCGAGGTAAACGTGGGCCTTTGAATGGAATATCACCTGTAGATTGTTCCATCCAAAATGATACTCGCGTATTACGCAGATGACAATGGCGACGAAGACTCGGACACCACGTCCGCCACCCAAGGCCCAGAACACTATCAGCGACTCAATGCACTTGGTCACGTAGAAATCGTCGAGGTCGAGGATGAGATCGAGACCGGTTGGAACGGACAAAATGGAGTAGTCGTCCTTGAACTCCTTGAAAAGCTTCAGTACATACTGTTTTGAGAGGAGCTTGGCGAAGGTTTCTTTGAATTTAACTGTGAAGATGGCAGCGTGCAGCCAGTAGATGATGTCACGGACCTGCGGGGTGGAGTAGCCTGATCTGAGCAGCGTCAATGCGATACGGGCAAACCGGGGCAAAAGAGTTTGGATTGGCAGAGCAGGGATTTTCGGGAGTTTGCTGACGTCAACGTCCTTTAATGACGTCGGACGCGTAAGCGGTTGCAGAATCGTTTGCAGAGATGACATTTCGTCATGTGTTGGCTTTGTGGGGACAGATTCTAAGAGTGTGTGGATGTCAAGCTTTTCCAAGTTTTCGTCGAAGCTATCGTCCGAAGACGCTTGCTTTTGATATGGAGGAGACAACAAGACGCCCTCTCCGAGCTTGTAAGACACCATCTTACGGAAAAGCTTAAATTTTGTGCTTCTACTCACTTCCGTGATGAGGATGTATTTGCGGACTTCGTTGCAGTTTGCCGACGTTAATGAATTCTTTTCTGATAAGTAATTCAACCTCGCATTAGCAATCGTTCTCTCGTGCTGCAGTTTAATCTGCTGTCTGGATTGCTTCAACGCTTCCTTGCTCGTTCTTTCGATCATTTTCTTGAATTCTTTCTCGTGCCGATGCAGCTCAGTCTGGTCCTTGGGTGGGATCCATGATGGTCTGGTGACGGAGAGCTTGGATAGCTTTTCCGCTGAAGCCATCGACAAATCGTCGAGAGCAGAGGTCAGTCCCGGTGCTGCCGTCGTCGGAGTTGACTGCTGTTTTCGTCTCCTTAACTCTTCCTCAGCATGGGTATGAGACGAAAACTCGTAGAAGGTTGATATCTGCTGTGCTGTTGGAGAGAGGGTGCTGTATGATGGATTTTTCATCAACGAGGGGCTTTCGAACTTCATACCTGGTCCCGTTGTCGGGGTTCTCGGAAGGTCTGAGGTAGACGCAGCAGTGATGGCAGTGATGGCAGCAGATGTAGTGGTGGCAGAAGGGGGTGCAGTCATCGAGCTCAAAGTCGGGGTAGGAGTAGAAGCGGTAGAGGACGAAGTTGGGGGCGGAATTGCTTCGGAGGGGCTAGTAAAGGCTGTCATGGAGTCCGACAACTTACCCGGAAGAGGGGAAGGCTGGATGATAAGGTTAGATTCCGATTCGTTCCATGCTTTCCGAAGAGCTTCCGAGGACTCTAATGCATTCCCGTTCTGAAACAGACGAAGAGACGCCGTGGAGGCGATGGGGACGTTGTACATCAGGATGTCGTTATCAGTATCATCGAATGTGTCGTTGTCGTCATCATACAGCTTGTCCTTTTGCTTTTTGGTGAGCTGCTGGCAGCTGCGACGGGACGGAAGCCTCGTGGTTGTGTATGAGTGAAGGTTGTGATGACTTCGTCTCGACTGGGCCAGGTACGGTGAGCTTGTGTTGGACCGCGATTGGAGCAGAGTCGGGGAGGTGACGCTAGATGAAGGCATTGATGGAGAGTGCAACGACGGTGTTGATCTAAACCTTTGTGACATTGCCGAGGCTCTGATTATTTGCTGTGGGTTATTATGGTGCTGTTGCTTTTGTTGCTGTTGCTGTTGCTGTTGCTGTTGTTGCTGTTGCTGTTGCTGTTGCTGCTGTTGCTGCTGCTGCTGTTTCTGATGGTTGAATGACGAGCGCCGAAGAGTGGACGACGAGAGAGAGACGTCGATCCGCAAATCGTTCTTGTCACCTCCACTAGTGTTTGCGTTGGTGCTTGCGTTTGATCCGCCGTCTATGACAATTTCCGACAGGGTCGAATCGCTGACTATGGAGACATCGCCGTCCATGTCGTCTAGACTGGTTGCGCCAGGAACCAACGTCTGCACTCGAGGCAGCTCAGGACTGTGCTGCAGCTGTTGTTGCTGGCCACGGCTGCCGACCCGGTTCTTTCCCGTGCTCATCTGCTTACTGTCCCCTGTGTCGATCACGGAAATGCCAAACCCTCGGGACAACGACGCCACCCGCTTCTTCTCGGTTATGGGCATTCTTGCGGTCGGGTTTCGAATAAATAGCTTGTCAACGACAACTGTATACAATGACTTCGACCCGATGGGCCGGAAAGCCTGCTAGCTACACCTTTTCCACGACACTCTTCACCACCGTGTACTCCTCCACGCCAAAAACACTCCCTTCGCGGCCGAAGCCTGAACATCTGACACCGCCGAACGGGAGGGCAGCCTCACTGATGAGGCCGCTGTTGAGGCCTACCATACCGACGGCAAGCTCCTCCGAGGCTGTCCGACACTCGGTGACATCATCACTGAAGACATACCCGGCAAGCCCGACATCATCTCGGTTGCGGTTGGCCTGGGCGACGACGGAAGCCATCGAGCCCGTGTACCGGATAAGGGATGCCACGGGACCAAAGATCTCTGTCTCGTAAATCTCCATTTCCGGGGTGACGTCGCCAAGGACAGTCAACTCGTAGAATGTTGGCCCGAGGTCCGGTCTCTTGTTACCTCCGAGGAGGACAGTGGCGCCCTTGGCAACGGCGTCGGAGACAAGCCCGGACACCTTGTCGAGAGCACGTTGGTGGACCAGCGGACCGTGGGTTGTGGTCGGGTCCATGCCCGGCCCAAGCTGCACCGTGGAGCTGAGCTTGTCGAGCAAGAGCCTTACAAAGTCGTCGTAGATGGCGTCGGCAACGTAGACACGATTCACGCAAACACACGTCTGGCCACTGCTTCTGAACTTGGCGGCAATCATTCCGTCGACGGCCTTCTCGATATCCTTAGTCTTTGCACTGACAATGAAGGGCGAGTTACCGCCGAGCTCCATCGACACTTTCTTGACCGTGTCAGCACTCTGCTGCAACAACAGCTTGCCGACTCGGGTGCTTCCGGTGAAGCTGATTTTCTTGAGCTCCGCCGCTTCGCAAAAACGCCTGCCAAAATCCGGAGTACGGGCCTCTTCGACAGGCACAATGTTCACAACACCGGAGGGAAGATCTATGTCTTGACATAGCTTGGCAAACGCCAGTGCTGTCAATGGAGTGTCTGAAGCAGGCTTTATCACCGTTGTGCACCCGGCGGCCAAGGCGGCGCCCAACTTTCTCGTGATCATCGCCAAGGGGAAGTTCCACGGAGTCAAAATACCCACAGGGCCGACAGGGAGTCTGTAAGCCGAGATTCTCTTGCTTGGGTCTGCAGATCCGATCAACAACCCGTTAATTCGGGGAGCTTCTTCAGCAAACCACTCCATGAAACTGGCGCCATATTTCACCTCCCCAAGCGAGTCGGCCAGCGGTTTTCCGTTTTCCAACGAGATCAGTCGGGCCAAGTCGTCTGCGTTTGCCAGGATGGCGTCGTTAAGCTTCCGCAAAAGCGTGCTTCTCCATCTCGGAGTAGTCTTCTTGAACCGATCAAAGGCATCTTGCGAGTTTTCAAAAGCAACAGACAACTGGCTTTCTGTCGTTGCCATCACTTTTGTCAACTCCGACCCATCATATGGGTTGGTAACCCCGAAGAGGGGCCCGTTATCGGCACTGAACTCGCCGCCAATAAACGGAATCGTCTGCACTAGCTCCTGCTTCTTCACCGCCGCAAGGGTCTGTACCACATTTTGGCTCTGGGTAGAATATAATCTTCTTAACATTGTTCTGCTGCTGTTTTATGTTTTCCAATGCCTCTGCTTCAATTGCAACTGCTCAAATATAAGTATCATTTCTTCTTCTCCGTCCCCCTCTTCTCCCGGAGCACAATGGGAAATTTCGGAACTCTTGAAGATTCTAAAGACTCGCTTACGTAATGCGAAACATGTTTTACTAACTATATTCCAAATTAATGATTAAGTGTCTAAATATCCAAGTATTGAGAATATTCGAAGAAAAATACGGTAAACTACTCTTTAGGACCATACTCAGAAATCACAGATACTGGGTAAACATATTTGCCGACAGGCTTATATTCTATGTTTTCAAATGCAGGACCGAAAGACTTTGGACCACCGACAGTAATAGCTCTCTCAGTATTGGTCCACAAATCAGAAGGAGAAAAGGCCAAAACAAAAACCATGACACCGTAACGATACTCTGGAGTACCAACCGCTTCACCGCTGTCAGCGTAGCAAACAGATATTAAATCTGGTACGGAGCAAACAGTTTCCCATTCACTGGAGCCTTTCTTTTGAACTTTGGCTAAGATGTTTTCGTTCTTGAATGGAATGCACATTTTGTGCTTTTCTTCACTTTCAATAATCACTTCACCATAGACATGACCCTTGAAAAGCCTCTTTTCAACACCTATTATTTTACCGGCGAATATCTGTTTACCAGAGGTTTTCCCACCAACTGATTCAAGAATTCTTTCAGGTAGTTTGTTGATTTCGAATTTTTGACGAGCAACTCTAATAGCCCTACCAATTCTCCAAGCAATCGAGAGAGAGTTATGGACAGTCATGTTCTCGAGCTGCTTACATGTCATCGGCACATTGACCACACCAACGTGGGCTCCAACCTCTGCTAGGGCAGCTCTCATCATTTTTTCAACGTACAAGTCGGATTGAGCACTAGTGATCAAGAACTTGTTTCCGTTACCGTCCGAGACGGAAGTGAGCGTTAGTTGCATTTTATCACTCACTGCACATGGCACTATTTGGGAATGGGTTGGATATGCTCTACCCATCAAGTCTGCATCAATGACAGGAATATCCAACTGTGTGGAAGCTCCGCAGTACAATCCTTTGAAACCATTACCACCACCAATTTCAAGTGGGAAAACACCATCTACTTTAGTCTTTAGGTAATCAAACATAGCTTCAGAGGCATCATTCAATTCGTTACCCTGAAGTTGCTCATCGGCAACGGTAGGAGAACCAGCAAAACCCACAGTGATAAACTTTCCCTCACCCTTGGCATATTTAGGAGCATCATGCAAGTCGATCACCCTGATTACTGCACCGCTTCTGAGCATATTTCTCATCTCCAAGTAGATTGGGTATGGAGTACCACCTCCACCACATCCGAGAATGTATGTGCCAATTCTGATGAAATCCAAATCAGTTTCCGAGATAATCCATTGTCTTTTCTCGTTAACATGCGGTTTGTATGCTTCATAGTCAAACAAACTACTGTCGGCATGAGTAGCCTCCTCATCACCAAAGCTAGAGTTCTTATAAACAGCTTCAGCTTTTTGTTGATCCTCCTTTTCTTCTTCCAAAAGCTCAGCGTCTATGCTTTCAAGTTTTTGAATAGCAGTAGCAACTTTATCATAATCTATGTCACCAACAACTTTAATCTCAAAAGTATAAGTACGATCGACATAAGGAACTGGATCGTAGGACATATCAACAATTTGAACAGAGGACTCTAGAGCACCCTTGGAGACTATGTCAGCAGTAACTTCTTTCTTCATTTGTTCGAAAACCTCATCTTTTTCATTGATGCTACCAAGGAATTCAATCTTGTTTTTAGATGCTGACAATTTACCCATTGCAGCACCAATGGCGTTGGCAACTTGATAGTATGGAGGTCTATACACCTTCGAGGCCCCATCTAACTCCATTGGAGAAATGAAAGAACCACCACCAACTAAAAGCACTGGCAGAGGCTCTGGGCCTGTTCTCATTCCATCAATAACCCTTTCTAGCTTTGTTTTGACCACTTTCTGATACTTCTTCTGGAAGGAATCTGAGAACAAGCCTACGACCTTTGACTTATCACCAGCATCAAACATGGATTTACCATCTTTTATAGCCACAGTAACATCTGTCGTGGTAACGGTATCACCACCAAAGACTTTAGCTCTTGTTTTGATGTCGGAGCCAACAGAATCAGGACCAACAGTGACTTCACCATCAGTTTCTCTGACGATGGAACCACCACCCAAACCAATACTCTCAACATAAGGCATGGAAAAGTTGACTCTAACACCTCCGACCTCGGAGTGAGAAGAAGATTGTCTTGGAAAGCCTGATGGTAATAAGAGACCGACATCAGTGGTTGTTCCACCAATATCGACCACCATAATACTCTTACCATATATTTCCTTCTCCTTAGTACAAAGGAACGCTGCACCTCTCATGGAGTTAGTGGCACCGGAGGAGAATGTTCTGATTGGGGTTTTAAGGGCCTCGTTTACAGTCAAAACAGTTCCGTCATTTTGAGTCAACAAAATAGGACAAGCAAATCCCCTGGAACGCACAGATTTGATAAAAGAACCGATGATCTTGGCTGCAAAGGACATGATAGAAGCATTCAAAATTGTTGCGTTTTCTCTGGCCAAAAACCCAATACCAGAAACGGTATGGGACATGACGACGTTACCATCAGGAATCACCTGCTTGACTAGTTCTGCGGCTCTTTGCTCGTGGACTTTGTCAATGATAGAGAAAATCCCAACGATGGCGACAGACTTGATCCCCAAGGCCTTGATTTTTCTAGCGTGTTCAAGGATCTTTTCTTCGTCGAGAGGCTGGATCTCGGCACTGTCAACCCTGTTACCACCATCAACAAAGGCTGTGTAGCTCTTTATGATTTTGGTCAATCCCTCTGGATAATCTGAGAAAGGATACGAGCCTCTGGAGTAAGGGCCGCACAATCTTATCACTGCTACAGGGTCCAACCGGGCTTTATCCTGTTCTATAACAGCGTTGATGAAGTGCGTAGTTCCGATGGTGATCGCCAAGACATCCTTTGCCGTATATCCCTTGTCCTCGTCAAACAACCGGTCGAGTGCGTTGGAGATACCGTCCGAAACATCAGCCGTAGTAAGCGATTTATGATAAGCAATGACACCCCTAGACTCCGATTCGAACAGCGAGGGGTTGAGCAACACGGAGTCCGTGTTTGTTCCTCCAACATCTATACCAATTAGCAAGTTTTTTCCAGACATCTTGATGGCTTGGTGTAGTAAACCTTTTTGTAGACCTCAAATGCCGAAAAAATAGTAACCGTTAAGCTGTTTCGATATACACTTCAGCTTTTCTGGAAAACTCTCGAGACCCAGCAAACTTACAAGCCGGATCCGTGGTTCATCACCCGCACCACTGGAAACGTATGCTTTTAAATGTTATTGTAAGTGGCGTGGTAATCCACAGATCAACAGTCGTCGTCCCGTCACAGAGGTCCTAAAACACTCACTTTTGACCAACTACTGAGCGGTCCGCAGGATTTATTACCCTTGTGGGAAATTTTGGCGAGCCGTCGGGACACACTGACAGCTTGAGCCGCAAAATTTCCGGCTGTCATCCTGACAGGCACATGATGACTTGCTCCGTACGGAGTAATGTCTCCAGGCAAAGTTGGGTAGCGCTTACATCCGCCTTCGTGCCGCCTTCGGTGCCGCCAACCTTGTCCAATGGCACCGTCTGTAACTGTCATTGTTAGCTCTATGACAGATCCTGGTCGAAAAAATTGCCGCATTGGGTACTTTTTGCGAGCGCGAGGATATTCCGGCGGAGAAGTACCGCCGTCCGTGCAGTGTTGGGTTGACATGATGGCAACATGACACCAATAAGTTCAGCTGATAAGAGCGTATCTGAGTTAGTTCTTTCCCTTTTCTGTTGCACTTGTTGCCGCTTGCATGAAACGGGCTGACTCCGGCATTTTGTTGTTGCTATTTTGCGAAGCACTGTTGGCGGAGCCCCGAAGAAATCCCGCCGGGGCTAAACGGTCCTCCCATTTATCGCATCATGCTCGTAAAAATTCCCAGATTGGGTTTTTCCTGTTATCTTTTGATTGTAGGTGGATAAATTTTATCAAGACTTGGAAGCAAGCATGGTTGATCCCAAATATATATAAACCGTCCATGAAGTTTGGAATAAAGATACCAGGTTTGAAAAGGAACGGAAACTTATGCCTGTAGAAAACGGAAAACAGTTGCAGACCATAAACACCATGTCGTTTTTATCCAAGCTTCACGAGTTGATCAAGGTCACCCCGGGCGAAGGTGTCGAGAATGTTACCTACTTGCGTAACAAAGATATCATCCCTATGGGTCCGGACAGACGGATATGGGGTGTCTGGTCCATGACGGCCTACTGGTCGATCACCAACGTGACCATTTCCACCTGGACTGGTGCTTCTTCTTTGCTTTCGTTGGGATTATCCGTCGGTGAAACGATGGGTATCATCATTATCGGTAATGCTATTGTTGTGGTGTTGGCACTCTTAAACGCTGCACCAGGTGGGTACTTCCACATCGGTTATACCATCTCTCAACGAGTTGTTTTTGGTATCAGAGGTTCGTGGATCGGTATCATAATCAGAGTCATTCTCTCTGTCGTCTGGTTTGGTTCTCAAGCCTACCTTGGTTCTTTATGTTTGAGTTGTGTTTTCTCCTCCTGGAGTCATAGCTATCTGACTATGGCAAATACAATTCCAGAATCAGTGAATATGACCACCCAGCAATTGGTGGGATTTGTCGTTTTCCAAATCATCTCTATCCCACCGTTATTTGTGAAGCCAGAAAAATTCAACAAAGCCTTGATGGTTACATGTACTCTCACCTTCTTTGCTATGATGGGCTTAACTATTTGGACAGTCACCAGAAATGGAGGAAGCGATGGCGCTTTGATGCACTCCAGTAAAGAAATGTCTTCTTCCACTAGAGCCTGGTTTTGGATCCAGGGAATCAGTTCTTGGTACGGCTCTCTTTCCGCCGGTGTGTCGAACCAGTCTGATTTTACTAGATTTTCAAGAAAAACTTGGTCCTCCGTGTTTGGTACCATCTTCTCTTTGATGGTCATAGGTACCGTTATTCCATTGATGGGACTCGTGACGGCTTCTGCCTATTTGGAAAAGTATGGTGAGGAAATTTGGATGCCAAATGAGCTTGTCATGAAATGGTTGCACGACGATTACAGTCCCAAAGCAAGAGCTGCCGCATTCTTTGTTGGTTTAGTTTTCACCCTATCGCAGATCTGTTTTAACACCATGGGTAATGCATATGCAGGTGGTATGGATTTGTCTGGGTTGCTTCCACAATACTTCAACATTACTCGTGGAAGTGTTCTCACCGCTCTTTTGTCTTGGGTCGTCCAACCATGGGACTTCTACAACACATCTTCTACATTTGTTACCGTCATGTCTTCTTTCTCAGTCTTTATGTCTCCAATTGTCGGAATCATTGTTGCCGATTTCTGGGTTGTGAGAAGAAAGCATCTTAAGTTGACACATCTATATACTACCGATAGAAATGGTAAGTACTGGTACTGGCATGGTGTTAACTACAGAAACATCTGCATATGGTTTATTGCATTTGTTCCAGCTCTCCCAGGCTTAATTCACTCTGTTACACCCAGTATTGAGGTTAGTGAAGGGATCAAGAACTTCTACTATGGGAATACGATTTTTGAGTACTTCATTACTTTCTTTTTGGTTATTGTTTCTTCTTACATTTGGCCTTATGAAAACGTTGAAGAAGAAGACGAGTATGATTTCTTTCATACATTTACTGATGAAGAGTGTGCTAAAAAGCACATTGTCCCATACTCCCAGATTGATGAAAGTGACTTGAAGATTGACCCAGTTGTGAGCAATCTTTCTGCTGAACTTGTCATTGCATTACCAGATAAGGCCGATGAATAAGAGACTCTCTTTTTATCCAGTTCCAAAATTTTGTTTTCTTTTGCTTCTTAAAATAATTATACTTCTGTTTTCGGTACCCTACAACGTACATTTAGTTTTTGACCTTTGGTTCTAATATATTTATTCTGAATTTGCTTGTCTTATTGTAAAATAAAAAAAAAAAAACAGAGACGAAACCTAGAAACCAAGCCAGGAATGGTACCTCCATATCGGCATAAAGTTAATTAATTAATATACAAATGAGGGAAACCCTCCCTAATTTTTCACAATACTAGGCAACAGTGCAATCATAATCCTCTTCTTCAATTAACCCTCCACTGTCAATAACCTTCCAAAAGCGTTCTACACGTTCAACTGTATTTCTTGCAACAAAAGTGCCGTTGCTGGAGATGTTCTTCAATGCCTTGATAAACGTCAGTCGCTGATTGGCAGATAGGGCACATAATGATGCAACAAACAATGGCCAGTGAATACTTAGCCCATAAGACCTTATATCTTGGCTTGTCACCAACTGTTCTTCAATTATTTGAACACAATGCTGAATATTATCACCATATATGAAATCATCCAAAAAAATTGACGAGATATAGATTTGCAAGGCATAACAGAAGCATTTGTTACAAGACCTTATATAGGCCCTCATAACGTGATCCTGCATGGTCGATAAATTCAGTTCCTCAGTTTGCACTTCCTTTACTCTTGCCAACAACTTCTGACCTAGTATTCTTCGTTCTTCCGAGTATGGTAAATTTTCTAATAGCCCCCGGGTTCCACTCAAAGAGATGCCCTCTGATTTTTTAAAAGCAATCATGAAGGTGATTATTTCCATGACAACTGGGGATAAGAGCTGTGAATAACCCTTCATCAAGTTAAATCCGCCGAGGAGTACACCATCATCTAATTCCTGTGTATTGTAACCAAGATAGAATTTTGAGCTGTAAATATCTTTGATGACCCCTCCATTTGGTGCAGATAGACAGGCAATAATTTCTGCAGCCACAAACCAGTTTTTCGAAAAGGAGAACATCTGAAGCGCCAATTTCAAATCAGAATCAAATGGATCTTTATTTTGTGAGACTTTGTTGAAAAGATCACTACATTGTTCTAAAATGGCAAATGCGCCTCTCAAGTGAAGCCTCCAAACGTTCTGCCTGCTGGCTGTTTGCTCAGAAAATAGGAACATTATAGAAAACAAATAACATACCATTTCGATAAACGAATCACATTGACCAACTCTGGCAGAGAGGTTGATGAGGGCGGTGGCCATGTTCCTTTTCAATATACAAGACCAGCGATCATCTGAACACTTGATGTCCAAAAGGTTACACGTTATGAAGTTCAGCACATACCCCATTATTGGATATTTGGTACCAAAATGTAATACCCAGTTAGTTACAAGGCTTAATTCGTGAGCGGGTGCCAAGATATAATTGTAAGTAGCCTTCGATTGAACAAAGGCGTGAAGAATAAATTCTTGAACTTCCGGGTCGTTTTCATGGTAGTGAACATTGCTGCTCTTAGCACCCGTGGCATCCAATTTCTCGAAAAGTTCTTGGTATCTTTCTTCTGTGTAGGGTTTCCAGTATCGGACATACGAAGCAACTTGTAAGGCAGAGCTTGCGCTAAGCTCGTCTAGTTTTTTGCACTCTAAAATCTGTTCTTCTTTATTACCTGAAATATTTGATTGTCTTCCTTGATCAAAGTTCTCCTTAAACTCGTCTATAAATTTATCGATAACGTCAAAAGAACCGACTGCTTCTGGCACATATGTAGATGTTGGTTCCTTTGATAGATGATCTATTTCTATCTTTTTAAACTTCTTGTTTTGCTTCGATGATGTTTTGAAAGGCTGATAAACAAATATCTTCTGTTTGTACTCACATTTTAGATTTTTTTTCTGGCAAGCCAGGCATTCTGGAAAGTTTTCATCACATTTGATACTTCTTTTCTTACAATTTGTGCAGCCGCTATGACTGTATTTGTGTCCCGTTCTCTTTTTCAATGCGGCCATGAACAAGAAGTTTCATAGGTTGCTCTCCAGCTGTTAATCGTGTTAGAACTACTCTAAGGGGGCATAGAGAAAGCTCGAGAGCTCCCCGTGGCACAGGTGGCCGGCCGGCCATGCTTATCTATCAGATGCATCAAATTGTCACGAGCGAGGAATTTAGATAATCATAACGGTTTTTGTCTTTCGAGGCTTTGGGCCTCTGGAAGAGCTTAATATTTGGGCATGTTTTCATGTTTGACCAACCAAATGCGTATATCCATTCGTTTATAAACTAACTAATTTAATAACTGGTAAACACAGTACCTTTCTGATCACTGCATCGTCTTGTCGTTTTCGTACAAGACGTCGAGGAAGACCCCGACAAGCTGATCGACGACACCACGGGTGCTCAAACTGCCGGCAACACCATAGAGTTGGGCAGTGTCACTTTTGATGGCTTGGCGGTTGTCGGCAACGGCGGCTACACATTCCTCGACACACTTCTTGAGGTCCTCAACCAACTGCAAGATGGCTTGACCGGTTAACTTGGTCACGGCCAGATGCAAGGCAGCTGGCTGCTGCAAGCTGCTCAAATGCCATCCGTGTCTCTTCGTGAGCAGGTCACCCAAGACATGGACATCAATGACATCACTCTTGAACGCTACGACGGAGAGGAGTGGGTCGCCAATGAGATCTAATTCTGGAATCTCGTTTTCAATGGCATGGCGTAGAATTTGCGAGGTTTCCAAAATTGAGCGTATGTTCTTCACGTATCCTTCTTGACCGAGGAAAATCATTGTGGTCCATGCACCAACAGTCAATGCACCAGGACGGGACCCGGCCAGGGTCGGGGACCCGTACAAGCCACCAACCCACTCGGAGGTGATGTAGTACTGGTATTTTCTGTATTCGGGAGAACGGTACATGATGATGGAGGAGCCCTTAGGAGCGAAACCGTACTTGTGGGTATCGCAAGAGATGGAGGTGACACCAGGAACTCTGAAGTCAAACCCAAAAGGCAGCTTCTTGCCCATGGCCTTTTCGTAGAAGGCGATGACAAAGGAACCAAGACAGCAGTCGACGTGGAGCGGGATGTTGTGCTTAACGGCAATCTTGGACAACTCAGGAATGTTGTCGATGGTACCGTAAGGGAAGTTTGGGGCGGAGCCGAGAATGATGGCGGTGTTGCTGGTAACAAGGCGCTTCACGTGGGAGATGTCTGCGGTGAAGGTCTTTGGGTCGAGGTCGGCCAATCTGAGAGTCATGTTGAAGTACTTGGCGGCCTTGAAGACGGCGGCGTGAATGCTTTTTGGTGCCACGATCTCGGGCTTGGTGATGCCCTTCTCGGCGTAGGCCTTCTCTCTGGCTGCAAGACACGCTAGTAATAGTGACTCGGTACCGCCGGATGAGGTGGTTCCGCAACCGGTGGATGGGGCATTGAAGAGGCCGAGGACCATGCTGACGACCTCGGCCTCCATCTGACGCACGCCGGGGAAGGCGTTGGGGTGCAACTGGTTGGCGACGGCAAACTTGTGGTACGACTCGGTCTGGAGGTTGATCAAGTCATCTCCGCCGTGGTAGACGGCACCGGAGATCTTCCCCTCTTTCCATGCCACGGCCTTGATTGAGTCCAAGGCATCCAACTGCGCCATCACGGCGTCGGAGCTTAGGCCCTCCTCTGGCAGCTGATGGTGCTCCACGTGCTCAGCCTTGACGATCAAGTCGTTTTCTAGAAGCCGTCTGGCGTCGGCAACTTCCTGTTTCACCCGCTTCTGCACCGGAGGGAGCATGAAGAACAAGGCGGAGGCCTGCTTCCACACTGCGTGGCACGCAAACCTGAGAGTCCGAAAGAGGCCGTATCCGTAGAGGGAGTTGAACAGCGGAAGCACCACGTACGTGTACAGCGTGTACACAAGAAGGGCGTCCTTGCCCTTCTCGAGCCACGATGTCGTGAAGTAGTAGCCCACGGCCCGCTCTTGGATGGTGTCCCAGTCCTGAATGAAGCTGGAGGTCATAATGACAGAAATGCTCTTCTCGATGTTCGATGGGGCACTAGGTGTGCGGTGTGCGATGGGTGGTAGGCGGGGTACCGTTTCTGTCGTCTGCGACGAAGGGAGTCAATTGCCAACACAGCAGGATGCAGTGGTATGTAGGCCAGCAGCGGGGCGTTGACAAGTACGCAGCAGAGACACACCGTCGCAGAGGGAGTCAGCACAGAGCCAGACAGAGCCAGAGAGGGGTCCCAGACGGACCGGCGCCGCCTCCATTTTATCCCGCACCGTTTTCTGCGGCGTGTCGTTTCCGTCGAGCCAAGACCGCTGACCGGCCCGCTAGACGGCAGAGACAGACCAGGCACGGATTTCAGACGGGTTGGCGACGGTGTTCTTGTGCTGCGCCGTGTTGCCTTCTTGTGCGTCCGTCGAGAGCCACAGCACACCGACATGTTCAAAGAGAGCCTACTCCGCATCCGCCGCTGGCGCCCCGCCGGCGCCCGAGCCACGCCGACACGGCTGCTCGTGCGATCCCCCGGGATCAGACACGCCGCTGGCCTGCCGGGGTCGGGGACGCAGATGAAGCCGCCGGCGCTGTTCCAAGACGCCTCTCGGCAGCCGCTTCCGTACCATGTGCTGCAGCAGCAGCAGCAGCAGCAGCAGAGCCAGAGCCAGAGCCAGAGCCAGAGCCAAACCACACAGACAACACCGCAACAGCCACAGGACCCGTTTGTGCCAGGCCGCACGCTGTCCCTGCTGCAGCTCTTCAGCAACCGGGCCACGAGAGGCGCCACGTGGCGCCTCTTCATCACCCTCTCCCTCACACAGGTGGTGGTCTTCTTTGTCTGCTCCAACGCCATCCTCGACGAGCTCGAGGACACCGAGGGCGAGCTCTCCAACCTCTGGGACTTCTACGAGCGCAAGGACATCTCGCAAACTGTCATGGCCGTGCACATCGGCCAGTTGAAGCAGCAGCTCCTCAGCGTTGGCGCCAAGCCCGTCTCTGCCCAGCAGGCGCTGACGCTGGCCCAGCACCTCCTCAGCTTTGCCCGTGACAAGGACACCGGCAACTTGATGATCTACGTCGACCCGCACAGCCAGATCTACCGCCTCGTGCCCTTCAGCTACGAGTACGACATCAAGAAGGTCCCCCGTCTGGATGCCGCCGTCAACAAGTCCTGGGACGAGTTCAACCGCGGGCCCAAGGAGGTCCCATAGCCGCCCGCCGTCCTCTGTAGCCCCTACTGTATACCTATTTTGCTGTCAGTGCATCCACTGCCAATACTTGCATCTTTTTGCCATCCCCACCCACCCTACTCTTCTTCTTCTTCTTCTCTTCCTCCTTCTTCAACCGCAACTTCGTGCTGAGCCTGTCCAGAGGACGAGCCTCCTAGCATTTTCGCATTTCCGCCTTTTTTGAGTGCTCGAAATTTTTTTTCTCATGAAAAATTTTTTGATTTTTGATTTTTAAATTTTTTTGATCTTCTCCCTATGGCCCAGGGCAGAAGAAGGTAACAGAAACAGAAGGAAAGAGGACAGGAGGAGCCACAGAGGGATAGACATCGAACACACAGGAACTAAAAATGAGAATCTACAGTTGCCACTTCTGCTCGTCTCCGGTTTACCCCGGGCATGGAATAACCTTTGTGCGTAACGACTCCAAGGAGTTCAAGTTTTGCCGTTCAAAGTGCCACAAGAACTTCAAGCAGAGAAGAAACCCAAGAAAGCTCAGATGGACCAAGGCATTCCGTAAGGCTGCAGGCAAGGAGTTGGCGGTGGACTCGACGTTGACGTTTGCCAAGAGAAGAAACGTTCCGGTGAGATACAACAGAGAGTTGGTCCAGACGACATTGAAGGCAATGGCCAGAATCGAGGAGATCAGACAGAGAAGAGAGCGTGCGTTCTACAAGAACAGAATGAGAGGCAACAAGGAGCGTGCTCTCGCGTCGGACAAGAAGTTGGTGGAGGAGAACCCTGTGTTGCTGAAGATGAGAGAGGTCGAGCTCAGAATCAAGGAGGAGAAGAGAGCCGCCAGAGAGGAAAAGAAGAGACAGGAGGAGCTCGAGGCAGAACAGCAGAGCGACGAGATGGAGGTTTCCGAAGAAGAGTCGGAAGAGGAGGCGCAGGAAGAACCCCAGACCATCCTGCTCAAGAACAGAAGAAGAAACAAGGTCAAGTTTTAAGTGTGCCCGCCCGCCACCGTACTATCGTTGTATAACCTCTATTATACGTATACATTCCTACGTCTGTGTATGCTATAGAAATAAACCAGACTTATCGCAATTGTCGTCTCAGGACCCGATCTGCGCAAACGCACACAACGTCTCCCTGTACTCGATAAGCGACCCAGGCAGGTTCACGACGTCGATTCGGCTCGCCTTGAGAACGGCAGCAGACACCGTCACCGCGTTGATGTCGACAACAAGGCCCTCGTGGAAGTCCAGCCGCTTGGTCCCGTCCGCGTCACACTCCAGGTCGAGCTCCACCTCACACCTCGACCCGTCAAAGATGCTGATAACCCCGACAACCCCCCGCTCCGGGTCATACTCCGTCACCATCCCGATGATCCGGTAGAAACGGGTTAACCTCACTTCATGCAGCCTTCTAAAGTTCTGCACTACAAGTTTGCCCATCAATCCCTAGTCCCGGCCCCTCTTTCCAAACCTTCTTCCCCTTAGTATCCTATCAGAGGACTTAATCAGTATCAACATCCTAACTTTCCTCCCCCATCCTTTTTTTTTTCATTTTTCACCTTCCTCACCTGGAAGGTGTTCCGCAAAATGGCTACTTCCTGAATGGGTGGGGTACAAGAGTGTGATATCCATCCTCGGACCCCTCCAGCGTTGCTCCGGATCAGCTGTTGATCTTATCAGACCTGTTCTGTTATTCTCTGCCACCTAAATACCAAAAGAGATGCTAGGGTCAGCTATTCACAAGAGATTGTCCTTTGGCCCTTGTTCCCGAAGAAGCATTTCGAACAGATTCCAACCGGGTGATTATGCCATCATTACCCCACTAAAAAAGACAGTGTCCAAAAAGCAGTGGCTTTCGAGGCCCTTGAAAGACCTTCCCAATGCTGCAGTGAACCTCAACTTTGGAAGGATCCCGCATACAGAGTTGATTGGTGCCACTCCTCTTGGAAAAGTACACACTATTGAAACCAAGAAAAAACTCGCAAAGTATACTTGCTCTCTCCCAAGTCTTGAACAGTGGATAACTTTATCCGCACGTAAAGCACAACCAATTTATTCATTTGATGCACAAGCTATTGTTGCCCTCGCAGACTTACATATCGGTTACCCTGAGCCACCGACAGAGGAAGGTGGCAAGATCACTCCATTGCAGTACCTGGAAGCTGGTACAGGCCATGGAAGTTTGTCGCTGGCTATTTCCAAAGCTTTGCATCCAGCTAACGCATTGGCACACTATGCACAGGATCCAAATCTACGTGGTGCAGTGCTTCACACAATAGACTGCAATGGATCGCACAGTGTCACAGGTAAGAGAACCGTGAAAGGTTTCAGAAGAGGGATGTATTTAGATAACATCGAATTCCATGTCTCTGATAGCCCAAGCGAGTGGGTTTCTTCGCCAGAGGGCCAAGACTGGCTGGAGACGGAACGGGTGAGCAAACAGGGAGAGGCTTTGGAGTATGATTCCGACCAGCCTGATTCCTTCTTATCGGGTGTCTTCCTGGATATGCCCAACTACCATGGAGAAATGGTTAAGCTTGCACCTTATATCAAGTCGGGAGGGTTTGTTATTGTGTTTTGTCCAAGTATTACACAAATCATTGATGCAATAGATGCAATTGCCGAAGAAAATGTCAGGTTGTCCCAACTCGACCCACCTACATCTTTACATTTGGAGCACGAACGTACCGTTCAATTATTGGACGGTGCCGGGGGTGGGTTGAAGGAGTGGGATACGAGGCGTACCTTGATCAGGGCCACTGGGGAATTCGGATACTCAGTCCGTCCCAAAGTGGGGGTTAGATCTGTTGCCGGTGGTTTTGTTGCCATATGGCGAAAGATGGGGAGAGAGGTCAATTTGGAATTAGAGAGGGAGCTGATGGAGAGTTTCGAGGGGAAACCTGATTTAAACGAAGAATTGGACAATGAATCGGAAGTGGCGGATGTTGCAGAAGCTCCTGAGGTTGCAGAAAATGCAGAAACAGTAGCAACAAATCTTGTTGAGGATGATGTTGTTCAGAACACCCCACCTGTAGAATCATCTAGTGCTTCCAAGTCTGCCGACACAAACGAGTCCAGGCTCGCAAAAGCTAAACTGTTTGCCCCGGACCTGTTGTCAACTGCACCAGAGGTGTTTGAAGATGCAGATCAAAAAGACGAAGAATTTCTTGCCGAGGGAGAGAACCAAGAAATGGTTGACAATAATGTTAATGCCGGTTTCAAAGTTGAAGAAGCAACTCTGATACCTCATTCAGTGCTGAGCACTGTATTCCATTCCTGCCATGGTGATCCCGACGTCCACGTCGGATACATCAGTGACGTTTTCCTCATGGCCACTCCAGCACCAGAAGGTTTAGATGCTGCCGACACTAATACACCAACCTCCCCAAATTCGGCTTCCCTTGCAACACCAAACGAGCTTGGTTCAACATCAGAATCCGTGATATCCGCTGTGGCTGATGAGGATCCTTCTCAAATTGATGAAAAGGAAAAAACTACACACGAAGAGTGGAAACCAAAGGCATGGAAAAGGCACACTTTCTAGAATTATATTATATACACCCTAACAGCTATATAAAAAAGTCCTGTACATATCTAGCACTACAATGAAAGGAAATGTTACATAAATTTTACAAAAAAGAAGAAGTGTAGAAAAGAGCTGAAGACAATTGAATAACATGAATAGGAGGAAGACTTTAAAAATTGACATATAATCAAAGTTCATCCAGCTTGAAAGGCTGAGCAAAAAATTGGTCCCAAATACTTTCAGTACCGGTTTCAACCATCAACTTATACACGCGTTGACCTTCTTTCGTGTTTCTTTTGCTCGAGTCAGAGTTCAATGTAAGGGGATAAGGAGAGATATCTGTATTTCGAAAGTCTTGTCTCGCAGGACTGTTCATAGCAGATGTAACTGGATGGGGAAATGCAGGCAGAGAGCCCGGAGGTGAAAACGACGTAGGAGCAGATTGGAAATGTGGCTGGTAGTTTTGTGCAGACACATAAGAGAAATTTGAGGGATAAACATTACCAGGAGAGGATGATTGATTGTGGTAGAATGGGTATAGTTGATGTTTCTGACCCTGGGATCCTGGGCCCGGGAAAAAATGCGGGTCTTGCTGTACATGAGTCTGTGCAGAATAGTGTTGGTGCGTTGCTCCAACTTTATAAGGCATCTTGCTGAGCGGTTGCGGAGTTCCAGGTATGAATGATGCACTATCGTCTTGAATTGGTCGGCCATCAGATATTGATCTGTTCGAACCACTGGATACAGCAGGGCTAGCTGTAGATATAGAGCCCGAAACCGAAGCAGAGACACTTGGGGAGTGGGTAACGGTATTAGCTCCTTTTTCACGGAAGTCAGAGGCCACAACATCATCCGCAGCATTGCTAGTCGAAGAAAAGTGGCTATATGATCTCGAACTGTCTGGCGAATCCACTTTGCGAACCTCATCGAAAAACCTTTCCAGATCTGTATCACTCAAGCCCCACAAATTGTCAGCATTAGTATTGTACGATTGAAGACTTGTCTTTTCCTGATTCAGAGCTAGAGATCCAACATTAGCAGTTGGTGTACTTGTGGTTGTATCTACAATAGATGGGGAATCCGTAGATCCTCCTTTGAGTAGCTTCGGTTTCTTTCTCTGCGCACAAGGATCCTCTTCATCTGTATTTTCCTCACGGGCATGTGTCGGCTTGTTGTTTTCTTCAGCATTGATTAGCTCAGGAATACTGACTATTAATCGTCTCATATTACCCGTCATATGTCCACCTGGTTGTAAAGTCTTCACCTCTTCTTCGGACGGTAGTCGATTCATTGTGCTTGATGCGGGGGTATCTTCTCTGCTTTCATCTATGTGAATTGTAGAGGACACTGGATATTTCAATTTAATTACCGCCTGGCTTAGAATCGATAACACCTCTAAACACTGCTCTGCAGCATTACACCTGTTGATTAAACTTTTTAACGTTACACTTGCATAGCCACTTAACTTCTTAATTTCGTTCAAGCTTGTTGCATTTTTCACCTCGTTATTATGGAAAACAGCATACAAGAAGTTCATATGAGCCATGAAGACGTTTTGCGTCACAGCCCATGTATAGTTTAGAACACCATGATTCCATAATTTGTAAAATGTAAATAATGTCTCTTTCGATGCTTCTGCCAACTTGATGAAATCATTTGTAGCCAAAACATATCTAGCGGGTGCTAACCCATGAAGCATCATTCTCGCATGATGGTAGTTTAAGTCAAAGAACTCTGTTGTGAATTCACAATTCATCTTTTTAGTCGTCTGTGGGATACCCGCTCTCCAATCATTCAATCTCGCACTAATGTCTGCAAGCCATGCAGACAATGATGGAAAGATGCGTGGTATTTCTCTTTTATCGTAGAGAATACTCTGAACTTCGGCTTGTAACTGACGTATTTTGAACATCGTCAAGGCAATGTGCTTGTAAGAAGATATTTCTGAGGGATTTTTAGGATCCAAGGAGTTCATCGTAGACTCATTGTTGATCATACTATCATCTAATATGGATGGGAACGGGACCTTGATGGATTCTTCCGGGATACCAAAAGGACGACCAAGGTAGACACATATTTGACGGTCAAGTGAGTAGCAGCACCAGAAGAGTCTTCGACGCATATCTATCGTTGTTGGTTCTGCCGAGGAGGAAGATGATTCGTTGTGGAGCCCCAAATCAATGCACAACCTTAATGACGATCCCGAAAGGTACCAGACACCGGGCACACAGGGTCTCATCAAAGAGTATAGGGTCAAACATAGCATTGCTTGCAAAGCCTCCAGTCTATTTGTACTCGAATAAGCATCTTCTATGTGCAGTAAGGCAGCATTCTTAAAATTCTCGGAGATCTCACCGGGGAACTGCAAATGCCAAATGCTACTAGCAACAGCAAATACTATGTTGGTAAAATACAATGCTTTTCTAAACCGTCTGGGCACGGAGACTTTGGCGGAAAACTTAAAAGGGTCCATTTCGGGATCCACACCGGTTTCGGCGTCCAGCAAACGAGTATACTGATAATACCAGGTGTCACTTTCCTCTATCTCCGGTAGCCTGCTCCAGTCTATGGACGAGTTTGAAGATGCAAACGCAGAGTTCTCTGGTATCTTACCATATATGGGGATGAAGTATCTTTCCAAGAACTCCTCACGGTGGAAAATCGGCAGCTGGGAGTTTGACTGCGCAAAATACAATGAAAGAAAGTCGAGGGCTTGTTGCTTCGGCGGCAACAATGCGACATTCTTAGAGAACGAGGACATCACCACAGTCGTAGGATCTATAGGCGGTTTGATGTTGGCGCCTGCCGCAGCGGCGGACGAGCGTCTTCTCTCTCTATCTTTCGGATCTGCTGTGTCCTTGAAATGCACCGCCGCAAACATCAACTTGGAAAAGCTGATTCCATTTCCAGAGAAGGTTGTTGGTCTGGAGGAGTCGTCCTGGCTCGCAGAAGGGTTGTAGTTGTGTATGGTGTCGATTATCGAGTCATTATTTTCGGACTGCGAGGGGACGTTTGTGTTATCGGTCGAGGCGGGCGTAATGTTCTTGTAGCTCGCCGGGGACACAAAGGAGGGAGTGTTTGAGTGTGTCGTTGAGCTAGGCGTATTAGTGTAGGATGCCGTGAGGTCTGGCTGGAACCGATGCTGCTGCTGCGGCTGCTGCTGCTGCGGCTGCGACTGCGGAGAGGCACCAGGTGGTGCCAGAGTGCCCTGGATGTAGTTTTCCAGCTCGGAAACCCTGCTTTCCAAATGCATGATGTAGCTTCTTGGGATCTCTCTCCCTGTCGCTGGGTCTAGCGACACACACTCCGTGTTAGCCTTAAGACATGCGGTGCAACGGGGGAAATCGTGTGAGCACTTGATCTTCTTCTTTCGGCACCGTTTGCATGCCGATATCGAACGGGTGATCCCCAAGATTTGGTGTGCCATCGTGTCCTGTCTTGGGTCGGTCTCTGCTCTGCTCTGCTCTCACTCAGCAACCTTCTCGTGCTCTTGGGCCTCATCCGTCTCCTTATCATGCGTCTCTGTAGCCATACTTCCTCGGGAAAAGGACCAGAGAGGAAAAGCAAAACCGGCGAGGCCGATCAGGCTGTCGGGGAGGCACAGCAGTTTCGCCGCCGCCGCTGCAGGAAACAGGGCACGTCCGGCTCGGGGGGGTTGCTGATGGCCCAAATGTACCTGCTTTCTCCGTGTGCAACACCTTGTTACAAGAGAAAGCTTCTGTTCTTGGTCTATGCTGGGGGTGGCGACTGCTCCCTTTTCGTGTGAGCTACGGGGGCCCCGCTAAGGGCACGGCACCGGGGTTAGACATCCGCATGCTGACGTAAGCGAATACATGGCTGCGTGCTGACATAATCGCGTCTTTTTCTTGCTTTTTTCAGGCGGCGTTGTGTTTTGATTGCAGCAGAGCACGTCAGGGACGAGATTTAGAGAAGCAGGGGCACAAGAAGAGTAGGCTCAGAAGAAAGAGGACGGATAAAACAGACACTGGACAGGCCATTGGACAGTTAGACAGCATGGCAGATAGTAGCAAGACACAGGCGACATCTGGGGATGCAGTGGTGGCAGTGGGGTCGGCAGGCGGGGCCCCGTTTGAAGCGGCAGGGCCGGACACAGATATAGGCACGGGATCGAGAACGCAGGAGGAGAAGGAGATCATCCAGCAACTGTCACTCAAGCTCCTACAGCAGACGGAGGTGACGAACTCTCTGCAGCAGCGCATTGCGGAGAGCAACCGACAGCTGAGCCAGCAGAAACAGCTGCTTTTGCAGGCCCGGAAGGAGAAGCACGATGCGGATCTGGAGGTGACACGGCTCTCCACGGAGGTGGAGAGCATCACGCAGGAGCTTTTCGAGCAGGCAAACAGCCAGGTGCGGGAGGCGAATGTGGGCGCATACAACATCAGGCAGATGAACGAGCGGCTCTCGAACACGATCAAGGAGAAGGACACGACGATCGAGATTCTCCAGTCCGAGTTGACGAAGTTGAAAAACGTGATTTCGGAAATGGAGGCCGGGAGCCAGTCGGCGGAGGATCTTGTGAGCAGGACGCAAGGCAACGATTTGCCTGCGCTGTCGGCGCAGCAGACTGCCCAAGAGGACTCTAAGCTCCCAACGTGCGCCGCCTTTGCGTCGAAGGCGCTGTCCCAGCTCAACCAGAAACAGATCTACACACCCATCTACAACCAGTTGCGATTTGACTTGCCGGCGTACACCCTTTTTAGCGAGTCCCTGCTGCCACACGCGTCGCTGGCGTCGAGCTCCGCTGCGTCCGAACTGGCGGCACACCTGCACCGGCCTTCCGTTTCTGCGTCGTCGTCGTCGTCGTCGGTGGCAACGTTTGACATCAAAACCACCAAGTTCTTCCTCAAGCTTATCGACGAGTTAGACGAGGACTTGAGGCTTGAGAAGGCCCCCTCGCTCCAAACTTTCAAGCTGCGCTGGAACAGAAAGACGTTCTTGCTCGAGTTGATCGACAAGCTCGTGACCATCGAACCCTTGAGTGCAGCCACTGAGGTCTGGAAACGCCAGACATTACAGAAGTACGTGCCAGTCACAACACCGTCCACCCCGAAAATACCGCTGCCAGACTCCACGACTTCGGACTCTTCGCTTCCTGTGTTATCCAGACATGCTACTTCAGCCACACCGACAACATCATCGTACGACCCGACGCTCTTCAAGCTAGCGTCCAACGCTGCAACACCTGCATCTAAGCCCGAAGGAGTGGCGCCTTTAGCCTTGGTAGCGCCTTGCGGTCTCTGCGGCGAGAAAAGACGGGATATGAACTTTTCTAGGCTTTACCATATTCGCATATCGTCGCCATCTTCTTCTTCGACCACAAGCACGACCACAAGCACGACCACAGTACAAAATTCGTCGTTGTCAGACTCCCCAACCAAGGCTGACTACCCTCTGTGTATCAATTGTGCCAACAAATACCGCGCAGTGGTAGAGCTTCTTAAGTTTGTGAGTGCAATCCACCCAAGCAACGTCAAAGAGGGCGAGGAATTTGACGACTACCTCAGAACTACGTGGGCAAAGATTGTGGAACTCAAAGCACGGGTGTGGTTTGCCGTGAATATAGGAATCTGGAGTGACAAAGAGACCTACGGACTCGTTTACGGATGGCAGAACGACTGGTTCACAGATCATGTGGTTCCCGAAAGCAAGGTTGTGAAAAACAGGGAGAACGAGGATTCTTCAAGGGAGCAAGAAGCAAAGACATCAACCATAGACAACAACAATGATGCGACGACCCCTGATGCTAACTCAGTTGCAAAAGGTTGGAATGGATGGTCCGGGGTGATTGCTAAACCCGTTGGACACAAGAACGTGGATGTTGGTGTCGGTGTCGGCGTCGATTCTGGTTCTGGTCCCAACGCAGATGCTTCTAGAACGAGAAACTTCTCCAATGTGACCGACCGGGACGTATCGCTGGTTGCCACAGAAACGGAAGTGGAAGCGAAGGACACCGATGAGGACGAGCTGACTTTTCAGGACGCCTCTGACGGAAGAAAGAAACCAGCAGCAGCAGCTGTAGCGGCGACTACGGTGCTTTGCAAACCGGTGGTGGCCCCAGAAAAGGACGCTCACGACCCACAAGAGACGGAGTAAAAATGTCTTGTAAGGGAACCATTCATGTAGCCAGCTGTATCTAGTAAAAACCCAAACGCAAACAAAAAAACAGATAGGAAAAAGTTTGGCGCCGCGCTGAACCGAAGTAAGCATTTTTATTCTGGTCCGTTTTCTGTTGTCGGCACAAAAGGAAAAGCAGGAATGGTGTTTCTTTCCACCAAGACTAGGCAAAAGGCGTGCCGCTTTTTGGTTGGAACGCATACAGAGGACAATGTCAAACCAAGTCTACTCATCTAAGTCGTTACTGGACGCAATTGGCTCAGAGGCGAGGAAAAGCGCCGACAGAAAAGCAAGCGAACCTACCGAAGAAATCGAAAACGACGGTGGCTCATTCTTGTTAGCAAACACATTTGCCCACGTTCCGAAACCTGAGCAAGAGGGAAATAACTCAAACGAGGTCTCTAAAGAACCATTGAAGGATAATGAAACCAAAGGCAAGGATATCGGAAAAGAGGATATTGTAGGGAAAGGCAAACTAACCGGATCCGATGTGGAGTCTGTAACGAGTGGCATCGTCATGAACACAAGTGAGGAGAAAGACCGGACCAAAGAAAGTAAGACAATTCAGTTGTTACCACTTCTCAATCCATCCAACCTCCTTTCCTCACACGATCTCTTACTTAGTGCATTTTACGAAGAGCACAAGTATGAACTCGTGGAACAGCGGAAACTTACAATGCGTGTAATAACGTGGAACTTGAATCAAATGAAACCACCAAGTCTCAGCTCGTTAGCCGGCAAAAGCGGACGAGAATGGGCTGCATTTTTCTATGCTGGAGATGCAACAGTTAACGAATACAACAAGGAAGGATTGGCAGATATATATGCGATTAATTTCCAAGAGACAATATCCTTGAAATCTTTCACGAAGTCCAACGGAGTGATAGATGAATGGGTAACTTTTCTACTGGCAGTTTTGAATGCTATTTCTTCAGACTCCTACTCGCTTGTTCACAAAACAGGTCTTTTGGGTTTAACCTCTATCCTCATTGCTAAAAGCAATCTCACAGCCGATAATTCCGACGATACTGACGGCCACATACATGATATCAGAGAAAATACATTGGGGCTAGGATATTTGAGGTGGGCAAACAAAGGATGTATTTCTTTACGATTTAGAGTCGGAGGCTTGAGCTTAGGAGTGGGTGAGTACAAAAGTCGGTTCATTGCTGCTACCGATGATGCGTCCTATACATACAAGTTCAGCGAGCTGGATGAAACTGCTGGGAAGATTCCGGGATTAGAGATTCAAGTCTTAAATGTACATCTTGTGCATGGAGAGGACAGCTCACAAATTCAACAAAGGTGGGATTCGTGGGCTAAGATTGAGAGTAAGATAGGATTAGACGATAGAACTGTCAAATTGGCCCTGGATTCAAGCAAAATGGAAGTTAAAGACGCTGCACAGAAAAGAGTGGAGATGAAATTGCAGCAGAAATTGCACAAGGAAAGTAATTTGGATGCTGATAATTATGAACACCGAATGGACAAAGAAATGAAGGCTTTGAATTTGAACAATGACGCGATAAGGACGTCATCTGTGCCTATTACTTTTTCAGCTACTGAACTCAAAAAGTTTGATGGGATCTTCAGTTCTGTAGATATTAAAAATCTCAAATATGTTACTGAAGCCCAAAAGGCTCTCGTGGTATGTGGAGATACCAATTATAGACTTTCTCTACCTACAGAAGCCACTTCAAATTTGCAAAAAGTCATACACGAGCTCATCAAAAATGGACGGTGGAACGATCTGATACAACACGACCAGCTTTCGAGAGAAATTAGTCTGAAAAAGATTTTTGTTGGTTTCAAAGAGCCAGAAATCCATTTTGCACCAACTTTCAAAGTTAAAAATGATTGCATCGGCAATTGGATAATTACTCCTCCATCATCCTCTTCATCTTCATCTCCAGAATTGGTTGTGAAACCTAATACTAGTACTAGTAAGCTCAAGAGAAGACCAGTTCCAGTTCCAGCCTCCCCATCAGGTGATTCGGCTCCATCTGTCGAGCCAATTCCATTCTATGTTCCGCTTTACGATACCAAAAGACTGCCGGCTTATACTGATCGTATCCTTTATGTTCCACGCCCTTATTTTAACGTTATAGAAGGAACATATACTTCCACAGGTAATAGCGGTTCAGATCATTTGCCAGTGGCGTCAACCTATGAATTTGAAGCACCTTTGATTGATTACAACAAACTACATGTTCTAAGAGGAAAATTTACAGAAGCGTGGGATGCAGTCATTAATCAAATGAAATTTATAGAGGTGAACAATAAAGTCACCATTAACCATTCAATGGAAAGTATGAAAGCTCAGTACAACTGGCAGACACTGGCACCTTGTATTTCTGAAACGGTATCAACTGATGGTGGTAATGTTGCATTTTCCGCTATTGTTGGTGAAACTATATATATTATCATCAATATCGAAAATGTTGTGGATGAGTCTTTCAATATCTATGTCAAAGAGCAGACCAGCGGAGGTTGGTTCGGTACTAAGATTGGTGTTAATTGCCAACAAGTACAAAGTTACAACAAAACAGAATTTCCATTAAGAAATTTTTCACCATCATGTAATATTGAATCTCATTCTAAAGGTGAAATTATTTTTTCTTTGGTTCCGACAAATTCTGGTTTACTGGAAAGAATGTTTGTCACAGAAATTCCAGAATACTCTCTTTGCCCTGCGTATAGAAAATTCATCGCACTAACTATTAATGTTGAAGATATATTCGGGATATCTTTTGAAAACATTACACCTCAACAATTTGAAAATTTAACTCGATGCTTTGACTTTGTGTGTAGCGAGCCTATTAAAGGGCTGCTTGAACGTATGGAAGATCTAGGGTCAAGTGGAGATCTTAATTCAGCAGATTGGGAGTTAGTGAGAGAGATCTCACTTTGGAAGTTCTCCCCAGAAAAATATAAACAACAAAATATTGATGGCGTTGAAGCCGTGAAAAGGAGAGAACCTGAAAAATTTAACTTAGGTTCGAAAACTGTTATGTCTGTCATATACATTTGGCTCAAGTCTCAAAGCTCTAGTTTCAATACTGACTCTCCTAGAGGTAAAGTCATATTTGGTAAAGTTATCAAACTAGTAAAGCATTTGAAGCTAGATGCAGAGGATGGATATTCTTGGTTTGGGTGGCTATTTGGCAATGAGTACGAACTAGGAGATTATCTAGAGCGTGACTTTGATGTCAAGGTACAGTTATAATTTCGACAGACCCTCAAGTCTGTCATGCATATAGAGAAATATTTATAGATTACATGCCTCAAAAAAAGTTACTACGGTGAAACGTATGCACCATTGTGAAATGATTTCACGAAAGTGTTTAGCAAAGTGTCTTTAAGTCATAAAATCGGTAATAATATGTGACTAACTGAAAATTACATTATGAAGTTTTTCAAAATCTTTAAAACTAGAGGTAGTAGATGATTTTTTTGTCTTGGACACCATCGGAAACTACTGCAATCAAGGATTCAAATGAGCGTTCACAGATAGATGAATCTTTACTCAAAATATATCCATCAACGGACTTGAAAGCCTGAGAAAACTAGCAAAAAACTTTTAATGAATTGATTTTTTTTGCCAAATGCCTTTGCACTCAATACAAACCAAGAAGGTTAAGCTCATACTACCATAACGTCTAGTAGTCTGTTGCATTCAAAGATATCGCCACTAGCAATATCTAGGACTTTAAAATCGTAAATGTTAAACATTCCTCTTTCGACACTAATCAGCTCAAGTTCACATTCATAAAGATTGCCATACTCTAAACTTACACGTAAATTGTTTGTTAAACTTACCAGTCCTGCTCTATTAAACTTGTAATAAAAACTGCGAACTAACTGGTTATTTGTGAAAAGAGGTACAATATCCTGCTTATTTGAGGACTGTATTGGTATTGGAGGTACAGTTTTTTCGTACTCTTTTTTGATCGAGTTCTGAACATACAAGATCAAATCCATTTTTTCTGAGGACTTGTTTAATAACTGAATTTTCCATCTGAATTTCTCCCCGAGTTTCACTCTCGTTGGCCCGCTGACTGTAATAACCAATCCCCTTTGGAAACTTTGAGAAGAGTTTCCCGACCATAGTTGGCTCAAAGATAAATTGGAGCCCGACTTTAGTCGCATACTGGAGTAACGTTTCCCACCTAGCCCACTGTTCCCACTGACTGTGCTGGTGCCACGAAGTGGAGGAGTCGAAATACTTCCCGTAGTGACTGAGTTTACAGACGCTGAGCGGAGAGGCTGCAATTTGGGCATGCTTGGATTGCTTACCAGGTTACTGTAAGATCTGAGTTTTGCCAATTTAACTGGTGGTAACAAAGACTGCTGCTGAAATCTTTTACTTCCATTGTTCAATGTTCCCAAGTTAGGGTTGCTGTGATTCGATGGTAAACTATGATTGGATAAGTCTAGATTGGACGTCCATTTTGTTGTTATATGTTTGTGGCCGTCCACTATTGCGTTGATGACAACCGAAAGAGGTTTGATAGAAGTTTCATCATCATGCGAAACGTGGTAAGCAATCGTAAGAACTGAGTTCTTGGTTAATTCAATGGGATACTTCATTGGAGTGCAGGAAATGATATCACAATTTATGCAATCCACACCAATTGAATTTATTTGTAAGGAGGTCATCATGTCATCAACTGTCTTTGATGAGCTTAAGTCAAGCCACGCTAATGTTTTCTCTGTTTTGTAAGATTTCAACGCCATCTTATACAATGACGCAATGTTTATGCTAATTGAAGCTCTAAGAGTATTACTGTTTCTTTCACTGTTATATGTAGTGGTACTGTCTAATGTCTTTATATCGTCCCCTGCATCTATATCCGGTGTGGCTATGCAATTGTCGTTTAAGAGATCAACTCCTGCTATTTGTATCAGGTTCACTTCCTCAAATGGTTTTAATAAGTCGTTGTTTCGTAAGATTTCTCTTTCGTATACAGCAATCAGTTCAATGTTAGTCAAATTTCGTCCAGGGACGACACTGAACTTAAACTTCCAAATTTGGCATCCGTTATCCGAGTACTCAGCTTTCTCTAGTATATGAGTAGAGCTCTGTCTTTGGCGCTTGTTGCCTTGTGATCCACTTTTGTCCATTTCGTATACAACATCAACACTCAGCACGCCCTGCACATTTTTTCCCAAAGGTACCACTATAAATACCTCCACGTTCTCATCAAAATATGCAATTGGCTTCTGTGCTGTTGATTCGAGTAACTCCAGCAACCTCACACAGTCATTTGCATCATCTGCACCGTTGTTCTGTAGACATGGTGCTGAGATTGGCGAGTCAGGAGCATATATTCGCATGAGGCCTGATGACATTATAGTATTATCTTGGTTGTTCGCCAATGTAAATATCCAGGCCTACTGTCTGGTGCTTGCTGAAAATAACATAAGGGTTTGCTATATACAGCAATAGTTGCTTTACCAAAGACAAATCAGCATACAGAATAGAATCAGACAGATCACCTCTCGAGGAAGCGATGAAAAAAACGAAAACCTTAAAACGAGACACAAACATTCTTAAGCGTGATACACAACTCTGGACGTCTGAGATGGGTATTCACCCTTATGGGCTTAAAGAACCTGACAAGTGAGAATTCACCTTTTTTGTGTGAACATTTTGCTACAACTTTGTTGCCATTAGTGAGTAAATCCATTTTTTAAGCACATGTAGACGGACAAACTGGTCGTGAATGCATGTTGAACTTTCGATGTGTGTTCCTATCAGATAGGCCACAGCGGCACAATCCTTAGTCTGTTGGTTAAGGTTTCTGACTTTTGTCTTCTCAGAAGGAAAAGTTGATGCCATATTTCTGTAGCTCAACTTCTTGTAAATTTGCATTCTCAGGTTGGTCAGATCACCTTCAGCAAGCATTGGGTTATTTTCGCATATCAAAAGAGTGATGCAGAGTTTGATGAATGTTCTACCTAAGGCCCCATTCTGCTTTGATCTCGATAACTTTTTCATAATTTTTGGTGTATTAGGACCTCTTCTATGGTTCGTAATAGGTGCTTTCAAACTTTTGGTTGATTGTCTGTCACTAAGGCTCCAAGAATATTGGGCTGCTTCTTTTCTCTGTTTCAGTGTTGAATGGACTAACTGGGCGAACCATCTAATAACAGTTTCCCAATCATCGAAAAGTTCGGCTGATTCAGTTCTCGTTTTGCTTTCTTCAATTTCTCCTAACAATCTGTGTGCCCAACAGCCCAAATATGCTTCAAAAGCATCTGCATTGATCTTACTACTTGCGCCAAATTCAATATTTGAGTTGATTAGGTCGGATAACTGAGTGATTCTGGCCCATTTTGCGGCTGTTTTGTTCGAGTTCAAATCATTCCGCAGGTGGTTCATTATATTCCCATTTTTTTTGATCAAAGCAAGGTCGACTAAAAACCCTAAAAATGCATCACCCAAAAAATTCCAATCTGTTGTAGTTTCTACCTATTCTGCTATCCACAGAACGATGTGTTAATGCCAGTTGTAGCATGTGTACTTGTGGTAAAAATGGCAGGCCACATTGATGTCCCTTTGTTTTAAACATGTTGCTTTTCTGGAGTCCATGTTTGGGTCTTTGTAACTTCACGTCTTATTTTAAAACTAATCATGGGCGTAAGGTTGGTTTAGACAGTTTATTTTATACCTGTCAATGTTTCCAAGCTATAACGCAAAACAAAGAATTCAAATGACTTGTCACTGCAGCATGCATAACGTGAGGAGATTTATATACTAGTCATTCATTACTTCAAGAGCGTAACATTCTCGACCGTAAGTTACTTTATATCGACATACATCGATGCTGCAAAATCAATATATAAATTATCGAAAACATTAAATACTTTCATTAATACAAATATGGCTAATTGTGATGGGAGCAGTTTCTATCAGAGACAGTATACTCGGCTCAAATTGTAACCCACTTTCTAGTTTTGTTATCTGTCAGAAAAGTAGGAGTGATCATTAGGACTATGATTGTCGAAATAGTTGAAATTGAATTCACAAATCCTGCTTCTATAACTTTACTTTGCACCAATAAAGTATCGATTGTAAAAACCTAGTAGCTTGAATCTAACACACGTGGGTCGGTAATCTTGGAATGTCTAAATTTCCTGTGTTTATTTCTGGCTTCTTTCAACATATCATCGTAATAAATGGATTTGACAAATGACTCGCATTCATTCCAGCCCAGAAGAAACAGTTCACGCATTCCTTTGTCTGATGAATTAAGGTAGTGCGTTGCAACAAGGTAACCAAGAAACTGTTTGATAATTGCTGCGTTGGGTCCAAATCCTAGTTTTTTTTTGTTTTTGTTGAACAAGCTATAGAGTAACGAATATGAAGGCTGATCAAGATACTTTCCGGTGAGGCCTATAATTTTAGAATCTTTCATTCGTGAGTCTCTCAAGTTTGCCAAATCTTTGACTGTGTAGTCTGTAAGATTATCACTGTAAATTTTGGTCAAAAAGTACTTCAAAGTGGTATTTCCTAATACTTGTAACCTTTCTAAACTGAATCGTCGCTCGTAGTCGTCTGGTTCTGCATTGAATAAGTCAGTAAGGTCTTTCATCCGGTTATTGCGTAATTGTGTAATCTTACGCAAGGGATCTATCGTATCACCACAAATTATCTCGATCTCACATCCTCTTTCATTGGTACTAGAAGCATACAAATCAGCAAAGTCCATGAATTTGTCTTTGGATTTTTCTAACATAAAACATGTCGTCTTATTCCATGCTTCCCATACATTGCTCGTGCGCTTATCAAAATACGTTGTGGTTCCAGCCTCCAACGCTATTCCACCAAAATATGCCTCAAACACGTCGGCGTGTCGTTTGGAACCTTGAGGAATACTTTTTGTACCTTTCAATAAACCAATCTGTCTTGAGAGATCTCCGAGGTGCTTATTGCTAAGGAGATCCCGCATCATTTCAACCAAAAGCTTTTTTTGAAGATTAGGGAACCTTTCAAACAAGAGAACGGTTATAACAAATTCCAGATATGCATCACCAAGAAACTCTAGCTTTTTGAACCTTCCACTTTGATTGGAAGTAATCACTGTTTTGAAGATGCTGTTACTGGTTATGGTTGGCATTGTAATCTGCCTGGAAGAGTTGAGTTCATCTTTGACCCCAAAATTATTCAAGCACGAGGGTGTGTGTATCAGTTCGTAATCTTCATCGTTCGATGTCCACCTCGAATACCTCTTGCAAAAGATATTCACTAGGGTAGTATTCCAGCATATCGGTATCGTTTTATTCAGCATTCTGCATCATCCGGCTTTGGTGTTTGTTCTTCTCTCAAGCTGACAGTTCAATGAATAAGTTGGTAAGATCACACACAGCCCAGTCGGGCGCGATTTTTACTTGAAGATTGGTCCCAATAGACTGACAACTGCTGAGTCTTCACCATTTCGGACTAGACTAGTATTGAAACCGACCCAATCCAGCACATAATTATAATTACAATGTATTTTACAGATATTATTTCCTATTCACGTTTATTCTTGATTTGAAGAACCTCTCCCGGATATGAAAGCAAGTTCTTTTCCCTCACTCCTCCCATAGATAATGCCGAGTACGGCTCATCCATTTCCATCAGAACTCCAGATGATGCAGATGATCTGCGATTCTCATTATTCACCATTGGTGAAACATGTTCTTCACCACAACTTGTGTCGATGGCTAGATTATCAGGCGCCATTGTGTATGATAGTGACCTTGTATGTTTTTTCTTTGCATGTGAGAATAGGCTGCCATCATACGATGGTTTCTTCTGCATGTTTCTCAACGATTCGAATGAATGATCAGGCCTCAACGCCGATGCTTCTCTATGCTTCGAGACTGAAACTTCAAATTTAAAGCTTTTCTTTGGTTTGGGTGCCCTTTGCTTAGTGTATAAGTTGACCCTGCTAGAGAATGGACTGATGTTTTCGTTGGCTCTCAACTTTTCACTTACAGTGATAGTTTCACCCCTTCGGCGATTTTTAGCCTCAAAAGTAACAGGTTGACTTTTTGGGATACCAATGGGTTTAGTTCCCTTCTGAGGTGATGATTCACAAGATAAAGAAGCCTCTTTTGGAATTCGTCTAGTGTTACTTCTAGACTCAAAAACCACACGTGAACGTAATACACTGATGTATTTATCCATTGCAAACTCCACAGTATACTGATCTTTTATCATCGAAAGTTTTGGCCAAGTTGCTCGTGCACCTTCTAGGATGCATTTCCATATGAATGTGGGAGTTGGGTTGACTAAAGTCTTTGACTGATCTCCCATTGCCAGCTCGGGCAAGATGGTTATATCGCCACAATATGATTGGGTCATCATTTGCTTCAACTTTGTGGCTAAGTTGCTCATTATGCCCAATTCGTTCAAAATATCACAATAATGAGAAAGTTCTAGTGAAAGTATCCCTGAAAGTTTGAACAGCAACAATTTCAGGTTCCATATGACTCCACTTCTATCCAAGTCCCTGCATTCGGATGAAAGTTTTACTAGGGGTGAGATGTGGGGGTTCACTTGACAAGCAATGGTATGATTCACATTAAACATCTCTGATAGCCTTGAGATTGGTAAATCTGAGTTCAAAGATCCGTCTACAAATTTGAGCAACGGATTTGACCATTCATTGATTTCACCGGTTTCAATGTTTTTCTCGAAAATCGTAGATGATGCAAACACAATGGGCAATGAACAACTTGCGCAAACAGCGGACCAAATCAACACATTAGGAGCAGTTAAATAGTTCAACAAGGTTGGTTGGTCGTGTATAGTAGCGGAAGAGACAGTTATATTGAGAATCCGCCCGGTTTTGTTGTAGGCTTCTCTGAATGTGATATTTCCTAGGAAACCTTTCATTGTTTGTTGTAAATATTTGCTGTCGAACCAAACTCCATACTTCAATAGTCTTGAAAGATGAGTGTAAAAGGTGTCACGATCGGTCTCCACGTTGAAAACTTCAAATGTGTTATCAAACAAGCTCGATAAAATTTGTTTAATTTCATCACTTGTTTTTGAACACATTATTGAACTCACAATGGAACCACAACTGGAACCGGACACTATTTTCGGGAAGAGGTCTTTTTCTAGCAATGTTGAAAACACTCCTATTCCAATAAGGCCGAACGTACCCCCTCCACTCATGGTGATGGCACCTCGGCCATAGTTCCTTTTGGATTCAAGTAACACTTCTAGGATATACTCGTCATTGATAGGGCAATCCTCCGACACTAAACATTCCATGCATTTAACACATTCCTCAATGTATTCTGATATGAGCTTCTTTGTTCCTACGTGTGATTTCTTATATAGCATTTCGTTGTTTATGCCTGCGAAGTCTCTTTTCCAGCATGTTCTAACTGCGTACAATATTTGATGGTAGTCTTTATTGGCTCTGAATTCCTTCAATTTAGAGAGCTGAGTAGCCACTGCTTTGTAATCGTACAAGTCTGACTCGGTAACATCTTTCCATGAATCATTACCTTCAAGTACATCCAACCTTAAGCTGGCGTCTAGCCAGTCATCGTACGTCAAAGCTTCTGCTTGTGTCTGATGAAGTTCATCTATAACCGACTCTATTGGGTCCGAAGAACCTCTTGTGACCAGTCTTTTCAAGAAGCTGAATATGCCTCCAATCTGGCCGTACTGTGTTGAAGGATGAGCGTCAGAAAAATTGGCCCGTTTATCTTCGGTTAGTTCCACATCTATCTTGCCTATATTACGCAAGAGAATTTCAGCTGTAATGTTGTCAAACGGATTGCTGTGCAAGTACGACAAGTCGTATGCAGTCACCTTTTCCGAGAACGACATGTGTTATCTTGTGTGGGGTATATGGGGGTATATGTGTTTGATCCCAATAACCTCCAGCAGCCTTCTCTTCCTTCTATAGGATGGGAGAAATAAGTTTAATGGCCAGCCCCTTCTGAAGGAAATCTGCGAGACAATGAAGGAGAGCAGGAAAAACAAAAAAAAAGACGTGTGGGGTAGGAGATAGATAGTAGCAATAGGGGAACGTCATAGTTTGATAAACAGAAATAAAAACAAAAGTGTTACATGGGTGGGAAAAATAAATAAGGAGGATTAGTCTATTTCTTCAAGAGAAGGTCAATCTTGGCCTCCAAGGCTTGCAGTTTTTCGTCCTTTGCTTGGTTGGCAAGCGTAAGCTTTTCCACATTGGCCTCGAGTGTGTTGACAAGCTGGTGTAGTCTGTCCAAGTTGGCCTTCAAGCCGGTGGCTGCGGCGCCTACCTTAGCTGTGGTTGAAGTAGATGTAGCAGACGTAGATTCTGGCTTTGGTTCAACCTCGGCCTTTGGCACAACTTCTGGTTCTTCCTTTTTAGGGACCTTTGCTTCTTCCTTTTTGAGTTCGACCTTTGGTTCTTCCTTTTTAGGTTCAACCTTTGGTTCTTCCTTTTCAGGTTCGACCATTGCGTTTGCGTTAGGTGCAGAGGCGGAAGACGTAGTGGTCAAAGGTGTCGTAGAGGCAGACTTCTTGTCGGCCCACTCGTCGTCGTTGTCGGCGTCGACCTCAACATCCTGGGTGTCATCGTCGGAGAGGGTGTTTACCTTGTCCAGGAGCTTGTTGACGCCCTTTTCGTTCAACATTTTTTCAACACCCTGTTCCTGGGAATGGGTGAAAACTGCTCTTGGCTCATCCTTCGGTTCCACCTTAGCTATCGGTGATGGAGATGACGCCTTTTTCGGTGTCTCTTGCTTTGTTTCTGTAGGCTGGGAGGCAGGCTTCGGTTCTTCCTTCTTGATCTCTTGAGGGGGTTTCGACTCGGAAAGAGCTGGGGATGTGACTCCTTCGTATATGTCTCTCATCGAGCACAAAATAGGGCCGTCGACGGTCTTGCCGGCAAAAAATTCTTCTGCGGTGATGGCTGGCTTGTCTGCCGGAGCATCAGGGTAGATGTCTTCCTGAAACATTTCCGATCTTCTTGGGACGATGAACGAGAGAGGTTCGATGGAGTTGTCGTTGAGCAACTTGTATGCCCGGACCAGCTCGTTTTCCTTGACGTTGACGTATCTTTTCGGAGCGACGGCAAAGCCACGCTGGGCCTCGGTTGACGGGTACTCGCTGAGCAAGTGCAGGTCGTCGTCGGCAAACTCAAAGTAGCGCACATTACCGTCACCCTTCCCTGCTACAAACAAGAGGTTTGTGCTTGGGTCGAAGAAGGGCATGAGGGTGCCCGAGGAGGAGTCGATGGAGATGAAACCGCCGATGGGGCCTCTGGCGACGTCGTCGGAGTCCCAGAGACCGACCTGTCTCTCGGAAAACCTGTCGAAGCCGGTGGTGACGAGTCTGTTGGTGTTGCCAAGCCAGAGAACCCTGCAGGCCTTGGCCCCGAGGTGGCCGGGACCCTCTGAGAGGAGCTCGCCCGAGCGGGTGTCCCAGACCCGAATCTTCTTGTCTCTGGACGCGGTGGCGATCTTGGAGCCGTTGTAGCTGAAACAGAAGGAGGTGATGAGATCCTTGTGCTGGAGGGTGACTTTGCACTGTTTCTGCGCCACGTCCCAGATCTTGACGGAGTAGTCGAACGAGGACGACGCGAGGACGTCCTTGGCGCACGGGTGGAACTGCAGGTGACCAACCTTGCGTGCGTGGCCCACCAGGGCGCCCTGCGGCTGCACGTCGACAATGTTTTCCGGGTCGACGTTCACGTACGAGTAGTCCTGCGGGATATCCCAGATGAGGATCTTGCCGTCCTCGCCCGACGAGAGCACCCGCTGCTGGTCGAACGGGTCGAAGGCCGTGTCGAGCACGCTGCCGCCCGTGTGGCCTCTGAACATCGGCACCTTGTCCGGCGCCTTGCCCACCTCGTCCACGGGGATCACTGTGAACGACCCGATTCCGTTTGCATTCAACGCGATGTACACCCCGTTGCACTGGATGATGTTGCTGTCAAACGCAGACAGCGTCGGCTTGAGGTTTTCGTAGCAGAGCTCCTTCTTGAAGGGCTGCCCGTACACGTGTCTGAACTTCGACGCTCTCACGAACTTCCCGCTCATCCTGCTTCTGCTGCTAGTGTCTTTGTAACGAGAGTGTGCACTGCTGCAATTGACACCTGTCGTCTACGCCCCTCCGCCCCGTCCAGGGCATCTCCGCCCTCCTTCATCCCCTGGTGGCTCTGTTTTTGTACCTACATCTTTGCCGTCTCTGTACCTCATGCAGCGCTCGACGGCATCGTCGCCCCCCATCAGCGTCAACAACCAACAACAGAACAGCCGACGTGGCCGCGGAAAATTCCGCGGAAAATTCCGCGAAAACCCTGCTGACGTCAGCATCCCGTCGATCGGCGGAATTTTCATTTTTGTCGTATTTTCAGGAATATACACGGGAGAAGAGGACGCGAGCCTCCTCAGGCAATGGCCAGGCGGCTCAGTGGCCCCGTTCCACGCGGGGGCTACTACCAGCCGCGGTGGAGCGTTGGCCCGGCAAGCGAGGGGTCGAAGGGCTGGTCGGCGCAGACGGCGAGGACGCCGGCGCCGGCGCACTCGGCGTGCACGTCGAGCTGCTGGCAGAGCGCCCACACGGCCGGCAGCAGACGGCTGCCGCCGTCGGCGGCGGTGTTCTTGCCGCGGCCGACGACGCAGGTGACACGTGTCTCGCCGCGGCGGAGACAGCGCTGCAGGTGGGCACTGAAGTAGAAGAGGGCCTCGGGCACGTAGAGGCCGTGGAGGTCGACGACGTCTGTTTCGAGGGATGGGTTGTGGTGGCGGAAGAGGTGCTCGGCGGCGCGGGCGTTGTGGGCGGCGGCGGCAGAGAAGAGGGCGCGGGCCTCGCCGGCGAGCTCGGCGGCTGCCAGCTTGTCGCCGCGGCGGAAAGCGGCGGCGGAGTCGGCGAGCACGCGGTCGCGGCGCTCAAAGGCGGCGGCGGCGCGCTGGCGGAGGATGTGGTGGGCGGCCGAGGCCGGCGGGGAAGCTGGGGAAGCCGGGGAAGACGGTCGGCCGGTGGCGGGCGGCGGCGGGCGCGCGGGGGGCGCGCCGGCGGGGGCGCTGTCGCCGCCGGCGCGGACCGCTGGTCGGTGGATGAGCTCTCTGTTCACGGGCGGTCGCTTGACGGTGCTGTTTTTGAGACTCTTGGGCGTCTTTCTGCCGGTGGCGGTAGCCCGGGCAAACGCAGACGCCCGGGAAAGCGCTTTCAGTGCAGCAGTGTCTCCGTGCATGCGCTTGCTGGCGGTGCGGTGGCCCTTGTAGCGGCAGAAGCGTCCTGGGGCGCCTCCCCGAGCACAACGAACCCTGCGCCAGCGGAGACCCTCTCTGGTAACGTGGGTTTTTCTCCCCCGACAGAAACGGCGCGTGTGCCCATGAGGTTCGTTCCTCTTTCGGGGACCGCGTGGGTTTTTTTTTCATGCTTTTTCCCTGTTTTCCCCTAGAGGTGGTGCTCACATGAATCTGGATCAAGAGCCTCAAGAGCACACGACGCAAGAGCACAAGGCGTCCCCGGTGGTCCCTCCGCACTCCTTTCCACACACCTCTGCCGCCGACCATGCAGACTGCAAGCGGAAGCCCGTTCGCAGGCATCGTCGACCGTATTTCGCAGACCTACACGGCAGACGACTCGCAGCTGCAGGAGTCCGTTGTCGAGGAATGCATGCAGTTCTACCTGTCCATCGAGCAGAATGACCATCTTTTCTGTAATTCCGACGTCGCCGCCACAGTCATGTCCTTCCTCATAGTAGTCTTGGCGGGCTTCGACGTCGACTTCAACAACGAGCAGTTCCTCCCGATCCGCCGGTGCATAGATAGCTGTTCCGACTGCATGATCCAATACCATCTCCACAGGGCAGACATCAGAAAGAAGTTCACGCTCGACAAAAAGGTCCCCTACAAGAGCATCCAGCTCACCATGGAGAAGCCCGCCCTGTGGGAGGCCAACTACCTCTATGACAAGATCTCCGACTCCATCGAGAAGAAGCTCGACAACGACGCCCTCAAGGCCGTCCTCACAAAGATCCTTGCAGAGTGCCTCCTCAACCCGAAGATCCTCCGCATCCACCCGAAGTTGAAGGCCTATTTCGACCACTGCACCTCCTTCCTCAACGCCGCCCACGACGTCATCGCCAAGCATTTGAAAATCTATCCCGGTATCCTTTTCCTCATGTTCTCTGACGACGACAACCAGCGCAACTGGGCGTTGTCCAAGCTGCCGTACTCCCTCATGAAGGACGACAGCAGGAAAGTTGTCAGTAAAGATGACGATAACAACAGCGACGACTACGACCCAGAAGAAGAATACATCAAGGACCTTAAAGACTACTACTCCGAGAAGGACATCAATGCCTTGTTCATCGAAGAGTACGAAATACACTTCTTCAACATCCAGAAACCGGAGTACTTCACTGACGCAAAATCAATCCATTTCTGGACAAACGTCATCCCCCTCATCAGGTTCTCCTCCACCCACGTAATTAACTCTTCTCTGCTGGAGCCCTACTCTTGCTCCAGTTACAGAGATGATGTCAAGATCAGAATCTTGCCCTTGATGTCCATCTTCATCAATCACATTTTCTCCTATCTTGACACCCCGCTCCCCTTCCTCTTACGATTCTTAGCTCTGATGTTGGAGAAATATAAATCCTCCATTTTCGACCTCATCAAACCCCACAATTATATGAGCTTCTTCGATATGGCCTTCAACAACCCTGCATATAAAAAATACTTGGTCGAACTCCACCCGGACAACTTTCCGAACGACCTGAAGGAGCAAGACTCTACCCAGAGCCCTCTATTTGTTGATTTGGTGAAGTGGATGGAAATCTGCTCCCACATCTTAAACGACTCAAGTAGCTGTCAATTCTCCATTGCTATGTTTGGCTTCATGGCAGATTACATGAAAAGCCCAAATTGTGGAACCTTTGTTGGTACCTACGTCATGGAAAATATGATCAACCAGCTCACCTTGAAAAACAACATTTACACCGAAAAAATAGGAATGGAGCTAAGTTACAAAGCCAGCGCAAGAGCCTTAATAAACAAGAAATGTATCCTCTTGTACGATGCAACACTAATCAAGCCATTGGAAACAAGAGCAATCAAGTTGATCAAAACTTGTTTGATCTTCGATATTGAAAATTTATCCTATCATTCTAATAAATTCAGTAAAGATGAGGTCTCAATTACTCCTGACTTCAACAGCGATCTTTGGAACTTGATATTAGCAAAGCTCTCCACAAATGGAACCTTATTGATTGTGCCTATATTTTCATCCTTCCAAAACATTATCAAAATCTTTCCTATAGACATCGCTTATAAAAGAGCAAAACTTTTGAGCAACAGCACCAGCAAAAACGAAGAAAAGACCAAAGAATTACTCCTCAATTGCAGTAAACACAACAAAGTTATTACTAAATTCACAATCTCAATTGAAGGCATACTAAACAAATTCTCCGAATATCTAAACTCTCAACAAGTCAAAGTGGTCTTGATGACACAGAAAACGTCCTTGGGCTTTTGGTCTTGTATCCTATCCCCGATAGATAAGATTTACGAATCAGCAATAGCATTTCTTTACGAAGCATTTGATGTTGATGATAGACTAGAAGCATTCAAAGAATGTCTCAAACTCGACCTTATAATCACCTTAGACTCTTTCAGGATTTCTCTCTCAAATTTCACATCACTACAGCTATTCATACCGACAAAGAGAACGGTGAAAGTGTTGATGGATTTCATTACCTGCTTATTTGACCCAATGACAGGTATGATGGTTTCTTCTAATGTCGAACTCACATTGCTCTTGAAAACTTCTGTCATCGAATTCTGGATTGATATTTGGGGGTTTCTTGGAATGATCTTTAAAAATATTTTTGATTGGTCAATGAATTACGAAAAGCTGAAAGTAACTTTGAGTAAAGAAATTGCAGATCATATTACCACAGATTTGTTGAACTTCACGAGAGATGTATTGGACTTGTCACATCTTGTTTTGAACGGTTTTAAAGTCATCATGACTTTGCTAAATTCAGGCTCTTATTCCGAATCACAGGTCAAACTCATAAAAGAAGCAATGCTGAAACCAATCATAGCTACTTTGGCAGATCTGTTTAAATGGTTGAGATTGAGTGATGCCGCATTGTTGGTCAGATGTGTCGATTTGATTACCAAAATATTAGACCTGTCAAGTAATGGTGGTATCAAACTCAACGACGAGTTGTTGACCATATTAATAAAATTGTGCCTCAGAGCTAAAAAGTTTAACAATAAAATGAATGCGGAGCAAACTGGTGAATTATTATTACGTGCAAGGAAAACTAATGATGGATTGGTTGAAAACATCTCCGCCTCGGTAGAAGAAGAAAAACGTAAAAAATCACAATCTCCCGATATCAAATCAGAATATCAGTATACTTCAAGAAGTTTACAAGGCGCCAGACAACAAACGCTCGGAAGTTATTTAAAGCCGTACATTAAAGAAAACGTTCCTTCTTTTGACGCTCCAAAACGCTTGTCCAAGTTGGAAATGGCCCAATTGAAACTCAATGAAAAGAGAAAGTCAACAGTCGATCCTACTAGAGAACCTGCAGCTCCTAGACCAGCAGGCTTCAATAATAAGAAGAAAGCCATTGCTATCTCAGATAGTGAGTCTGATGCTGAAGATTCTGATAATGAACGTGGGGCCTTGTTCACAAAGGAACAGGTGGTTGCTAAAATGAAGAGAACAAAGGCAGCACTGCAATCTTTACAAGTTCCTAGATTTGGTGCAAATTCTTCAAAGTCTAATAAGAATCAAAACTCGGAATTAGACAAAAAGAAGAAGGCAGAAGAATTGATGAGATTGAGGTTGAATGTTGATATGTCTTCTCTATATAAAACAATATTGTCTTGGTCTTACAATAACGACAAAGAACTACCTTCTGATTATGATGAGTCTAAATATCACCCTGTCTCTGATGCCTTCAATTCTGTCTCTGATTATCAGAAGTGTTTTGAACCCTTACTTTTATTGGAATGTTGGCAATCTATTCAAAGGGCCAAACAGGTTGCACAAGAAACACCATTCAGAATGACAGTCGGCTCAAGGTCTGCCACAGACTCTTTCTTTGATATATATGCATCTGTGAAAAAGTCAGTAGTTAATGAGGTTCGTTGTTTTGGTGACAATGATCTCATTGTTTTGATGTTGATTGATGGTCTTCCTTCCGAAGATGATGGTGTCGGAATACCGAGAAGGTTGGTCAAAAATTGTAGGCTGAATTGTTTTGCCAAAGTACGTGAAATCAAGAATACAAATGGTGCCTATGCTGATATAACTTTGAGAATCTCTTCCGATAACGATATGGTCCACAAAATCTCTTCAAGTATGGAACTTGTTGGTCTTAAGGTGAACACTATGACTACTTTGGAAAGAGAATTTTCATCTCTAAAAGGTTTACAATATTACGACTTGTGCCCAGAGATCATCAAGGCTCTCCCTGCCCCAATAGAATTTCCAGAGGCTAGTAAGATTGAAAAGATCAAAAGTGTCTATGACGTCAATGACTCTCAAGCAAGAGCTATCTCGGGTACATTTCAAGGTGATGGATTTAGTCTCATCCAAGGTCCACCTGGTACAGGTAAAACCAAAACTATTTTAGGTGTCATCGGGTACTCATTAACTCAAGAGAATAGTTCTATCCATCGTGTTGTTGCTCCAGGCGCAAAACTCGATGTGGCTTCCAGTGCAAATGAAACGAATAAACGTAAAATCTTGATTTGTGCACCATCTAATGCTGCTGTTGACGAACTTGTTTTGAGAATACGGAGAGGAATCAAAAACTCAAAAGGTGAACTTTTTAAGCCCAATGTTGTCAGATTAGGTAAATCAGATGCAATTAACGAGCAAGTGAAAGACCTGACATTAGAAGAGCAGGTTGATTTACAATTATCTAAGCTGAAAAATAACGATGATAGTTCTATCAGAGAAGAGCATAGGAAATGCATCATTGAACGTGATGATTTGAGAAGACAATTAGAAGCTGGAAACCTATCAGAGACTGACGTCGGTAAGGCTGAAATCAGATTACAGGAAGTAATGACCAAGCGTAGAGAGCTAGGTAAAAGATTGGATGAAATGAGAGAACAAAGAGCGGTCAGTTACCGTAATAGAGAGATTGAAAGGAGAAATTTACAATTCAAAATATTGAATAATGCTCAAGTTGTATGCTCCACACTTTCCGGTTCTGCCCATGATGTTTTAGCTGGTATGTCAATGACTTTCGAGACAGTTGTCATAGATGAAGCAGCACAATGTATCGAATTGAGTGCTATTATTCCTTTGAGGTATGGATGCAAGAAATGTATCATGGTTGGTGATCCTAATCAATTGCCACCCACTGTGTTATCGCAAAAAGCTGCTTCTTTCAAATATGAACAGTCACTATTCGTCAGAATGCAGAATAATCACAAAGATTCGGTTTACTTGTTAGATGTTCAATATCGTATGCACCCTGAAATTTCTGCATTTCCATCTGCTGAATTTTACAACTCCAAACTTAAAGATGGTCCAGATATGGACAAGATCAATACACGCGCATGGCATTCCATTCCAGACTATGGCCCATATAGATTTTTCAACATTCGTGGTCAACAAAGCAAAAACGATCGAACAAAGTCACTTTTCAACGTGGTTGAATGTAGGATTATTCTTGAAATCATAGAAAATTTGTATAAAAGATTTCCGAACGTGGACTGGTCGAACAAAATTGGTGTTATTTCCCCTTATAAGGAGCAGGTGAAACTTTTAAAGAAGACTTTTATTGATAAGTATGGGTTTTTGATAACTAAGCAGATTGATTTCAATACGGTTGATGGATTTCAGGGTCAAGAAAAGGATATAATTCTCTTTTCGTGTGTTAGAGCTGAAACTCATACAGGAGTTGGTTTCTTGGCTGATATACGAAGAATGAATGTTGCTCTAACAAGAGCCAGAGCCTCTTTGTGGGTAGTCGGATCTGTTGATGCACTGGTGTCCAATAAAACATGGAGAGAACTATATGAGAACGCCAAGGGTAGAAAATTGGTAACTGAAGCTTATCTTGGGTTTACTAGCAAATTGCTTCAAGGAGATAAAACCTCAGATGCGAAAAGTGAAACGAAAACGGAAGACGTTGACACACCCAAGTCATCCGGTCTTATAATGCCAAATGATGAAAGTAACGTTAATAATGGAAACAGTAAACGCTCCAAAAATAAGAAGAAAAGGCCAAATCACGAAAGTGAAAATAAGGTGGATGTTTCCAAGTTGAGGAAGATTTCGAAACCAAGTATGCCACTTCCAGTGAAATCGTATAGTGGAGAGATATCTAGAGACAAGAAGGTCATTAAAACCCCTACTTCATCCGGTGTGATACCTCCTAAAAATGGCAATAATGGACTGCCCGCTGGTATGGTGAAAATCAGCAAAAAGAAAACATTCCAGATACCGAAGGGTCCAGCAAAGAAAAGATAAATTGTGTGTGTAATATTTCCTATATATAAAATATACCAATTACGAGAAACTTAAGAACATAATTTATTAAATGACTCTCATTCTGCTTTCCCTCCTTTTGAGTATTTGAATCCCTTCACTAGATTATCATACTTTGAGGACTTACTGGAGATTTGTCCTAGACCTAGTTTTGTTGCATTGGCAGTTGTGGCAGTAGTCGCCAAAGTTGGTGTCATGTTCACAAACGTGGCTGGTGGGGAAATAGACAATTGTTTCTGTTTATTGTTGATTTGTAACGACTGTTTATTGGAGCTCACAAGAGAAACGTTGTCTAGAGAGTTAATGTTTGGATAATACTCGGTGCTGTCTCCTGAAATATTCAACGAATTAACGTCCGCAGTATGATCATTTTCTTTACTTGCAGCAACCTCTGGTATTTCAATGTTTAGTATGGACAAGGCTTTTTCGATAGCCTTTAACTCATTTGCTATTATAACTTCGACATCGGACAAGTGTAATGTCTTACTTTGGCTTAGTCTCTCAAGAAGATACTCTCTGTTGGAAATTAGCAGAGGTTCGAGCTGGTCAGTTTTCATCTCCTCGATGAAAACCTTTATGGATGATTCCATCTTTTCCAAGGTATCAAAGATATCGGAAAGATATGCTTGAGACTGCTCAAATTTGGATTGCATTCCTGAGGAGCTGTCAATCAGCATGTCCAATGAGTTTATCTGCGACTTCAAGTTGTCAGAAACCTCCACATCTGAGAGCTTGTTCGATCGTATCTGATTCTCTTTGAACATTAAATCTATCTCGACTTTCTCCTTCTGGTCCAATGCTTCCAACTCATCACTGTGAATGTTCAACTTTATTTCTAGCAAAGACTTTGTTTCTAATAGCTGATGGGATATTAGCTTCTTCTGGTTTTTGAGGTTTTTCAATTCCTGTTCTAGTTTGTTTATTTTGTCGGTTACCTGGTTAGACTTCAGTAACAACGACTTGTACGTCTGGCCCTCGTTTGAGTTTTTTGTGATGTCTGTAATTTTCTCCTTTACGCTGGACTTCTTGTTAATCCAGTCAATGAACGTTTCGTACTTTCCTAACTTCGAGTACTTCTCCGAGAGGTATATTTCACTCAAGGCCTCGTAGTTCTGATTGAGCTCCTGAATCGACAGAACTATTTCCCTTCTTGCTGAGGCCAAATGCTTGTCACCCGACTGGAGATATCGGCTGTGTAGCTCAATGAGTCTCGGCAGTCTGTCGTGCAACAACATGTTCTCCTGGTTCTTCAAAAACTGAACCGGGTCGTTGTGGATGGGCAGCATTGGTATGAACGCATGGTCTGTTGTGTTTGCAATTTGTACAGCGGCGACCTCTCCCAGCGGGCTTTCTTCCTTCGGGTCCACCGCTAAGTATTGCAACATTGAGGAAAGTGTAGGCCACAGCTTGGATCCTCTGACGTCTGTTTCGTCCGTATCTGCATCTACGCCGGGTGCCCGTTTCAAAATGCCTGCGTTCTGGCCCGACTCCAACTGTGGCGATAGCTCAAACGTGCTATCGGATGTCATCATAAGCTTCTCTGTCAGCACGTTCTCCGTGTGTATGTTCTTATATCTGCTTGTGTTCCTGCCTGAACGCCTGACAACCCTTGGTTGTGCCCCCGCCATCCATGTAGCCATCGGTGCCCGATCGCCGACATGCGTGCCTTATCGTATCGGCAGGGAAAATGCGTCCGTCTCTACACACGGTGCATAACGGTCGGGGCTTCTGCCTGGGGACCGGAGGTGCTTAGGCAGGGCTGGCTGGGAGTGCCATTGCAAGTGTCTGCTATATCTATTACGCTTGTACGCCTATACCGAGGTGAGAAGCTACACACTATATTTTATCGTCCAGGCTTAACTTCTGCGTGATGTCAGAGGTGCTCTCGATGATCTTTTTGAACTCCGCAAAAGACAACTTGCCGTCGCCGTCGGAATCGCCCTCCATGATCGTACGGTCGACCAACTCCTGGAGCTGCACGTCCGTCAAGGAGTCAGCCACCATGAGCCGCAACACTATGAACAGCTCGCCGTTTGAGATGTAGCCGTCGTTGTCGATGTCGTACACCTTGAAAAGAAACTTGAGTTTGCCGTCGACAGACCCAGCGGAGGAGAACACGGACAACCCAGTGACAAACTCCTTGAAGTCGATGTCGCCTCCCTTGTTCTCGTCAAAGATGTCCACCACCCGTCTCGCCAACGGGTTCTGGCCTATCCCGGGGATCGCTAGAAACTCATCCTTGTCGATCGCCCCGGAGTTGTCCGTGTCGAGCTTCATAAACCGCTTCGCAAGACGGTCAATTTCTTCAGATCCAACTACACAGGGTACGGTGTTAGTATAAGTCCAGACTCGGAGGCACCACCCGTCGAACGCAAGCTCGATCGATGGGAGGATGGATGAATTGAGAGGCACGCAGCAAACGTGCGCACGCCGCCTTACTTACAGTTTGTCCCCTCGGACAAGTCATCCAGTAAACTCGACGGTATATTTCCCATTGCTGTGCTGTTTTGTGTATTTGCACTTGCCTCTGGTCTGTCCCCTAGCAAGCCACTAACTCCACCCGTCGTCCTTCCAGACTGATCTTATGACAGCTAGAAGACCTCTCTTCTTCCCCAGCAGCGCCTCGCTCTTCTGAGAGGGGGCTCGCTGGCAACATGAATTTGGCGCCGTGGCCGGGTATGTTTCCTAAATAGGCATTTACAAATGGGGGTACGGGCGGGTGGTCATTAGACAGCGGAGTAGTCCCGGGCAAGGCCCGTGCGGCCTTCCTCGACACGGGCACCCTCCGCAGAAGATACGCCGTCGTCTTGGGCAAAGTCGCTTCCAAGACCAGTCCATTGGCGGCCCTGAAGCCCCAAGGCTGACGTAGAAACAGTCTTACCCACGGCCAGGGTGCCGGAAAGCTTCTTGACAAGACTGGACTCATTGGGGTTGTCGCCGGCAGAGCTGCTAGTACGGTTCCCCTCGAGCTCGAGCTCGAGCTCGAGGTGTCGAAGCTGGCGGAGCGGCTGGGACATTCTCAGCTTCCCGCTGACAGGGTCAAACTCGGGAGCGTAGTCATTGTCGCCCTCGGTGTGAATGTCGCCGGTCTCTGCGCTTGGGTTTTCCAGAGATTCTTCTGCAGCCCCATCTTCGGCCCCGTCGTGCGCAAGCATTGTGTCAAAGTCCGTCACCCACCGCCCTGTCCACGTCACCTGTGGCATGAGGGCAAGTTTGAGCTCGTACGGCGTGATTATCGGCTTGAAATAGTCACCAAAAGAGTCAATGATAATGCCCGACTGGCCGCACCCAAGCACACACCACACATCGACACATTCGAAGTTCGCAAGTTTCGCCACGTTCGGCTTGCCGACGACAAACATGTAGTGCTTCTTGCCGGCCTCAACAATTGACCTCGTCACATGATTCAACAGCACCCGCGTGTTTGCTAGCGAGAGTGTGTTCACCAACACCCCAACGGTGGACGCCGTACGGGCAACCTGCATGTTTCTATATCTTTTCATCATGGTGGGGAACTGGTCGTACACGAGCTGAACGTTTTTCGGGTCAAGCACTTTCAGAGCGCCGAACTTCGTGCTGAGCTGTAGAATCCGTGCGTCGTGAGGACGCGTGATGTGGAACAACGAGTATTCCTGTGTAAGGCCATCGAATTTGGCGCTCTCCTCAAAATTCTCGTCTTCGAAATCAACTGTTTCCAGGTAGTCGTTGATGTCCAGTTGTTTGAACCCGGAAAGTATTCTGTTCACGCTGCGTATCTGGGCCCGGCCTTCACCGGTCGTCATCAAGACTTCGTACCCATCAATCACCTTCGATTTTTTGCCCGACTTTTCGTAGTCGACGTGTGCAACAACAAGGTTCTCGTAGTTCTCAGCATGCAACCTCTCGTATAATGCAGGCAAGATATGACTGTGCGGTGTGTCTGCCATGAGCACGATTTTTTCAGTTTTATCCTCAAAGCTAAACCGGAAAGTGCTGAGCACTGCCTCGAGATCCACGTACGGTTTTCCAAACACGTAGCACGACGGGAGCTTTTCCACTGGGTTTAGGCACGCGTCACCGAAGTGGACCACGATATCGCCACCGACATGACCTGCAGCAGTCTCGTCGATGCAGCACGGAGAATACGAAGTGTCTGCAAGAATCCATACCTCTTGGTGGAACTTGTCTTTGTTCTTACACTGGGACCCGCAATTTCCACCACACGTCTTGCTGTCTATCGTCTTCTCTACCGACTCGATGTCTCTCGACATGCCCACAGCACCACCGGACGTGGTGAAATCAACCTCTTCTTGGTCAGCGGCCTTTGCCTCATGTTTAGCATCATGAAACTCCTTGTTCCACTCGTCTAGCTTGTTTTGTAGGATCTCCGCCACAATCGTAGAATCGCATACCAGCTCGTCCGGAAATTGCAACGGTATCACCTTGTATTTCAACTCCCCTGTCAAAGCGTCTCTCTTGTTGAGAAAGCGAGCTAGCTTCTCCAAGCTGTAATACTCTTCTATGAGTTCTGCAATCTCCTCAGACGTCACCTTCTCTTTTCCGATGTAGCGGGGACCCAAATGCCGTCTCTTCTCCCGAAGCATCTCCTCACTGAGACCCTGCACCTTTGCAAAAGCATCTTCCTCATCTTGCGCCGTTGAAAGAGCCGGAGCTGCTGATGCTTGTAATGTTTCTTCCATTTCCTTTCCAGTTATGGGCTTCTGGTATCTGTCCTTCTCTCTCTTTCTAGTCCGATTCACTGTTATTAGAGTGTGGACTGCGATAAATCATGTTCCGAAAAATCACCAAAAAATTTTCAGCTGACGTAACATTTGTCAACGGTTTCTGCTTTCAACTCGTGCAGATCTTAATAGCAGGCAGCATGGATGCCTTGCCAAACTTGTCTGGCTCCCTATAAACGTAAGAGCTGTAATCCGGTTTATGTTCAGTACACTGCAGGTGCTTTATAAACGTGCCTACTCTACTTACGCCACAAAAATGTCCCGAATCGAGCTTGGCCACACTGCAGATTATCATGTGCATCTTAGACAGGGAGAGATGATGGAACTTGTTGCTCCAACTGTCAGAGAAGGTGGCGTATCTATTGCATACATTATGCCGAACTTGACTCCACCTCTGACAGACATTGATAGAGTTGTCCAATACCAAAAGGACTTGCAGAAATTGGCCCCAAAGACCACTTTTTTGATGACTTTTTACCTTTCCAAGTTGCTAACTCCTGAGATTGTCGCAAAGGCTGCAGATGAAAATGTTATCCGTGGTATTAAGTGCTATCCAGCGGGTGTCACGACCAACTCCCAGGCTGGTGTTGATCCTAACGATTTCTCTGCCTTCTATCCGATTTTCGAGGTGATGCAGGAAAAAGGACTAGTGTTGAATCTTCATGGTGAAAAACCTTCTTCACATGATAGTGGGGAGGACATCCATGTGCTCAACGCAGAACTTAAGTTCTTGCCTGCCCTTGCAAAACTCCACAAAGATTTTCCAGAACTGAAGATCGTGCTTGAACATTGTACCTCAAAGGCTGCCGTAGATGCGATCCACGAACTCAACAAAGATCTTAAACCAAACGAAGAACCAAAAGTGGTTGCCTCTTTGACTGCACATCACCTGTTCCTAACCATTGACGATTGGGCGGGAAACCCAGTCAACTTCTGTAAGCCCGTTGCGAAATTGCCAGAAGATAGACGTGCACTTTTGAATGCTGCTGTCTCCGGTAAGCCTTACTTTTTCTTTGGATCGGACTCGGCGCCACATGACCTTTCCAAGAAGTCTACTCATGTAGGTGTATGTGCCGGTGTCTACACCCAAAGATATGCCATTGGATATGTTGCTGAAATTTTTGACAAGGCGGGTAAGCTTGACAAGCTGAAGGATTTCGTTTCAACCTTTGGAAACACATTCTACTGTATGGATGAATCTAAACTCGTTTGTAAGGACAAATGTGTTTTGGTCAAGAAAGAGGTCGAGATTCCTGATGTTATCGCATTTGATGATTCAAAGTTGAAGATTGCTCCTTTCAAGCCCGTCGAAAAACTTTCGTGGTCAACAGAATGGATATAATGTCGTAAGATGTTAGTGCAACTCCTTATTATTTATTATTCTAATTTACTTTCTTTCTATGTATGTTTTTCCTGAACAGATTACTTTATACTTAACATTATCAAGGAATAGGTTGTTATACATTTCCTAGTAGAATCATGAACTTTAAGTTGGAATCCTGACCCTCGGCAAAAGTTCCATCTTCGTTGAAGACACACATGTTATTACTTTTCCAACCCCAACTCTGGGACTTGCTGAAATCGTTTGGAACAGACAAAAAGGAGGTTATCGTAGGCATGGCCCGGCGAGAAGGTGTAAATATGATGAAATATACTTTGATTGCATTTCTTTGGTCTTCATAACTTATCATTCCATTTGATTTCCGTTTCATAGCTTTGGTAGTTCTATCATAGCTTGCAACTGTTGGCTTACTATCATCGGATACTGACAGATCTATCATGTTCATTCCCAAGCTTTCCAGTGTGGACTCATTGCTCCGATTTCCGTAAAGCTCATTGCTGTTAGGTTCGGTCCTCTCAATTGGGACAGTTTGATACGACAATATTTTTTCCTGTCTCTGGTACTTCTTTGGGGAAAGCTTGTAATTGACATTGTTCGCATATATGTCGGGGTTAATTAGGCCACTTTTGGAAGATGAATTGGAAGAGCCGTTGTGTGCTCTGTGTAAATAAACCCCCACTTGGTAACTATTCTTAGACTGAATATGGCTCTTTTGTAAATACAAGTTCCAATATGAGCCAGCATACCAGAAAGTTTTGCCATAAACCCTTTTGTCTGTTGAAAGTTCAGAGACATTGGCAAACGAAATCGAAAATCTGAAAGGAGGGATTTTTGTCCAAACAAACATTTTCTCATCAGTGTCAAAACTATTATTTTCTCCCTGTGTGGTTTTACTATCGTCCGAATTCAACTGGTTCACAGCAGTAGCTGAGAGACTTTGTGATAACAATACATCCAATTCTTTTGGAAGTCCGGACAAGGTTTCATCCTTTGACGGAACCTTAAACCATTTGTGATTTTTCGAAGGTGAGCTTGGGCAGGTTATAACGTTATCCAAGTGAGGGGAATCTTGAGCTCTGGAAATAAGTGTCTCCAATTGAACTGCCTGCCATAGAGCGGAATGCAAAACATGAGGTTTGATGTAGTTCTCACCATTGATATCGCAGAGTTCTTCCAACTCCTGTAGCTGATCTGGAGGAATATGACAATAATGGATTTTCTCATTAAGTACTTTTTTCAAAGGTGCAACATTATCTATCTCTTCTTCTAGGCAGGAGGACTCTAACCTTCTTTCTATTAGCTTTATAATAAATATGCATCTATCCCATTCTGTAGGAACAAAAAAGTAGTCCTCACCGAGAACCTCAGCTGCAATGGTAGTTGGTATGCCATCCCATGCATCTGGTCCTTGCTCCCATCCATTGGCGCATAATATACCCTTTCCATTTTCAATTATTCTTTGACTTGCGGATCCGTACTCACAAGCTATGGCAAAGCTCAGGTTTTCGGCAAGGTTCAAAATACTCATATTCTTAACAATGTAGTCTGTTGCTGTACAGACAATATCTGATAGAGCAAGGTATTGGCCAATTTCAATCATATTGTATGGGATTTTGCACTCTTCCTTCAGATTCACAGCGCCATATAACCTTGATATTGCCAACTCAAAACTTTTCTGTTTGCAACTGAGGGATGTACTATCACTGAATACACCATCTTCCTCAAAACGTAGATCGTAAACTTTCCTATAATCGGAGTCTGTTTTCGTGCCTCTGGAACTCTTCCCTCGATCAGAGCCATTTGAATCAGACTCCGGGTCTGACTCTGAGTCTGAACTCGAGTTGCCGCTTGTGTTGGCATGACTTTTCATGCTGGTAGACCAAGAAAATAGAGATCTAAAATATGGACTTCGGTCAAGGAAAAGTTTATGTAACTTGTACTTCTTTCCGAAAGCTCTGATAATGACATCGTAATGGTCGCCTCTCACTAGTCCGTTTAAAAACAAATGTTCCGAAATGCTGGGGGTATGGCAGCAACCATACGGGCAAGTAGAAACATCATTGGTAGAATGAACCATATCATGCTGTGCTGTCTGTTGTTGCTTACCGTTGTTTTTTTCTGTAATGTTTAAACTAGGCACCAATGCCATAGGAATTCCATATGGGCTGTTTCCTGACATTTCGCCCGAGTAGCCTCCGTTTATATTGTAGTGGGAAGGCATACTGTTACTTAGAGTCAACAACTGGCTTGATGAAGTGTGTAGTTGCTGAAACTGCTGATTGTAGAGAAGTTGTTGCAGGTAGTGACGCTGATAGTGCTGCTGAAGCTGGGATATCTCTGGTTCTGCTGTTCCTGTTCTCCCACCTCTACTTCTGTCTTCACGGCTTCCGGGCAAAGTATTTTGTGCTGTTGATGGGGAAGATGACGGTAACAGGATGGTGCTTCCTAGTTGTACTGGCGTTTCCAAAACTCTTTGTATGTGAGTCGGAGCCTGAGTCTGAAGCCGGCGAGTACTCGGGGTGCCATTGAGTACGTCCGACGACGAAGAGGAGGGGGAGAAAGAAGGGCTCACAGATCTGTGGCCCGCTGGATGGACATCCTCGAAGGCAGACATGGTCGGTGATCTCCTCTGTATCAGTGCTGCACGGTTGTCCAAACAAACCTGAAACAGACAACGTCTTTGTCCGTGGCACTCACGATAACTCGAGCAGGGCAACCGCGTAGCAGTACGGAGACATGTTACAATTACACGCCTTTTCTATCCACATCTATAAAACTAGTTTGTTTTTCTGTCTATCTACTCAGACTGTTCACAGAGGAGTCCCCTTAGTTTGCTAGCAATCTCCAAATCCTGCTTGGAGTCTTTGGAAAGGAGATCCTCGTCGTCCTCCCCGGCGCCGTCGTCGTTCACATCCTGCATCCAGTAGAGGTTTTTGGCACCTGAACTCAAGAACGCCAACATGTATACCCTCCCGCTCTTGCATGAATTTATCTTCTGCCACACCACATCACCCTCAAAGACAAGCAACTCGTCCGCTGCGGATGACGTGCTTTGACGGGGTCTCCATGTGAAGGAGTAACACCCTTCGCCCTCAGGACTGTGGTCAACTACGATCTCTCCTGGTCCGTTTAGCGGCGTGTATACACCGGTATCCTCATTGTAATCTACCTTTCCTGCGTTAAACTTTAATGGCAATGTCACTGTCATCTTGTTTGTCCGATGTTGTGTAATTGAGGAGGCCTGGCTTACCCTTCAACTTCTTGTCTAGTGGAGAGAAGGAGGAGGAAAAAGTCAAGAACCCGTCAGAGGCAAACGAAAAAGTGCTCTCGCTCCTCCCCGGCTTTCATGTTTCCTGTCTCTTAAATCATTCATGTTCTACTCCGTGGAACAGTTGGGAATGCAATGGGCCGTGTAATTGTCTCCCTAAAAAACAAGCCTTGCTAGATTAGGCCAGCCGGGTTATGAATTTCCCACCAGAAGACATCAAGCAGCTTGTGGCAGAGATTGCCGAGATCCTCATCAGGAAGAATCAGACAGTGTCAGTCAGCGAAGGAGCATGCGGCGGATTACTTAGCGCATATCTCATATCGTTGCCAGGAGCATCTAGCTTCTTTGATGGCGGACGGTCCATCTACAGCTTGAAGTCAAGATTACGTTTATCAGGGTGGAATAACCAGCAGATTAACAGTTACACCGGTCCATGTGAAAATGTTGCTTTGAAGATGGCCAGAAACCTCCGTGTAGAGTTTGGATCCACTTATGTTTTGTCAGAGACAGGATATGCAGGACCCTCGACCAATGTAGGATTGGGTCATGACAATGGCAGCATCAATGACGCCGACGCAAAGGTCGGAACGGTCTATCTTGGAATTTGCGGTCCCAATGGGGGGCACTCCTGCGAGATGTGCACCGAATCAAACGATAGGTCCACCAATATGCAGTTGTTTGCCAAGTACAGCTTACAATTCTTTTTACGGATTTTAAAGCAAGAGCAGGAAAAGATTGAATGAAGGCTGTCGTGGCAAACAATCCTACTGTTTCGCAGTACGCAACTGGGGCAGTGAAAGTTAGTGTGCCGGTGCTTTACCAGGCACTCTTCAAGCTAAAAGGTCAACCAAAGCACGTCGTCAAGTCCTGTATATATCCCTAGTCTAGTCTAATTCTGGCTATTACTTATACTTTCTTGCAAATATCGTTTTGATTACCTAATCGATAAATACTCAAGGAAATCTCAAAAGGTCTTTGTTGCAAAGTAAATAGCTCTACTTAAAAAATTACACAAATCATATTTATTATGCGGTCGATCGTCGAAGACATAAAAGCGATGATGTATAACCCCAAAACTAAATTTCCAACAATTGCTTTGGTGGCCCAGCTGGTTAAGGCGTCAGTCTCATAATCTGAAGATCGCGAGTTCGAATCTCGCCTAGAGCATTATTTTTAATACCCATAATTGTTCATTCCATTGTTAACTACAACTACTGTTATAGAAAGAAACAACTTATCATAACATCAAAATCTCTTCAACCTCCATGCCACAATCAACACATCTTTTCACAAAAGAGTTTTCAGGCACCTCCTCTTTATCTACTGGTTTTTTTCGCTCCGGAAATGACCAATCATGTACGTGCTTTTTATCCCTCTGTGAACGTAGATTTCGAGTTAACTCCTCAGCTCTTAACTTCTTCCTCATTTCTCTCAACTTGTTGTTGAACCTCTTCTCACGCCTATTCTTCCTCATCTCTTCTCTACGTAGCCACTCGTTATCAAGGTTGTCCGATGACCCCCATTTCTTGAAAGCATATTCTTCTATTTGATATCGTAAGAACAACTGCATTCGAGAAAACGTGCCACTGTGTGGATTCTCTTTTACTATTCGCCTGAATAACCCCAAGTCTGCAAGCTCTGGTTCAGTCATAAAGTAATCCTCCTTGCATTCCGTTTTCGTTAATAACGAGTATTTTTCAGGATGCTTCTCTTTGCAACTCTTGCAAACCCTGCAGTTGAAAACTTCTAGCATTTTTTTGTCCAAGTCCACCGACCCACACTCGTAGCACTTCGGAGCATTCTGTAAATCCATAGGTGGCAAGTCGTCTTCATCTTCACCACGCACAGTCATATTCCTCTTCTCTAGCTGCTGGTTTTTCCAGTCCGTTAAAGTCATCTCAATAGGGTTCCCATTTTTATCCACTTTCTTGTTCGATACAAACCCACCAAAAGTATCTTGCATTGTAGAGAAATCATACTCTATGTAGTCCGCTTTGTGAACCGAAGGCCTAATGTAATTTGAAGAAACTTTGTTAGCTGCGGGATTAGTTGCCAAAGAACCAGCTCCTATTCCTGGGCCTCCATCATTGACTGCACCAGGTACTGCAGGCTGGTACTGTTTTAATGATGCTTGAGAAGCATCTCTCAAAGCACCAGATGCCACACCTTGCTTCATTCGAAGTCTTTCTAGAGCCTTTTGTCGATTTTTCTCGATCAGCTGCTGCTGCTCCGGAGTCAGAGTCAGTTTAGCTCGTTTCAATTCCGCTGCCGGCCTTGGGTTTATTTCAGCCGTATTTTTCAAGGAACCGCCTTGCCTTTCACAGTTGCTTTCTCCGACGCCAGACACAGCCTGTTTCACTAGCTGCTGCCGTTGTCTGATCTTCTCCAAAGCTTTGATACGGTTCTCATTCTAATTTGAAAAAATATCATGTCAAAAATCGGTTAGTATCCACCTTCTTCAAAGGGTCACATCTAAAACATGTATTCTTTCCTACGTACAATCACAGCCTGCTTCTGTTCAGCATTCATTATCTGGTGACAGATTGTTTTAGCCTGACCGCTACCTTAGTCCCCAAACGCCCTCGTGCTAAACCTCTCCATATGCGTTTAAATAGATAACTATTCTCGACTGCCCAAAGATGGGGCAACGCGCCGATCCGGGAGGTGGAGATTGGTCTGGAGACATGCCGTCTGTTTTGGGAGTACCTTTTTTCTCCCTGTTGGGGTTGTTTATGCCCAACATGGGTCCGGGATCAAGTGGACAGCATTAGCAAAAACGTACTTATACATCCGTACCACCGGGAAGAAAGATAGAGACAGCTTGCTTTTATCGCCCTCTACTCCGTCCCGATGGGTGACAACAATTCTATGAATACGCCTCAGGGCCAAAACACATCCGCAGGTCTGAATGCGAACAACATGTTCATGTCGCCCTCAACTCCTCGAAGGAACAAGAAGAAGATAGTGTACAGTGACCGATATATACCGACAAGGTCCGGTGTTGACTTACAGGCTGCGTTCAGTTTGGCAAACTCCGAGTATTCCCAACCGGCATATGCATCAGCAGACATGTCCAGCAGCGTAGACAACAACAACTCCAACGACCCAGATTACCTGCGAGAGGAGGAGGCTAACCGGACTTTTGATTCTGTGCTTAAAACCGAACTTTTCGGTGACAACGTGCCCATGTCCTTTTCCCGAAGACCGAAGAGCTCCTCATCAATGAACTCTAGAGCAGTGACCCCTCCGCCAAACATGAATAATGCCGAAGCCGGAATTCACAGCATCAACTACAACAATGCTAACGGCAGCAGTCGTTCTTTAAATGACCGAAGCAGTGCTTCCGATTACACCAGTATTAGTCGAGAGGAAAGTTTGCAAAGAACCCCTCAGAGGCAAACAGGAAATCTTTTTACATACCAGTCACCTTCGAAAACCAGACCCAACTCATCTTCTCTGGATGCGCAAAATGAATTGTATTCACTGTCACCGGTACGAGCAGACACTCAGAGCTTGTTGCTATCCCCACAGAAGAAAACAAGAAATATATCAAAAATGCCATACCGTGTGCTCGATGCTCCCGATTTGGCTGACGACTTTTATTTGAATTTAGTTGATTGGGGGTCGCAGGACGTTCTAGCTGTAGGATTGGGATCCTCGGTTTATTTATGGGACGGCGCATCTGGATCGGTAAATCACTTGTGTGATCTAGGTGCTACCGACAGTATCTGCAGTCTCTCTTGGATCGGATCAGGCACACATCTTGCTATCGGAACAAACTCCGGTTTGGTAGAAATTTGGGATGCGACAACATGCAAGTGTACTAGAACAATGACTGGCCACTCCATGAGGGCATCATCACTTGCATGGAATCAGCACGTCTTAACATCTGGATCGCGAGATAGAACAATTTTGCATCGTGACGTGAGAGAACCGGCTCACTTCATGCAAAGATTGGAGTCTCACAAACAAGAGGTTTGTGGATTGAAATGGAATATTGAAGAAAACAAATTAGCTTCCGGTGGTAATGACAACAAATTGTTTGTTTGGGATGGTTTGAACAGTGAACCACTATATAAATTCACTGAGCATCAAGCCGCTGTGAAGGCAATTGCCTGGTCGCCCCACCAGCGAGGAATACTTGCATCTGGAGGAGGTACCGCTGACAGAAGAATTAAAACATGGAGTACACTTACGGGAAATAAAGTAAGCGACGTCGACACTGGATCCCAAGTGTGTAACTTGGCGTGGTCTAAAAACTCCAATGAATTAGTTTCAACCCATGGATATTCGAGGAATCAAATCGTGATATGGAAATACAATACAATGCAGCAGATAGCATCTCTTACAGGCCACACTTATAGAGTGTTGTATCTCTCTATGTCTCCCGACGGGCAAACCATCGTCACAGGTGCCGGTGACGAGACCCTGCGTTTCTGGAATGTTTTTGAGAAGACAAAAAATGACGAAAACTCTTCGTCTGTTCTCTTGGACGCCTTCATGCAATTGAGATAATCTCTTTTTTTCATATTTTTACTAAGTCGATGAAATTGTACATTATATTAATTGAACCAATTCTTTCAGGTTTGTACTTTTATTAACAAAGTCTTGTATTTGAATTCGAAATTTCATTCCAATTCAAGTATTGTCTACAACGATATTGTAGTCACAAAGTTTCTAATCAAGCAAAAATTTACGTACTTTTATTTTGGTTCTATAGACTTTTCAAGTATTTCATTGTAGGTTTGTTACGAAATACCTTTTCAATTTGCAACTCTTTTTTACGATGTTGCAAAGTTTTCGGCAGTTGCATCATTATTGCAGTAAACTGGGGACAAAAATCTCAACCCTGTATTTTGCTTGATAGGAAGGGCTGACTTCAGTAGAGAGTTTTCTTCACTGGAATTACACCTTCTGTTTTCGTGGAACGTAAGGCAATCAAATATCTGAGCAGAATTTGCGTTAACTTGGTCGAAAGTCCGTGGGACGGAAAAAAGGGGGAGTCAATTACGTAACACAAAAGTTAGAAACATGAATTGATCAGCTTCCTTTCCGTCGTGTTTACATTATGATACGACCACTGAAAAAACTATCTATAGTACACAGTTATTCGAATAGAATCTATAAACAGATTGAAAGCAATATGGAAAGCTCATCCAAGAAGTTGGTATTAACTCCGGTTATAACGACATCAAAAATTCCAATATTGGCCATCATTTCGGGATACTGCTACAAAAAAATACCACAGAGATGTATACCTCCAATTCTTTCGATTCTGGTAGAAATGATCGAAAACGAACCCGACAAAAATTGTAGCTCTGGTGCAGAGTATGACATTGTCCAGAAATTTTTTCCTTCCTTGTCAGAGATTATGGAATTAGTGGGATCGTCAATACGCTCATTTTTTAATTCCTCTGGGGTGAAAGAAAAGGAGACAGTGGAGCGTGACATAAAGTCAATTCATTACTACCTGCTACAGCAAATGTGGCAATTGAAATCGTACGATGATTTCTTTACTTTTTTGCTTTCTTCAGCCAACTTGTTGATTGACCCAAGCCCCCAACTAATAGGCTCTGCAAGAGGTTTACCAAATATCAACAAACCTAAAAAATCACTTTATTGCTCAAGTTTTCTTGGCAGCTTTATTTCAGTAATTGCATTGGGTGTGACAACGCTAACCTTTGAAGAAGGAATACAAATATGGAAAGGCTTCTTGCTGTATAGGAAAGAAACAGAATTACATTGGATTACTTTAAACGGAGTTGATAGTACACTTGAGTTCAATAACGCTAAAGACTACAGCACCTACTCAATGTTTGAGAAAGACATTTTACCTAATGCAACCATAGGGATAAATGAATCAACATCCCTGGTGTATTCTCATATGGATCTTGCGAGTTTATTTCAGTCACAAGTTTCCACTTTACAAAGGAAATCGTCCTCTTTGCCCAAGTCCTTAACGGAATTACTCAGCTCGTTGTCTCAATCGGATAGAAGCCTTATACCGTCTTCGTACCATGTGGAGCATTTGAATAGCTGGAGGCAGGCTGATTACGATAAATCATTTGATTCTCTCCATAGATATTTTGACTACATGATGTCGAATAGAAGGCAGTACTTTTATCATTATGCCCTTTTAGCTTTGGCAACCTTGCATAGTTCTTTTGGAGCAAATAAAGAAGCACTGAGAGCCATTGATGAAGCTATTCTAGTTGCCCGAGAAAATAAAGATTTAGATTGCTTAAACTACTTACTCACTTGGCTATTGAACTTTATTATCTCCAAGCCACAGCACTTTGTCAAACTGAAGGACCACCCATCGAGATCCGAAATTATGGATTTCTTACGTCTCAAAACTAAAGAAACAAAGAATCTATCATTGCAGTCAATTTCATTTCAGTTTGAAGTAGTTGTTTCTTTACTTGAGGGATCAAGCTTGACTGTTGTAATGGAAAATATGGTTAAAACCTTTTATCTGATATTGAATTTTGAGGATACTGACGAACTAAAGGGAATCTTCATAACTGCATGCCAGGTGGCAGATACAATTTGGAAAAGAATTGGTTATCCTTCAATTGGAAACCTTTACCTAGAAACAGCAATTGATTTTGCTAAAGAAAAAAATAATGAATTTGATCTTATTCTCTTATATATAAGAAAAGCAAATGACCTATATTTTGTGGGGGAAATAGATGAAAGTTTTCAACTACTATCATCAGTTAAAGATTCGGCTTTAAAGGATCTTTCAATGTCAAAGAAATGGAAAATGGGACACGATATCATACTTTTCTATCATTACCTGAATCAATGCAAATACCCTCAGAGCGATATTTTAATGGACAACATGATAGCCCTGGCTGAAGGCTTGGACGACCAAGAAGTTACAAATGAGTTGATTTATCAACGAGCAATTTACAATTTGAAAATCAATAATATTACCGAAGGCATTGGCATTATCACGAAACAACTGACGTCAATGAAAGAAAACTCTTTGGTTTACAACAATCATTGGTTTATAAGATTTCAAGTCCTTCTATCTTATACTTTTACGAATTACACACCATATCCTGAAAGAGGTATATCTATATTACTCAGTGCGGCCAATCGTGCACATGCTTGCTCACTTATATTCAACCTCTGCGAATGTATTATATGCTTGTGTAATCTGTTGTTAAAGGTGGACCCAATCCAATCGATTCCCGACGTTAAGGATTTACTTTCTGAATTTTTACCTAAAATTTTAGAAATAAAAAGAGTTGATATGATAGCTGATGCATACCATATACTATCCATAGTCGAGTTCATAGAGTTTGAGGAAACTCGAGGAACTTTGACTTCTGATGAATTTAACACAAAAGTTGCCATTGTGTTGAAGTACTTGAGTATTTCAATGAATGGTTATGAAAAAATGTTTGACTATGTCAACTTGAGGAAATCATTAGCTTTCGAAAAGAAGGTGGCTCATACATGTTTTTTGCATGATCTGGTAAAAAAAAATGCATCTAAACTAAAGGAACTTGATCTTTCCTTACTAAAGGAGCTTAATGACCCAAACTCATGACTCTTTCTAAAACTAGCCTACGATGTTTATAGCTTGTCCTTATTTTTTCCTACATAAATCTATATTGTTTGATAAACATTTGATCACCAATCGGGTATTTTTTGGTATTTTCGTATCATGACATCGGTTGTTCTCGTTACTTTCATCCGAGTATAGTATACACTGCAATCCACATTGCAGCAACTTTTTGCAACCTTGTTATTTACAGCTTCTCCAACTGCGTAGGCGGAACATGATCTGCAAAAGTTGATGTAATTCATACAATTCGTTTCTTTTACTTTTAGCCTATTCTTCAGTGTCAGCGCAGTCCTTAATTCTTCTTTTTTACAATTCTCACAAAGGCTCGAATCATCACTGGTCTTCAGATTCTCACTTTTATGGCAACATACACATGATACCACTTTGACATTAAGCAGCGTCACTCCGACACCTGTGTATGATAACATTTTTGGAATTTCTTTCACCCAAGCTCTAACATCCACGCCAAACAAATTAAATATTCTTTCCAGCGGCGGAATCAATACTTTATTAATATAGTAGTCAGAATCGAGTTCTAAGGCTGCATTATTCAGGAAGTCTTCGGGAGAAACGCACCTGTCTCTAAGAATTTCTTTGTTATGACCTTTTCTCACTAAGTAAAAAACACGTTCTTTGTATTGAGGTTCTGACCTGTGATCCTTTTGGACCCTTTTCATACTCAGTCGAGCACCTGGAGGTATATACTTTTCATTTTTGTACGTTCCCAATCTTACCTCTTTCGCAAAAAGGAAGTCTTGCAAGTTAATTTTGTTCTTTACGATTTTCAAGAACTCATCCAAAATATAATCTTTTATTTGAGAAATGTCCTTTGTTTCGAAAAGTATCAAAATTGCTTTTTCGAGTATTTTCTGCTGAGCAGGAATCCCATCTCTGCGAACAGTTTCAATACCTTTGGCGTCAAATTTTGGATTTACTTGACTCTCATGTTCAAAAGACCAACCAATGTATCTTTTTTTACTCACAAGGATAGAGGGTAAGTAGACCTTTTCGAATTTAAGCTTAATCGGTTCTGGATTCAATGATGTTACATGATTAGCCATTTCTTTACCAATTCTAAATGCATCAGCTTTAGTTTTTCCCGGTAGATAAACAAACAAAGAATCAGTGTCACCATAGACAACTTTAGCACCCCATTTGGAGGTCTTTTCAATTTCTTTAACAGCCTTTAGCAATGTTTCACGACCACATGAAACAATTGCATCCGCAACGTCTGAATTTGGCATTCTTCCAGAGTAAGATGCGGAAGTATATCCATATGTCACATTAGCAATTAGTTTCAAAGCCAGTTGCCTGTTGTTGTATAGTTTCCGAAGTACATCGTCGTCTTTGAATTCATTCATGGTGCTTTTGATATATATCCTTGCATTCAAAATTTCAGTCAACATCTTTGCAAGTACGGATTTCCTGATATTTTGTTTAGCAAACATAACACCATTTGGTGATATATTGATGTCGCTTTCCAAGAGTTTCAAAATGCCTTCGGGTGTTTTGTAGTTCGTGACACCCATTTTAGTATACTTATATGGATCGTAGTTTTTCAATTTCCCCAACATAGTGGAGTAACAGATATTGTATGCTATGATCAACGAAGGATACAAAGATTGGAAATCAAGAACAACAAGTGGACTCTTGAACATAGCACTATTAGGCTCCATAACTAAAGGGATGCACTCAAGTGAGTCCTGTTTAAAAACTTGCTTTTTTGATGGGGATATTAGCATGAAGTTTTCAGCTTTGGCTAATCTAACAAGCAAACACTCCACTTTGAACTGACTTCCTCTGTAAATCATTGAGTAAAAATCAATACCTAACAATTTAGATTGTTCATTTATTTTTTCTACTATTTCTAGTTTTGTAATCAGCTCCATTTCGTATTCTATTCTAGAATTATGATAGTTGATAACGTAGCTGAGATATTTTCCCTGGCCGCTAACCCACCAATTTGTCAACTGTTTCCAAGAAAAGGTTGGAATTCTTACATGAAATATGTGAAAAATAATATTTTCCAAGCTGTAATGATTCAAATTCAATTCACTTCGCAGCCTCCTCCATAAGTTGAATAGTTGCCTTCCCGTGATTCTGATTCCAGAAGCATGCGTATAGCCCCACCTATCGCCAATTTTGTTATTGTGTTTAAACACGACACGAGAAAGTCTTTGACACAAATCAATCTTGAACTTATACTTTGCTCTTTCAAGAATAAAGCCCCAAGATAAGGAATGCAATTCAAATCCAACAAGTATATCAGGATCAAGATATTCAACCAAAGAAACAAGTCCAATTAGCATCTCGTATTCACTGTCATAGCGAGTAATAGACAGTTCAGTTTGATTAGAAATTTTTGAAAGCTCTTCTGCAATGTTGCCATCAGTATTTACCAGACTACCACTTGCCGGAAAATCCTGGTCAAACGTAAAGTTCTCGATATTAGTTTTCCAGAACACTGCACATATCGCATCCACTTTAGGATCCGGCATCTTATTACCACTAGTGTTGATATGTATCTCAACAATTAACAAAAGCTGGTCCATGGTCAAGCTGCTATTAGCCATTCTCTCTGGTGGTGTTTTCAAAGATGCATATCTGAAACCTTTAAATTTTTGAGTGGGTCCCCTGATTTGGGAGTGGAATACAAAAGAAGGTGGATCTAAAACTTTTTCAGTGTCTAGCCAACTTTTTACATCTGCCGGGGAAGGCATTTTAGGTGTATAATTCCAAATGAATAAATCGTCTGTCCCCTTGGTAAAAGTATTTAGCTGAGTGCCTGAGGGGTAAAGATTGGTATCAACTTCAGTACAGTTTAGTTGAAACTTTTCTCCTGCAAATATGAAAGGTTTTGAATCAAAATTGCTCAACTTGGAATAAAATGGGTCAGGATATTCAATTTTGAGCATATGATAATTCGTTTGAAAAGAGTTCAAAAAATCATCCTTGCTGTGAACTTTAGGCTGCTGTAAGTTAAAACTATAGATTTTTTCCCCGTGATCTGAGTCTTCGAAATAATTAGTGAAAATCTCATGGGCAGATAGTTTTTCTCTCTGAGTAAAAATGGATGGTTCTCTGAGCTTTTTTTTGATATTGTCTGATTGTGTTGATTCCAAAAAGCGAAGATCAGAATTGTCAAACACAACAGATTCCTCTAAAGTAGATGCTCCCTGTAACTTTTCCGTGAGATTAGACACCGAATGGTCTGGGTTGGTACTGATTTCATTAGACTCATCAATTATCTCAACCTCTTCATTTTCAGTACTAGACTCGATGACTTCATCCTTCGGATAGCTGAATGGGTCCCCTACATTGTTATGGCCTGTTAGGTCAAAAATGTTCTGGTTTTCTATAATTGAAGAACTATTGGATGTGAAGGATTTGGAACATATTAATATTTGATCAAATATGTCGTCGCTTTTAGTGTCTATCATATCGGTATTAAGTAAATATTTTGGATTAGGATCAGGAAAATGGTGTAAAATACCAATACTTTGAAAACTGGAAGGAAAGGATGCCTCAGGCTTAGGAGATTTTAGCCGAGTGAATTCAGAATCATTAAACTTTTCGTAATACGACTTTTCCGACAGCTTCACACAATTAGAGAAAAGCTTGTCTATTTCTTCTTGGTCATTCCACCTTACCGAAGAGCTAACACTGCGGGGTGTTTTATCAAAAAGGCCTAGTTGAGAACCCCCAATTTGCAAGCCTCTACCTTTGCGCACGTTGTCAACATCATCTAACAATGATTTGGTTGAGCTGATATACTGCACCTTATCATCCAGCAATACATTATCGCATAGTCCGGGAATCTTTCTTTCATGAAGAGAGCTCCGATTAATAATCCACCCGGCAACTATATCAAGTTCCACCATGGTACGGCCAATTCTGGGAAGACTTTCAGGATCTAACACATTAATCCTACCATTCAGTGGGTATAAGTGCTCATTTAAAAACTTTTTGAGGCTAGAATCAATTTTCTGAGAATTGAAACGTGTAAAGTAGGTTTCAAAAAAAGTTTGATAGGCAGCAACATTGTACGAGTCATTGACTATAACTAAGGGAGTTCTCCAGATATAATCTGTGATATTAATCTCCTTCAAAGTATAGCAGTTGTAGTCTATGAGGAATTGTAAATTATAAGGAACATGAGATTCATATGGCTGAATGAACTTGTTAAAAACTTTTGACTCTCCGAGAAGTCTTGCAAGCCTAGTAACGTATTTGGGAGAGGTTAGGCTGATTTTCAAAAACGTCATATTTTGCAAATGGTAACCGTAGAATGGCATTCCAGTGACTATGGACAGATCTGAAACGTACGAATGAAAAAAATCGTTACAGCTCTCGTCACTGCTGCAATCATCATCATCATCAGTATCATCATCATCAAGATCATCGACGTCCACGTCCACCTCCCCGTTACCATATTGGTAATCATTTTCAACTTTGGTGTGATCTTGGCCGCCCAAAACTTGATCTGCTGGATCTCTTTCTTTAGTATATTTACGCTTTGCTTTCTTTCTATAGGTCCGAGGTTTCTTGTGCTTTTTTTTGAAAGATTCGGACAAAGCTTTGTTTATCTCCACAAGCCATCTATCCAACTCCGCAATGTTTTCAGGGCTCAATGCTAAGAAATCCCATCCATTTGCCTTCGGAAAGTTGATGTACAAATAGGGGAAAACATCATGAACATGTAACAAGCAGGTGTGGTTTGTGGGCAGCTTTCCAAAAATCCTGATTATTGGTACACGATTGATGTAAAATTTAGTAATCGATGGTTCAGTTTTCCCGTTTATGGTCACGACAGACTTGTCGAGCGGGGTGGGGGCAGATTGATACGAATCATACGTGATGATTCGCACATCCATCAGAAGCGTTATACAAGTAGGACAAGAGGGTCTGTAGGGCTGAAGTGTATGAATGTGGTGACACATATCCAGGAAGAAGAAAGTTCAATGAGGCATGAAAGACCGAAAAAACAGAAATAATGTTCACCGAGAAGGCTTGGCGTCGCTACTGGCAGCTCGCTAAATGCGATATAGGACGTGTAGTGGTTTGAAGGGCAGTCGATGTGGCCGGCATAAACATGCTCTCTTGAATTCGAATATACATTGTGGTGTAAACAACTGGTCGTGTCAATTAGAGTACCGAGGTATGGGGCGCAAGGGCAATCAAATTCCTGCCGTTGTTGTGCGAGCGGATGACTTTGCCGTTGATGTGATGCAAAACAGCGACGAAGGCAGGGAAGTTAGCGGCGACAAACTGGAGAGAGTAACCTGGACACGGGACAACATTGCCATATTACGAGAAGTCCTACCGCTATTGGAGAAGACTACAGAAGGGATCGTTGTGCGGTACAATTTTACACACTTGTCGAACATCTTGAAGATCGACCGGAAACACATATATGGAAAGATGATAGAGCTCTATCGAGGAGACGACGAGAACATGCCAGAAGCGGAGGTGCGAGAGGTGCTGGTAAAGTCTGCGATGGATCCGAGAGCCGATTCTGAGCCAGTGTCTGTAGACAGCCTGATCAATGTCGCTGCTGCGTCGAAGTTGCTGCACAGCAGACGTCTGCTGGGCCAGCCGAGTGGAGACGAGAGCAGTGTTGGGGAAAGTGATGAGAGTGACGAGAGTAGCGTGGAGGAGTCTCTTTTGCAGCGGGAGATACTTGAAAGTGACATATGAACGCTGTTGCGGGCGTGCCTGCTTGTTATGGCAAGTCTACGAGCCATTGGGCAATCACACGCTGCGAAAGCTCCTGCTCAATCTGGAATGACCTGAGGCACTCCATTCTTGGCAGCGGTGTTGGGCAGTGCAACTTTGGCAGAGGTAATCAACAGCAGAAGGGCTTCTCTTTTGCAGTGATAGTGTGGTACGCACAAGCCTCCAACAGCAGGGTACTAGACCCCTTTTCTATACGAAGGACACAAATAAGATGTGTATATTTCTGCATTGGTTTCTCAGCGAGACCGCCATAATCTACCTGGTGAATAATTACAATGAGCCCTCTCTTTCTTTGGAAAAGTTGAGCCATTGCCGCAGGGAGCTGTACAGACTAGCTTGGTTCGCCAAAGATGGGGACACGACCGTGCTGGGCTGGTGGGTTTCCTGCGGCGGCCCACCACCGACCGTCCGGGCCACGTCACCGACATTCCTGCTCTGGGTGGATCCGCAGATAAGAGTAGAGCCCATCCGCCCTTATACGTGCGTGTCTGAAAAAGACGGAGCGAGCGTGTTATGTTTCTTCACCACTATTGCTGGCGATTCATGTCAACTGGCAGCGGACCCGGCTCACCATTCTCCTCAGCAGAGCGTCCACACACACCCCTCCACCCACACCCATGTCCCTACGAAGAGACCTCTACAAGGGCAGAAACAGCACCCCGCTTGCCCAGGGCAAGTCCGGCTCCGACGAAAATAACCACTGGGTGAGAGACTGGTACGACCCTCTCGCCGCAAGTAAGGAGGACGCACTGCTACTGAACAGCAACAGCACTGCCGCCGCCAACTCGGTCCTTACCAACACCACCAACACCACGGCGTCAAATACCCCGGAGGCCTCCGACATGGCTGCAACTCCGCATGACGAGAAGACTCCGTTAACGCTGACGAACGAGCCTGCCCAGCTCCAAGGCTACGAGGTGAAGACCTGGGTCATCAGCAACAACGGCAGCGCCGCCGAGTCCTACACCGACTGCGACTTCGCCTCTAATCCTTCGGCCACCCACATCGACCTCAAGCAATATCGCTACCCTGCCGTCCTTCGCAAGGGTGTCAATCTGACTGCCACTAGCAGCAATAACCGTACCGCCGGCGCTAACGGCGACAACGACGGCGACAACGGCGATGACGGCGATAAGGCCGCCGGCGGAGACGGTATTTCCGCGACGGATATAAAGTCTGCTGTCGGCGGTACCGGTGTTTCCGGAGATACTCTTTTCAGCAGTAGTGCGGCGATCGGCCAATGATGGAAAATGACGCGTCCTGACAGGGAGAGGAGAGGAGAAGATGAAGATGGAGATGAAGATGGACCTGAAGATGAAGGAGACATTGTGTATGTAAGTAATTATGTAGGGAAAACGCAGGTAAGACCAAGAACCAAGCTCGACAGACATGTCTGCAGAGAATTTGCCGTGGGTGGAGAAGTACAGACCGCAATGCCTAGACGACGTCTATGGGCAGACGGAGACGGTGGGCACGATTAGGAAGTTTGCCAAAGAGGGCCGAATTCCGCATCTGTTGTTCTACGGACCACCGGGGAGCGGCAAGACGTCTACGATCATTGCGCTAGCTAAGGAGTTGTACGGGAAGAACTACAAAAACATGGTGCTCGAGCTGAACGCGTCGGACGACCGAGGTATCGATGTCGTGAGAGACCAGATCAAGAACTTCGCCAGCACGAGACAGATCTTCACAACCGGGTTCAAGCTGATCATCTTGGACGAGGCGGACGCGATGACAAACGTGGCGCAGAATGCGTTGAGACGGGTCATCGAGAAGTTCACGAAGAACACGAGGTTCTGCATCTTGGCAAACTACTCGAACAAGCTCAACCCGGCGTTGTTGTCCCGGTGCACCCGTTTCCGTTTTGCCCCGCTTTCCAACGACGCCGTGAGGGAGAGAGTCGAGTACGTGGCCAAGATGGAGCACTTGCACATCGAGGCGGAGGCCAAGGACACGCTGGTGTCGTTGAGCCACGGAGACATGCGGAAGGCCTTGAACGTGCTGCAGGCGTGCCAGTCGGCCCTCGACAACCCGGGAACGGACGAGATCGACTCGGACATGATCTACGACTGCATCGGGGCACCGAAGCCACGGTCCATAGAGACCATCTTTGACGCCATCGTGAAGAACGACTGGGCCGACGCGTTCAGCACAATGATCAAGATTCGCCGGGTCGAGGGACTAGCGTTGATCGACCTCATCAACTCCTTCGTGGACGTCCTCGACAAGTACGAGCTCAAGCCGGCTACGAAGGCCAAGCTTCTCCAGGGCCTTGCAGACATCGAGTACGGCATCTCCAAAGGCGGCAACGACAACATCCAGAGCACTGCTGTCATAGGGTGCATTAAGGACGCCCTGGAGTGCGAGGCCTGAGAGTGGGCCGGAGAAAAAAAGATGTGTATAGTATAGTATAGTATAGCATGGTTTAGCTCAATACCTGTATCTTGTTGGTAAAGGCTCGTCTGGTGCTTGTTTGTTCAACCCAGGCACTCGCATATATCTGCTAGGCAATTGACACATAATGCTCAGGAAGGCAGAACTTGAGGACTTGGTGAAACGACGGAGAGACGTTCAGGACCTCGATTTGGAATGGTTTGTCCGTGTCAAGGGTGAAGTGCTTACATTGCTGATGGATGTGAAAAGCGGGAACTTGGAGTCTCTCACGCAGGAGAGAATCGACAAGCTGCATAAGGATATTGAAATGGCGAAGCTGAAAACGGAACTGGGCCTTGATTTTGACCTCGCCAAATACAACATTTGCTACGCCGAGGTCGAGAAATACGACTTAACCATCAGCAGAATAATCACCGCCCATATAATAGCCTCTTCCAAAGAATTCAAGGACTTGACCAAGAAAATCGAGCTCACAAAGGAGCTTTTGGAGAATAGAAACCGTCTCAACAAAACGATACAGGACTATTTCACAAAGACCAAGACAATCAAACTAACGAGGACAGAACTCAACACGTTGTTCGACAGGGACACCAACGACTTGAAGCTGATATTGTCTTCTGGAAGGCTCATATACGAAGACAGAAATGACCCGACAAAGGACGAGTATGAGTTCACCTTCTCAAAAAACAGCTCCTTCAGGCTTTCCACTCAGGATTTAGAGAGACAGATCCAAACGCAAATACAGGAGTGCGACGACATCAGCAAACACATCGAGCAATCGAAAACCCAGTGGAAAACTGCAACCACAAAGTTAATCAGCCTCTTGGATACCATCGAGAATAAAATCCAGGTGTGAGATCTTTTTCCCTTGTACAGTTATAGACGTTTTCATTTTTAATTATGTGTATATATTTATTTACAGGTGTATTATCAAAATAATCATTCAACCATCATCCACAGGAGTCTAAACAGTTGTCTTTGGTTGTTCGGCAACTTCTTCTGGCTCAGCAATCTGGTTTGCCTCGCTGATCTTCTCGTCGACCAAATTCTGGATAACCATGATCTCCTTGGATGGAGGAATAACCAAATCGCTCTCCCTATATTCTAATATACCTTCACATGCAACTTTGAAGCCTTCCAGCGTCGAACCGTTTTCGAAGATCTTGTACACTTCAACAATATCTCTGAGGCTCTCAATTTTCACTTCACTCTTTTCCGAGAACTTTTCAAAGTACAAGGAGGAAATGTACTTGATACCTTGTAAGAACTCCTCATTGATAACGACAGATTCGTAAGTTGAGTTGATACCGTAGATAGCATACTGTAATCTTTCTAGCTTGTCAAACCATTCGTCCGTTTCCACATTCTCACTGTCCAAATATGATTGCTTGAATTCTTGAAGGTACTCAGCACCAACAACCTTGAATTCTGCCTTCGCATTTGCCAAAGATGCCTCTCTTTCAGTTAACACCTGTTTGATGGAAAGCATGGAGTCTTTGATTGCAGTTTCGAGCTGCATGCACTGCTGCATCTTTGCACTCCCGATGTCTTCGTAGATGACCTCTTCTCTCTGTATCCTGTTCATCTCTTTCAAACACACATACCACAGAGCGTGCAAATCCTCAAATGACTTCTTCCTCAAATCCTGCACCTTCCAAGATCTCCCCTGCACATCCAACTCATCTGGAGAACGGACAAATTTCTTTTTGTGGAAAAACTCCCATAGTGGGTGGTCATCTCTCACTTTGATGTTGTCTATGGTTGGAAGAATTGGCTTTCTGAGCTCCACATCTCTCGCAACTCTGTAACCCTTTGTTCTTGCCAGTCTGGCAGCAGCGGTACTAAAACGTGCTACTCCTACCATTCTTATTGTTTGTGCTTGTTTGGTGGCACCTACAACAGAGCCAGCAGCTTTCTCTAACAATTGGGTCCTTCTTCTACTAGCATCAAATCAATCATCTTCGATTTTCTAGTTACAGACCACAATGTGAGAAAATGGAAAAATGTGAGAAAAAAACCATTTTGAGCCGATCGACCGCAAAATGAATAGAAACGCAGTACTAATGATGGAATGAGTAAAGCAAGACAGAAGAAGGATGGGAGAAGGGCCCTTGGCAGAAGATATACAGCTAGGCTAAAGAACTGAAACAAGAAAGTACATATTAGACCATGCTTCGAAAGCTGGTAGCTTTCAAACGTGTGGCGAGCGTAAAGGCACAGCTCTTCCGCAGCTTTTCTAACTCCAAACGATATTGCACTGATGATGAAGTGTCGCCTCCAAAGGAAATTTTGAGTCCGCTGAAAGAGCTGAAGAAACTAAATGTGAAGATCCCTAAACCAAGTAAGATGCCCCCAAGACCTTCTATATTTGAAACGGACATTGAAGAGAAATTTATCAAGGGTGGGTCCGGGAAGGGCGGACAGAAAATCAACAAGACGAACTCCAAGGTCCAGCTCACACACATCCCGACGGGCCTGGTAGTCACGTCGCAGGCTACACGTTCACGAGACCAAAATAGGAAGATAGCCCGTCAGATTCTTGCGCTTAAGATCGAAGAGATGGAGAAAGGATTGCAGAGTAGGAAGCAGATTCTCATTGCCCGGAAGCAAATGGTGAAACAGAGAGCCAAGAAGAAGACCAAGGCCAAGTACAGAAAACTAGAAAGGTCTGCGAAAGGAGGACCGGAGGCAGAAGAAGTGGAGGATGAAGAAGTGATTGTCATAGTTGACGGTGAAGAAGAGGTGGTAGCGCCGGGAAAGGGGACAAAATAGGCATCAGCATTTGGCAAGACACTTGTACGAACTACTCCTTGTACATAGGTAATTGGATAAAAACCTTTAAATTTAATTTACAATAATTTGACTTATAATTTACACTTTAGAAGGAACTGCTCATCTGACAAAATCCATCTTGCTCGTCTTTAACCAGCGAGCCTGCTTCACATATCCTTTTTCTCCGTGGTAACTCTTCAATATTTTCTCCAACTTCGGGTCGTGTTTCTCAAACATCTCTATGCATTTGTTGGACCATATTCCGGGCTTCATAACTAATAACTCGGCACCATCGGTCTCGACGTAGTTCAACAATGACTCTTGGACAAGAGACTTGATAGAGTTACACCGGTAGATCAAAAACACAGTGTAGTACTCTTGCACGCCCTCCTCCAAGAGCCGCTTGCTAAGCTCTCTGGGAGCCAGTTTCTCTCCCTGCACAGAGAAAATCTTTTTGAAAGTGGTGATCAAGGCCTTCTTATCCGATACACTCGCAAGATTTATAGGTGGGCCGTACTTTCTGTACGATTTCTTGAATGCTACTTCTATGAATTCAGTAGTTGGTTCATCAACAAAGCCGTTGTAGTCAGACCCAGCTGTAGCTACTCCAATTGCTTTCTCAGTGTCGTTCACCATTTCAGTCGTTCCAGCACTGGAGCTAGGGATCGGTTCAGGAGAGAAACCATCCGATTCCTCCTTCTTGATGTTGCGGAATGGGTTGTCAAATTCAAAAATCTTAGTATCGTAAGCGGGTAGAGCAATGTAATATAGGTTTTCGTCGATAAACTCATTTTCTTGGGGGATGTTCGGAAAGTACAATCTTGGACAGTCGGTTTTCTTGATATGTTTTCTAGCCTGCAACCACTCTTTGTTAGCGATATTTGCAGGCAGCGGCTCCTCGTCGTTTTTTACCTCCATGATGTAATACTTGATGTAGTTGGCTATTCCAAAAATGGACAAGTAGTTCTTATACCGCTGTCTCCACGACTCCGGCGTGTGTGTATCGTACACTATTGCAAACTTGTCAAAAAAGTTTGTCGGGAAAACGACGGATTCGAACCCCTTGTCGTCGGTCACTATATCCAACTTGAGATATATTGTTTTGCATAGAAGCAAGTCATCTTCAGCTGTGTAGGGAGTCAGTTTGGACGTGATTTGTGTTGTTTTGATGTAGCTGCCACTGGCGTCCTTCAGCAATCTGTTCTTTTTGTCGACCTTGTACACATAGCCCACTTTGTACTTCAAGGTCCGCATTCTTTCACGAAGTGAGGCCGGAGTTCTGCGCCTGCTGACAAAATATGGCATCTTTGAGATCGCTTCGTAGATGCTGTGTCCCTTGATGCCCATCCAGTGCCGCTTTCTGATTTCCTCCATCAACACTTTGTCCTCTTCGTCGGTGAAGTAACGAACACTGTGGTCATCATAGTTCGCAATGGAGCCCTCAGATTTGTTGTGAGGAAAAATCAACTCACTTCCATGGACGCCGAGATGGTTTGATCCTGCTTCTTCTGCTTCCACCCCATCATCACCATCATTAATATCAGCACCGTTGCCGTTGCCGTTGCCGTTGCCATTTCCGCTGACCTCACCAGCTCCTGCATGGCCATGGCCGGGTACATCAAAATTGTAGTCGTCACCGGTACCTCCGATGCCACTCAGATCGTCGCCTCCGCCGGCTCCTGGCTGGTCCTTGCGCTCGCTGTATTGGTGGGGCACAGACTCTCTGTTTTTCGTCGGCACGTGAATCAAGTAGTTTGCAAACTCCTGCTGAGCACCTCTGTTGGCCGAGTCCTGGATCACTTCGTAAGAGTAGATGTGCGCTGTCTTGAGGTCCTCTGGAACGACGTAGTCGGGGCTGGAAATCACAATGCAGTTTTGAAGGAAGTCGTGCACGACTCTTCCTCCGTTGTCCTCCACCATGTCGACCAACCGCTCACTTCTGTTGAGGGGCGGACAGAGGTAGAAGTTGTACGGCTTCATGGCGGCGTCCACGAATATGTCAGATTTTCCAGACATGCTGCCGAGTTGTCCTTATGTGTGCTGCTGTAGTGTTGTTCTGTCCCTAGTCCAGACGAGCCGCTAAAAGTCGATCAAAGTCGTATAAAGCTTCTGTCTCTGCTTCTCACGTTCTCTGCTGTAAACAACTGCTTGTTTGACACGAGAAAAAAAAAACACAAACTTTACAGTGCGGTGTAAGGGTGGCGACGGGACCCGTCAAGGCGAGGGGCCCTCAGCACGAGGTCGCCAGCGACAGAGATGGGACTCTTCCGGCAAGACTGCCGAGCTTGCTGGAGAAGCCAGCATCCACGATAGACGGGGTTTATGGAGCCATCCAGGGCCATAACGCGTCTTATGTAATGCGGCCCTTCTACTGATGTTTTTTCGAGGACAGGAAGAGCCTCTATGGCCTGCCTTGCAGACTGAGTTTTTACTCCTCTCCCCACAATGTGCCCATTAAGCCCCATTGCTGCCGTACCCTCCAGGGAATGCTCACATGTACTATCATATACGTAGGAGACTGTCCTGGCTCCATCAACGTGTCCCTGCTCCGACCCCTCTGTCATGTAACCCGCCCCGATCAGGCCGGGGCGACCCCCCCTCTGCGGGGTCAAAGCGATCTGGCGAGCGAGGCGCCCCAACGGTGGAGCAACGGCGATCTGGCCGACGATAACAGGGCAGAGGCCGGACAGTCGGTGGACATCGATGGGTTTCTGTTTGGCTTCTAAGAGAGTCAAGGCAAGCAACCAGTGCAGCGTCCATGGGCGGAGAGTGGGGTGTCATCGAAAAGCACCAAAAGCAGGCACAGGACACGGAAACAGCTAAATCAGGACGACGATGTCACAAGAGAGAGGACGCAGCCACACCAGACTGCAGTCCTTATCGCCCCCTCAACGGGCCAAGTCGAGGTCACACTCACGGGGACGGTCACGGTCACGGGATCCGTCTCCATTCAGTCTGGACTCGAGGCTGTCGAACAGCTACAACCCGTTTCAAGTGCCTGTAGGGCGGGACCCGAAGGACTATGTACCAATTCTAGAAGACGACGAATCGAACATCGAGCTAGGCCCCGTTTTGCCGCAGTTCAGCTCGCAGAACGTGGAGATTGGCCTTAATGGTGCTGCTGATCTCGAGGAGGTGCTGATGCCAGCTTTGGTTGAGCACAAAGAGACCACGAAGGAGATCGAGGAAGATTTTAGAAAGCAGTTCGAGAAGGACGCCAAAGTGAAGGATGTGATGAAGAACAGAGAGAAGGATGGTAGCAGACCGAGGGCAGCTGATAGTAAGAACGGTTCCGGATCGGGAACTGGGTCAGGGACTTTGTCTAGGTCCGAGTCAGATGTGAAACAACAACGACCGGTTTCAGCAAATGATGAGGCGATTGCAGATTATGGAAACTCGAGCCCTGATTACTCTACAGATACAGGCTCAGTCTCATCTTCCGAGGAAACAGAGAACAAGAACGACACAGTTTCTGCAAACAAGTTCTACCATTACACAGTTGCGTCCTCGCAGGATGACCGAAGCAATCATTTTCAGGACCGCTACCAGGAGCCGTTTCTGGACACTCTGTCGAACAACTCGCTAGAGTACCATCCGAGCAGGGACTCGGGAATGCTGCACGAGGCTTTCCAATCGATTGACCAGAAACAGAGCAAATCACAACCCAGCTCTGTGCTACAATGGCTTGGAAAGATTCAGCCGAGATTCTCGGTAGGAAATATGATGAGCAGTGGTGCCAAGCGAGACAGACGTTCTAGTGAGTACGAGTTGGACTCTGCCGGCAGCGTCAGGTCGGACATCGAAAGTAACCCAATGAAGAAAAACTCATCCTCGAGAAATGTCTTCAAGATAGCCAACAATTTTATCCATGGCAAACCGCTTGACCCCCATTTTTACGCCAATTCGGATTTTGACGACATTTTGAGTTCCTTTCATGACAAGGACAACCTCGACAAGACAACGAGGAACGGTATCACATCGAACTTGATGAAGTTGTACAATCAGATTCCGGGATTTTCTGATGATGAGGTGTTTGGCGACGAGTATGAGGATGACGACGACGAAGGATCGAGTAGGCTGGAAGGCTCGTCTACTCGGATTCCCAAGAAAGTGGCTGAGAGAGTTCGCAAGTTCAGAAACAGCGGTATTTTCAGCAGAGAGAGTTCTAGGGAGAGATTCCATTCCCGGGAGCCCGGACGGGGGAAGGTCAACGGTAGCCACGATTCGATCAAGCTCCCGGACTTCAAGCTCCAGAAGGACGACAAAGAGCTCAAAAAGATCAAGCGGAAGGTGAAGAAGGAGAAGGCTGCAAGAATCACCGTGCATATTGTGGACTTAATACATAGGCAAGAGTTTTTGTTGACTTTGTGCAAGGCGTTCATGCTGTTTGGGGCCCCGAACCATCGTTTGGAAGAGTACATGTCATTGACAGCGAAGGTGCTCGAGGTGGAGGCGACGTTCATCTACCTGCCCGGAATGATGCTTGCGAATTTCTCCGACCCGGTGACCCGCACGAGCGACCTCAAGTTGGTGAGAGTGGGGCAGGGGTTGAACCTCAACAAACTGGACCAGGCGCACGACATTTACGAGTCGGTCGTGTACGACCGGATCGGGGTCGACCAGGCGTCGAAGGAGTTGGCGGACTTGTTCAGCAGCAAGGAGTTTCTCAACACGTACTGGATCATCCTGCTCTACGGGCTGTCAAGCATGTTTGTGTTGATCTTCTTCAACGGGGCGTGGCTCGACATGATCCCGTCTTTCTGCATGGGGGCGTTGCTAGGGTTTCTCCAGTGTGTTGTTGCGCCGAAGAACGCGCTCTACTCGTCGGTGTTCGAGGTGGGCTCTGCGATCCTGTTGAGCTTCATTGGACGGGCGATCGGGTCGATTGCAAACGGCCGATACTTCTGCTTCAGTGCGATAGTCTTGAGCGGGCTCTCGATGATTCTCCCCGGGTACATGATCTTGCGGGGCGCGTTGGAGATCCAGAGCAAGTCGATTGTGTCCGGGGTGGTGGGGATGTTCTACGCCATCATCTACTCGTTGTTTCTCGGGTTCGGGCTGACGCTTGGCGCCGGGTTGTACGGCTGGATCGACAAGAACGCCATCACAGAGACGTCGTGCTCCAACATCGGGCACATCGGCAACGTGTGGAAGCTCCTGTTCGTGCCGCTCTTCAACGTGTGTATGTCGCTCTCCTGCCAGGCCCGCTTCCACCAGTTGAGCATCATGGTGGTCATCGCGTGCTGCGGCTACGTCGTCACCTACTTCTCCTCCCTGCACTTCAGCATCACGCAGTTCAACTCCGCCCTCGGCTCCTTCGCCGTGGGCTTGCTCAGCAACATCTACGACCGCTGGCTGCGCTCCTACAGGCGCATCGGCTACTGCAGCACCAAGTTCACCAGCATGATCTGCGGCATCTTCGACCTCGTTCCGGGCGGCTTTGCCGCCCGAAACGTCCTCTCCAGCGGCCTCCTCCAGCTCGAGAACCAGCGCAACAACAACGGCACCGCCGACGCCGCCACCAGCACCGGCACCCTCACCTTCGGCATCTCCATGATCGAGATCGCCATCGGCATCACCGTGGGGCTCTTCATCTCCACCCTCGTCGTCTACCCGCTCGGCAACAAAAAGAGCCCCCATTCGGGCAACAGCATCGGTCTCTAGCCCTCCCTGCGCGGGAGGCTTCAACAGAACCGGATGGCGGCTCGCACGCTTTCTGCCGTCCCGCCGCCTCGCGGCTTTTTCCCTGCCCCGCCCCCTCGGCTGCCCGGCCTATATATAATCTCCACCTCTTCTCTCCGTTCTGCCATCCTAACCTGCTGTCTCTGTACCCCCTCCGCCTTCTCCTCTCTCCTCTCTACCTCCCCTCCATCTCCAACACCAACACTTTCGCTCTATACACCACAATGGACAGCTCAAAGATCATCGCCTACATCATTGCCATCATCTTCCCTCCTCTTGCCGTCTTGATGGCCAAGGGAGTCGGCATGGACTTGGTAATCAACATCGTCTTGTGCATCTTGGGATGGTTCCCAGGTATGCTTCATGCTGCCTACATTGTCTCCAAGAGCGAGTAGATGCCTTGCCTTTGGGCCCGGCACCCGGCTAGGCGACCCTCTGGCGACATCTGCGTCCGCCCGCCTCCTGTCCCCTGTGTATTGTTTATATTCTCCCGCTAATCTAATTTAAGTGAACTGTTATTGAGCCCACCGCCTGCTCCTGCCGCCCAGAACCTTCCGCCGCAAACGGCAAAGTGCAAACAGCGGCCGCCGTTACAGCCGTGCGGCGTCGGTCGGCCTAAAATTCCCGGGGCGCGGCGGCGGAGGCGCGGCGGGCGGAGACGAGCCCATGGCCCGGGGCAGGCCCGCCGTTGGGATCTGTCAAACGGGGCTTAAACGGCGAAGCAGGGCTCGGGGTAGCAGCAGGACGGAAGAGCAGGGAGGAAGGGGTCCAAAGCGACGGCGGGTGTGTCTGGATGCGTGTAGCAGATGTGGGTCGTGTGCGGATGAAGAGTGTTGGCGGGGTGGCAGAGACGTCGAGATGCAACTGGAGGCCGGAGAGGAGGCCGCAGAGGAGGCCCTAGAGGAGGAGACGTGGCCTGGAGAACACGCCAGGGTCTCGGACGCAGGCTTCGTGGTGCTGTTTGCCGGCACGTGCGTGGCCTACTGCTACTGCTGGCTGCATGTCTGCGACACAGCGTCCGTGGGCGCCCTGCTGGCGCCGCCGGAGACGCAGCACGGCCACAGACACCCGCCCCGGACACTGCCCTTGCTGCCACTGCGGCCGGCGTTGCCCCTTTTGCGGCACTCGCCGTTGCTGGAGCCCCCGAGAACGGTGTCTGCACCGGTGTCGTCGCCCGTGGTGGCGGGGCTGGTGATAGCGTGGTCCACCGTGGCCCTCGGCCTCGTCGTGATGGCGGGCGCCGCCAAGTGCTGCTCCAGCTACGCTGTGTTCCTGCGGGCGTGCCACTGCACAAGCTCGGCGCTTCTTGCCGCCGTCGCCGTCTACTGCGTCCTGCACCACCACACGTACCCCGGAGTCGTCCTTCTCTGTGCAGCAGCGGCGCTGCTTCTGTGCCGGAGGGTTCTGGCAGCGAAGTTCCAGCGCTCGGCAGCAGTTGCGGCACTTGTGGCCAGCGTCGCCAGACACAGCACGAGCCTGGCACTGGTGGCCAGCGCAGGAGCCGTGCTGGCCCTTCTTGTCAGGCTCACGTGGATAGTCCTCCTCTCGCAGATATACTACAAGTGGGAGCATCTGATCCGGTTTCACGCGGGCACGTTTGCGGACCCGGGGATGCTCCTCGTCACGGCGTTCAGCCTTGGGTCGGGGGCCTACCTCGCGGATGTCGTGTGCAACATCACCCTGCTTGCGCTGTCCGGCATGTACGCGTCGTGGTATTGGCGCCGAGAAATCAGCTTCCGGCACACCCGGACGGCCGTCAAAAACGCCCTGCTCCTCAAGGCTGGTTCCGCTTGCTTCGCCTCGTTCTTTGTGTCCGTTTCTGAGCTGCTCACGTTAATGCACAGCATCCTGCTAGCGGTGTTTTTTGTGAAAAGGACCACTTGTCTGGAAAAGAAACTTGCCCTGACCAACAGCTACGTGCTGACCTACGTCGCACTGTCCGATCTGTCGATCGTGGGGTCCGTAGACAGAGTCTCACAATCTCTAGGACCTGAACCGTGGGCTGCTCTCCAGAAGGACGGCATCGTCAACCACACGCTCCAGATCTGCTCGTTCACAATCAGCCTGCTAACCGCGGTGGTGTGCCACTTGTATCTTGCGCATCGGCAGCCCGGTTTTGGCCAACATCACAACTTCACAATTCTTTTCCCGCTTTTTGGATTCCTTCTGGCGCTGGAAATGTGTCGCATGGCTTTTCTCATTTTCACAGCAGGAAACAATACGCTTATTGTAGCGTTGAAGTCCCATCCCGAGGTAGCTAACCGCGGCGTCTCTACGAACTACAGATCGGATCTTCTCCATATCCAGGAACAATGGCCTACGCTCAACCCTTTTATTTAAGTTTGTATTAGCAGTATGCACAACGTAGACATCGTAACATCGTCAAAAAGCCGTTACTAGCACTCGCCCGGCAAGAAGTCCGAGTTAAGAAGTCAACACAATTCCGAGCTCGTTTGTTGCTACCAAAAAAAAACTGATAAAATGATAAAATGATAAAAAAATTAATAATTAATAAAAATAAAAAAAAAATAAAAAAAAAAATAAAAAAAAAACCTATCCAATTTCTCTCCGGAGATATAATGATTAGACCTCGGAAGAGTCCGTGTTGCAACAATATTTGGAGTAAACACCACTGCTACCCCCTCAGTTAACTTCAACCCAATACAGAAAATATACACGATGGAAGGTGAAACGTCGGTACAGTTGAAAGGCTCTCCTCCGCCCTACCGGATCAACTCAACGTACTGCCAGTTCACAAGACGTGGCAAGCCTTATCTCTTTGTCTTCGGGGGATATGACGACACAAATGAGAACTTCGATGACAGGATATACCTGCTGGACGTTCAGGGACAAACTTGGTACCCGCCGCACTCAACAGGAGTGTATAGAAATGGTAGCTCATGTGTTTGTCTGGACGACACGGGTAACGTTGTCATTGTCGGTGGCTTGTTGCAGGAAGATGAGTACCTCGAGTGTCTCGAGCGCAGTAACAACGTCAAATCGCCTTATCAAGATTGCTTCCTCTTGATATTCAATATAGAAAGCTATTTGTTCAGCAGGGAATGGAATGAAAAGTTCAAGGAAAGCTTGATTTCGGAGGGAGAAGTCGGGCAAACCAACTGGACCCAAATGAATAGGCTAGAGCGTCACTCAATATGCCAGTCAAGATCAAACCACAAGATATACATCAGTGGAGGAGTCATTTCAGATTTACCTTACGGAATGCAAAAGTACATGTACATCCTAGACTATCAGAAATTTACAGTGGAGAAAGTTGAGTTTTGCAAGAAAATTGAACATGAAATCATCGAAGTTGGAAATAAAATATGGTCTTTCGGCGGTATCAACGAGACAATGAAATACTCATTTATGAACATCCAAACGTACGATTTACAAGATCATACTGTTGATGAAATAAATTTGAATATAAATGACAACCAAATGTTCTATCAAAATAACAAAAAAAGAGCCGGTAGATCAGTAAACATACTCGGATTCAAAAAGTTTTTCTACAATCAAATATCAATTACTCAGATTCTAATCACAGATCTTATAAATCTTCGATTTGTGGTTCTTAATATCGAAACTCACAAGATGTACCACGTGCCAATCCAAATTGCAAACCTCAACTGGTTGTTTGTTCTAACTCACAATGATAATTTGTCCATAATAGGAGGCACTGAGCTTGATGATACCGTTGATGAAGTGGCATATCTTGATTATCTCGTAAACATACCACTGGTTACTTTTGGGAGGCTAAACAATGAAAGCGGCACGAGTGAAGAAGAAACACTTTTAGGGAAGCTCCAGAAAGCTTATAAAGATGAAAAATTTGTTGATTTCCAAATAAAATCAAACGATAACAAAGTGATTAGTGTTCATAAACTTTACCTACTTATCAAATGGCCCTACTTTGAAAAAATGATAATGTCAGGGATGTCAGAGAGTCATACAAATCAGATGTTTATAGATGAGCCATACGTGAATGTCAAGCTACTTATAGATTTCCTATACAATTCTGAATTCCCACATATGAAAGTTCATGACCTTTTATCTTTTGCACACCTGGTAGAGCTCTACGATCTCAAAGATCTGAAAAGCTTGTTAGTCAACAGAATTTATCTGTCAAAGCTTCCCATTAATCAGCTAGTGGAATTCTGGCAACTGTCTGATATCATAAATTCCAAGTTCTTGAAAAAATACCTGCAATCTATGATCTATAGATATTGGGGTTATATTGTACGTCTTCCAAGCTTTCAAAGCTTAGAGAAGGAACAAATGCTGGAATTGTTTTCTAGTCTTTCCGTTGAGTCACAGATCGTAACCGGTAACTCGCCAGCGAAACTTGTTGGCAACACATCATCTTCCTCAGCTCTAACACCAACACCAGAAGTCCTGAAAACGTCAATACCAGGATCTGTACCCCAAAACAATAGTGGTCAATCAGTACCCTTTGCTTACCCCGATTATAACGATACTACAATTGTAACTCCTGAAATTGATCCTACCTTAACATTTGACATTTTCCGAAGCCCAGGTGTTTTAGATTGTTGGACTCCCCTTGAACCAGCAATTTCAAACGATGAAACCAGTTCATCTGCTTCGTTTATGGGAGATTGATTCTATTCAGATGTTACACTATATTTTTATTTTATTGGTACAAAACCTTTACATGTTTATCAAAGGCCCCCAGCCTCCCTATACCATCTTATAGATCGATCAAACCCAACGACAACCAACCCGTCGTTATTCCCATCTTCCTTGAAAATACCTTTTGCGACATACTTAATACAAGCGCAGGAAGATGTATCTAAATCATTCAACTTGTCTACTTCTTCATCGTCTAAGTCGGTTGGGTTTAGCTTTAACATCGTGACGCATGTTCTGGATTCGACATCCCAAATTCGGACCAAATTGTCTAAGCCACAAGACACCAAATGGTTACCTTCCTGATTGAAATCAATGGATAGACACCATTTAGAATGGGCAAAATTTCCCACACCAACGTTTGAAGAGTGTGTTGAAATAGTGAAAGACCCCAAATACTCACCATACTTCACATCATACAAGGAGATTGTTCCAAAAGGTCCAGAATCAATGGATACTGCAAGAAACTCGCTTCCGTGAGGTGAAAACTTTATTGATCTTACTATATTTAACGACTTTTGGGAGTTTTTCAATCCGTAACTCTCAAAATTGAAGGAGAGCAATAATTGTTTAAAATCATAAAGGTAAGTGTTTCCGTTCTGATGTCCAACCACGATTTTATTATTCTCTATATCAGAGCATATGCAAGTAGCAAAACTACTGTCGTTTGCATATAGTTCGCCTCTATAGCTGAAGGACAATCCTTCTTCAAAATTGACGTCAAAAATTTCAGTTTTTCCTGATACTGTTGTACAAGCAAAAATATTGCTGTCTTTTGTAGAATCAAATATTGGACACCAAAAGGATGCCTTTTTCTTTAGCCCTGAATCTTGAGGATTGAACTTGAGATCGATGAGCTCATTCGTCTCAAAATTGTAGCTGAATAGATATGCCCGCCCTGAAAAAGAGACAGTTGCGATTACCAAAAACTTCTTCATCTCAAAGGCATCCTGAAATATTTCCACATGATGCAATCCAATTTTGTCCACAAGCTTTTCTAGGTGAAGTGTTCTATCAGAAGAATCATTCTTCCAAAGTTTCAAGTATCCATCAGAGGAGCACGTTATGGTGAATCTGTCAGCAACACAGACACCTAGGATGTCACTGGTATGCGCTGACCCAACAATCGCCGTGCTAATATAAGGGGTACTCATGTCTCACCTGTCGATGCTTTTTATTAAGCGATATAGAACTATATTAGTGGTACCAAGCTGTGACGATAAACGCAGTTAATTCAATCATGAAAACTGCCATCGCCAAAAATGGTTGCGCACTCTCACTTAGCGCTTGTGACATGTTTTTAACCAAGACCGTAGAAAGATAAAGAGATTGCTCGTAAATAAGGTATGAGAGTAAGAAGCACATCGAATTATAACATACTAGTTGCAGGGACTAGATTCACAATGGAAAACAGTAGTGCAATAAAAGTTTCCATTCCAACTGTTACCCAGGTTGGAAGTTACAGCCTATACGACCTGGAGATAGAAATACAACTAAATAAATTCAAGGTAGAAAGATTTCGAATTAGCAAGCGATACAGCGACTTTGTCACATTGAGAAAATACCTTGAAAGTCAGCATGCCACTCAGTTACCAGATTTGCCTTCCAAATATGCAAGCTTATACAAAAGAAATGAGACTTTGCTGAATGAACGCAAAGTTGGACTAATGAATTTTGCGACGTCACTATTAAACGATCGCCAGTTACGTGCAGAAAGCGAAGTTCTTTACTTCTTCAATATTCCTAAATCGACAATTGTAGAGCTAAACATGTTAAATGCTGATAAAAGTAGAACAGAGGAAAAAAGCATAGGTCTCTCGATAAGCAAGATAGACTCTGCTCAACAATGGATGGAAGTCTACAGAACAATTAAATCATTACTTCAAGATTCTAGAACCAAAATGTTCAATAAAGGTAACGTGGTAGAAATTCGGAGAAATTTAAAGACAGCAGAAACTAATGCTGACCTGTTGAAGTCTTACCTTACAACTACACAGGAGTTGGGGTCTGGTGAAATACGAAGACGGAAAGAGCTCTTACTATCTGTAACAAAAGAAATAACAGAATTGAACGATATGCTCCGCACTATGAAGTTAACAGATCTCGCAGAGAAAGCCCCGTATAGTTCAGTTAATGCGAACGATTTATTCAAGACACATAATTCAAGTGGGCGCCGAACTTTGGGAAGAATAAAGGAGTCCGCACAGACAAAAAAGTTAGACAACCAGGGCTTGCTACAAGTACAACAAAATGAAATGCAGGACCAGGATCAAAGCTTGAGTGCATTAAGAGATATGATTATAAGGCAAAAGCAGATTGGAATTGCTGTTAACGAAGAAATTGGTATACAGAATGAGCTACTTGATAGCCTCAATCAAGAGGTTGACCAAAGCACAAACAAACTGAAGGTTGCGAAGGGGAAAATTAACAAGATTTTGTAGACAATCGTCAAAGTAACAAATCTTTTTTGGCTTTACTTTGCTATATAATTTAAATAAGAAACGAACTGAAAATGGATTGTAAACAAAACGCACTATTATTTTTAGCATACGCCCTTAAACCCATGATTGTTGCTTTTGAATTTGATGAGTCTCTCATCACCGCCGTTAGCAATGCTTGTCAACATGTCGTAAACAAGTTCTCTGGTAGCATCCTGTCCGCTCTCTTTCATGGCTTGAACATTTGCTCGAACCAGTTCAACTGATTTGATAAGCATCTCGACCGTTTCGGTAATATCATGCATTAACTTATCTAACAATTGTGCGGTCAAGTTATATTTGACAACAACTCTGAGAATTTCATTGTTTTCTCCATTTACTTCGTTCTTAAGACCAGGATCGTCATGCTCTTCCCCATCTTCTGAAACTTCCGGAACATTAATTCTAGGAAGTTCATAGTTAGGGATAATCCACTTTTTATTTCTTAACAATGACGATACCAATGATTGTGGGATCTCTGGGTACTGCTCTGAGAATTCTTTGGTGAATTGGAAGGACACGACAGGCAAAGCAGGATTGAACTTTTCGTGTTGGGAAATGATTGCATGAGAAGCCTGGATATCCCACTTCGGATCTCTATTTCTAGTAGTCATGCCTAAAGGTAGATGCAAATTCGAAATGCATGTGAAGTACTCCGTCTCCTCCAAAAACAAGGACAGCAACCTTGCATTGATTAAGCAGTTGTTGAAGATCTCATAATAGCCATCCCTACCAAATTTGATAAAGTTGTAGTACTGATGAACAACCTGATAACCAGGCCTAGAGAAATTCAAACTGAAGGATTCTTCTACGCCTCCAAGGTATTGTAACTGGAATCTTAGTGATTTTGGCAACCAAGCTTGGTCTCTGAAAAGAACCCACCCCAACCCAGCAGTCACAAGACCATACTTATGTCCCGAAGCACTGATTGACATGACTCTATCGATTCTGAAATCCCACCTCAAGTCTGGGTAAATCAATGGCGCAATGAATCCTCCCGAAGCACCATCCACATGGATCGGAATCCAGTGGCCTGTTTTCTTCTCATAGGCATCAAGCAACTTAGCAATGGCATCCACATTTTCAAAACCACCAGTGTATGTGGAACCAACAATGACAAAAATACCAATGGTATTCTCATCCAATTCTTTTTCGATTTTGTCAAGGTCAATCAAGAAGTCCTTTTCGGAGACACCAATCAATCTGTTCTCGACGTCGAAATATCTTGCAAACTTTTCCAATGCAACCTGGCAGCAAGATGCCATCAATATGTTTGGATTGGCACTGCTCAAGCCTTTGGCTTTTCTTTGAGCTTGCCAATTTTTCTTCATGGCCAACCCTCCAAGCATTATAGCTTCCGAAGATCCCGTGCAGGGGGTTCCAATCGCTCTACTCTTCCATTTCACGAAGTGGTCCAATTTGTGCGGAGTTTGAATACCGGTGTCGGAGACCTCCAGCGGTGCGTTCCACAGGTTAGCGATGATGGAGATGCAACGTTGCTGTAGATCGATTAGCATCGGATACTCGTCGTTGTCGGCCAAATTTTTCGTCAGGTTTTCCATGATCAACTTCAGCGAGTCGTCATCGGTGTGCACATTAACGAACGAGGCCAAATTGAGGGTTGTTGAGCCGTCCAACGTCAAGTCGTCGTGCACCATTTCGTACGCTAACTTCGAAGACATGCCATGTTCCGGCATTTTGAATTTGTTGGCGACACCGTGGAACCGCGAGACAATCTCACTCTTTCTCTGGTCACAAAGTGTTGAAGCTATCTTCGACTCCACTCTCGAAACCGCATTGTTCTTGTCAGAGAACTTGTTGAAATATTTTGTAATCAAGGCAGACTTGTTCACCGAGTCTTCGAAGATCTTATCTTCGATAGTGTCCGGGTCGATATGGGCGGATAATGTCATGCTGGCTGGTCAATGGTGTTCAAGTCCTAATTCCTTACTATTGTTAGCTGGTCCGGTTTTCTTTTTCTCGAGTTACTGCCCAATAGCTATTTCTTTCTCCCTTCTCCGCCTCCTTTGCTCCTTATATACCCCGAGACTTCACTTTCCCAAGTCCGGTCCCGCCTAATTACGGATGCCCGCCTCACGCGAGGACAGGCCGATCGGCGCAAAATGCCCCAAATTTGCCCCTTCATGTACACAGGCAGAGACCAAGCTAAACAAGACAAAAGACGGAAATAACAAAATAACATCGTATATTCGGGTGGGTTACAAAGGCAGTTCGTTAGATAGAAAGGTAGCTCTGAATGGCTGACTCTGTTTTGGCGACCATTGCCCTGTATTTCTGTTGGGTGGCAATCTGGTCCAAAAAGATCTTATATTTTGTGTTTAACAACTTCCGGTCGGGATGGGTGATGTCCGAAGGGAAGATGACGTTTCCTGTGCTGGATAACCTACACATGACCCGCCAGAGCTTCTCGGATGCGGACTCATTGCTAGAAGGTGGTAGCGGTGAGGAGGCACGAAGCTTTTCTGTTGCAATGGCTTGGGCGTTTGAGTGTGCACCGAAGGTGATGAGATCGTCGTCCTCGGTTTCGTCGTCCTTCTTGTCTCCCCTACCGGCACGCTTTTCTCTCAAGCTGTCGCCCGAGCCCGCTAACGTGGTGATTGGGAAGGGGAAGCCGTCTTTTTTGTTCAATGCGCTGACGGAGGTGACAGAGGCCGTGGCAGTGGGGGCTGTGTAAGGAGAAGGAGGAATCTCGTCTGTGGGCATGAGTGGCTCCTTCTTGCCCTTCAAAGAAGGGAAAGACATGCCCTTCTTGTTTCTGAGGAGCTCCATTGCGTCTTCCGCAGCGACAGCACCAAGCATTGCGGTGCCAAAGACCACAGATGCGTCGATGTATCTTGGGATGACGATCGGGACGCCTGTGCAATCTGCCAAGAGTCTCATCAACAACCCGTTTCTGCACTGGCCTCCACTCATGAAGATGGCCTTGATGTTGTGGCCCGACTCCTCCATCCTTTCAACGATTTGCCTGGTCTGCTGAGCAATGAACTCACAGGCAGCCAAATACTCGATAGCAAGCGCATCGAGAGACACGTCCATCGACTGCCCGATAATGGAGGCCCTCATGTTCGGGTCTGCGATTGGCGATCTGTTTCCATGGAAATCGCCGTAGAAGAAGAGATTCTTCGCAAGGGCAACAACAGACCGTTCCTTCTTCAGCGTCTTCAAGTTCTCCAACCTTGAGTTCAAAAACTCGAATTTCGACAAGTTCGAGCTTTCAGAGAGGACTCCCAACTCCGTGTACGCTGGGCTCGTCGACAACACGTGCGCTAGCAACGCACCAGTCATGGACTGGCCGCCCTCTGCGGCCCAGTAATTCTTACCGATCACGTCTCTGTACGGACCCCAGACCCCAGGAACAAAGACGGCCTTTTCCTCGAGACAGATGTGGCAGGTGGACGTGCCGGCCACGGCAGCCAACCTACCAACACCTTTGCTCAAGCCCTCCTTGTCCTTATCCTGCTGGATCAACTCCGGAATAGGCACGTTTGTAGGGGCGGCAACGGTGCCCATCCATCCGGCGTACGCGTCGATGACGCCGGAGCCGACGCAGCAGTCGGTCGTCAACCCCAAGGCTCTAGCCGACTCCGGCGTCAACACGCCGATGGTTTCCCCGGCGGAGATGTACGAGCCGTTAACGCCGTCCAAGCCGCCCAGCTTGGAGAAGTCGTCGGCAACCAACTCCGGCAGGCCGATTTTGTTCAAGAACTCGGCAGACCAGCCGTTTCTGCTCGTGATCCCCTTTGGAATGTAGCCCTGTTTGCACACAACGGAGCAGTACGAGCGGGTCTCCTTCCCCGTCGCCTTCATTGTGAGATAGTCCGGCAAATCGAAGAACTTGCAGGACTGGAACATGCCCTCCGGCATGTTCCTCTTCAACCACTTGATCTTGGGCAACTCCATCTCGATGGACATCTTGCCTCCGACGTACTTCAAGCACTCGTCCTCGGTTGCGTTGATTTCATCTGTCTCGAACTGTGCCCGATGGTCCATCCAGAGGATCACGTTTTCGAGATCGTTCTGGAAATCGGGACCGGCAGGCATCGGAGTGTTGTTCTCCTCGTTGGCGACCACCAACGAGCACGTGGCGTCAAACCCAATCCCAAGCACTTTGGAGTTGTCGATTCCGGACTGCGAGATCGCCGACTTCACACAGTAGCAGATGGCGTTCCAGATCTCCGTCGACGACTGCGTTATGTGGTTCTCCTTCAACTCGTGTCTGGTGATGGGCCGTTCAGACAACCCCAGAATGTCGCCCTCGTGGTTGATGATCACTGCTCTGGCGGATCCCGTTCCGACATCCACCCCGGCGTAGTAGACTTCTTTCATTTTCTTGCCTATCTATCTGTCAGCTTGTCCTCCTATCTTTTCCAAAGTTCTGCTAAGATGGTTTCTCTGTTCTTCGAACTGATGCGTCACTCTCGTTTTGCCTCTGTGTAGATACAGATGCTATTTATTCGTCCACACTCACGGTTACATGCGCAGCGGGTGTACCTGGTCCCAGCCCAGCCTATTATAAAGGAGATGCTATACATAGACAGGGCCAATTATCACTTCCCGGCGGAACTCCGTCATACCTCTTTTTCCCGGAAGCGCGATCGCCGGGACGGCTGCGCCGATAGATGGGAGGGAAAAGGCGCCGACAACAATCGACGCGCCGATGGGCGCGTCGATTATTTCAATCAAAAGACGCCTGGCAGACTAAAAGGTCGATCGACGCGCCGATCGGCGCGTCGATCGGCGGCAAGCGTCTGAAGGTCCTGCTTTTGTTTCTGTTGCGAGCTTTCTCCTCAGGAACTGCTGTTGTTGCCGTTGTTGTTGTTGTTGTTGTTGCTGCTGGAAGCGGTGGCGGTGGCGTTGGCGTTGGCGGCGTCGCTGTTGATGTACTTGTCACACACTTCGGCAACGAAGTCGAACTCCTCGTTGCTGTCGATCGCCTGCTTGAGCGCCAGCACGCTGATCTTCTTGCTGTGGCCCTTGCGGCTCTCCTGGAGGGCCTTGTCCACAAGCGTACACATGAAGAGCTCCACGGCCCGACCGACCACCAGCGGCGTCGCCTGAGCAACCTTGCCGATGTCTTCGTCACTCTGCATGAGCTTCTTCACCCTGGCAGAAGGGAAGTGGGTCTTCATCTGTCTGTAGCCCTTGAGTCCGCCAAACTCGGCCTCCTGCGTCTGCTCGTCCTTCACCGTGCCCTGTCCGTCCATGTGTATATTTGTGTTTGAGCCGTGGGGGTATCTGCTGGTGCAGGCAGCTCTCTGTAGGGCCCCGTGGCCAGGGGCAAGCCCGGAAAGAAAATCAGCCAAACCGCTCAGGGAAAACGGCCGGCGCAAGAAGCGTCCACCCGTACAGCGCGTAACACACCCACGAGCTGACAATCTTCAACCAGCTGTTGAAGTAGGTTCTTCCAACAGGAACGAAGGTGCCGTTGTCTGCGTCGCTGACCCCGACGTTGATCGTGAGGAGCGCCGCTATGTACTGCGTGGCCAAGAAGAAGATGATGTGGAAGAGCACGTAGCTGTACTTGGTGTACTCCCGCTCCTCCCCCGTTGCGGGGCTCTCGTCGTCGTCGTCGTCGTCGTCGGGATCGTAGTAGGCCGGGTCCGTTAAAGCACTCTCAGGCAAAGAACCCTGGTTGACAGCCTGTCTCACGGCCTCGTAGCGCATGTCCCGTCTGACGGAACGTGGGGCCTCCGTGATGGCGCCAGCGTCGTCGTGGTAGGACGGATTCTGAGCGGCGCCGTTGTTCAGAGTGGCCATGGCCGTGGTGTAATGGTCGTCAGCATCAAACCCGTACTTGTGGTTGAATGCCGAGTTGGCGGCAGCTCTCGTCGTAGTGTACGCCACTGCGCCAAACGTGAAGACTGCGCCGATAATCACCGTCAGGGTCCTGGTTCCGTTGGACCTGATCAACGGGTTGCACAGCTTGTCGTCCGGCTCGCTCAAACAGGCGCTGAAGATCAAGTAGGTGCAGTAGACGCAGCACATGGACGACTGTGCCAAGCCGGCATTCGGGTTGTACTCCTGCACTACCGGGGTGATCGACAGTCCCGTGATTGCCAGCGTGAATAGTAAGTTGATCGTGATGACAGCCTTGTTCATCGAGCACCCGCTCTGCGCAAAGTAGATGTACATGAGCACCGTCATCAAAACAACGCCAGAGTACATTAGCATCGTGCCTCCAACAAGAACCTGTTTCCACAGATTCGACCCGTAGAAGTTGCAGCAAACGTATCCGCCTGCGTCCTCGTCATCCAAGCCCCCGTTATCGAGATATATCTCTCCCTCTTCGATCTTCTCAATGCAGGTTTCTGCCCATTCGTGCGCAAAGTCAACCAACAAAATTAGGCCAATCCCAATGAATATGGTGCTGAAGATAATGGAGAAGTAGTTGCCCCAAATGACAAAAAACTTGTCAGGAATGAGGTAGCTAATAATGATAAAAGTGAATAGCACGAAAAGCTTCATGATCCAGTACCCGTTTTGTATAACGGCTCTCGGGTTTCTCGTCGACTTCACCCCAACCAACAACCCTGCAAGAATCAAATGCATCACACCAAGAGAAAAGTTGATTCTCTGCACACTGGTAAAACCAATACATCCTTGCTCATCCTTGCAGAACATGTTTCCAAACTTAAACATCCCCCAGGTGAGCTTTTCAACAAATTTTGTCAACGAATTGGACAGCGATACCCACGAAATTATGCTGTTTACCATGAATATCACAGCATACATTATTCTGGTCGCAACGGATGACTTAAACGTCCTCATCAAAGGATTCACACTTTTGTTCATGCAACAGGTGCATATTGACACTCCTAAACACGATGAGAGCCACGACCCAATAATGCTTACTGGAGCCAGCGGTAAAGAAAGTAAAAGACCCATAACTTTTTACCAATGCAATTGTAAAAGTGACTGATAGACCTGATATATATATACTTAAAGATAACGAACTACAGTGAAACACCAGTGACATTGGGTTAAAAACCCGCCTCCACAGTAATAATACTAGCAAATAAATTTTAGATAGCGAATAAGATCTCAAACCTCATCATCCCCCCCCCCACATTCCTTACACTTATTCTAGCGTTCACTCCCCGGCATCCATGATACCGCCGACACCAAGAAGGTATGTACATTCACCCTCAGGACAATCTGGACTGTCTTGAACTTTGGCAATTCTCTCATCACCACGTCCCTTTCGAAGTAGTATTCTTGTTTGTGAAGCATGTGCTAAAATATGGCCCCCAACAGGTTTCCGGCCATCTACGCTGGCAAACAAGGCACTGGCACCAGGGTCAGACTGGACTTGGTTGGTGAGGAAAACGGCACAGTTGAACTCTTCTGCGAGATGGCCTAGCTTGGAAAGATGCTGGTTTAACTTTTGCTGACGTTCGCCCAACTCACCCCTGCCACTGTAATCCACACGGAACAATGAAATGATTGAATCTACAATGATCAATCTGTATCCACCTTGACTGAGGTACATTCCAAGCTCCTCAACAAGTTCATGCTGGTGCTCACTGTTCAATGCCCTTACATAAGAGATATTCTCCAAGCACTGGTTGGCATCAAGACCATATCTCTCTGAAATTTCTCTGATTCTTTCCGGTCTAAACGTACCTTCTGTATCGATATAGGCGACTTTACCCTCTGCTCCACCCTGGCTCTTTGGTAATTGAGCAGTAACGCATAAGGTATGTGACAATTGTGTCTTCCCTGTTCTGAATTCGCCAAAAACCTCGGTTGTCGACATCGTACTTATCCCTCCAGCAAGCATCTGATCGAACGACTTACACCCTGTAGATATCTTGATGACTCTCCTTCGTATATCGCATTGGATGAGTGCAGAAACAAATCCGCAGTTGACAAGCTTGTTGGAAGCCTCCTTAATTTTATCGACCTTCACTTCACTTAAACCTTTGATTTTGGATAAATTCCGTTTGGTAGTTGACATCACCGTCTACAATTTACGTATTTATGAATATGCTGTGTTAGTACTTTTGTAATGAATTACCGTTTTACATGAGGATTAGATAGGGTAGTAGTTCATACAGAAACGGAATAAATTCCAGCCGCCTTTAACTTGGTAATGTCACCGGCATTAATTCCCAAGTCTTGTAATTGATCAACTAGTATAATAGTACCGGCAGCTAGCATGCCATCAGTCTCTTCTGTACTTGTCATTTTGAGTATCTTGTTGTCCTTGAAGCTCTTGCAAACCAAAAGCTCAGATACTACTAAAAAAGATAAAGAGAAGTATGAACAGATGAAAAAAAGAAATGAGCCTTGACTTTTTTTGGTTTCACACGCTTCGTTCTGAGATTTGTTTACTCGATCTTTTGATGGGGTAAATGATAGCTCGTTTCCCAAAGTGGATGATTCGATAACGATGGACACAAAGAAGGAGAAGAACATAGTTCTCAAAATTGGAGCACGAACTTTAGAATGTGGGCTTGAAGATTCTTCAAAACCTTTAGGAAAATTCAATGTCCACCATTTCGCCGAACTTCAAACATTCGGAGTTGATTCAACTGCATATGATCACTCCCTTATACCCGACAGTGCATCCGAAAAGGTAACCAAAGAGTTTCGGTTACAATCCATGGCTAAAAATGATCAAGAGCATTTTAGGCATCTGTTCTTCCCTGATACTCTTATCTATGAAGACTTAAGTCTTTTTTTACAAAGCCTGAAAATTCACCTTCGGAAGGTATTGAATAAAATCTTTTATAAATGTGGAATTTCCACAATCAACTCGAAACTTATTTTGGTCCAAAACTCGACGTTTCCAAAAGTTTACAATAAACTTCTCACAGAAATTCTAATAAACGATCTCCTCATGCGTGCTGTTGTAATACTTCCAACCCCTTTAATGGTTTCTATAGCATCCGGCTCTAGCTTTGCTCTAATTATCGATATTGGATGGTCTTTTACTACAGTTGTTCCTGTTTTTGATTATAGGGTGTTGGATAATTTGCTAACGTTTACAAACAGAGCTGGCTCTCGTTTGCATTACGAATTATTATCCGAATTACGAGAAGAAGGATTTGATATCGAAAGTATATCCTTCCGAGAACTTGAGAATACTATTTCATTGCTTGATAGCTTGGTATGTACTTCAAATGATGAACTTATTGCTTGCGGTAGATTTCTTGTTAGAAAAAAGATTTTCACTGACGCAATAGAGAAACTTTATCTCAGCTTTGATTCTTCTGTCCAATATGAAGATAACGAGATTCCAATTATAAAACTAGCTACTGATTTAATTGATAAGAGATTGCCAATAGATCTGAGAAAAATCTTATCTTCACGAACAATAGTAACGGGAGGAATATCAAATCTTAAAGATTTCAGGCAGACATTACTAGCGAGGATTGACGAAGCAGTTGCACAACAACTGCATGGTATAGAAACTCTTGGCGACTGGGCAGGAGCCAGTATCTATTCTACTTTAATGAAACATCAAAAGAAAAGCCCAGACTTGTGGGAAATACGGAAAGTTTAAATGCGTAAACTTGTAGTGTTTTAGGAAGATCCGATAAGATGTAGGTAAGAACAAATTTTTAATGATATAAAACTAGTTAAATACCAAATATTACTTGATGTTTATGAATATTATCAAGTGAATCCAAAACAAAGATGTAACTATGTAGCAATACCATTACAAGGCAGTATCAATACCCCCTCCTTCTAGAAATATAGGAGTAGGGTTTCATATAATCATTAATCTCGGAAGATATACTATTGTGCAAATTTTCAGGTAGCAGTTCTGTATTCAAAACTCCTTCATCATCCATCTCATTGTCATAGTAAAGTTCTGGATCGTAAAACTTATCCCAAGGATATTTGGAGTTATATTCGTCCTTACTCAACGGCTTGAAGCAATTTATAAATTGGGTGTAGTATTTTTCCAAGTTTAGCAGTTCTCTATACCATGGAATCCTTTTATTTTCCTTTTCCTGCATTAAATCGTCGTCATTCTCGTCATCAAGACTTTCAAACTCATGATTCAAAATTTTTAGCAAAATCCCAGTATCAGTTGGCTCAAAGGGGTTGAACTCAATAGTCTGGAAAAAAGGACTGGCATATGGTACAAGTCTTCTTTTAACTTGACTCAAATCCAAAGGCGCAGAGTCATCCAAAAGTGTTATCTTTGGGACATCAAATTCGACGCTTGTGAACTGCCGATTGTGCTTAGCTTCGCTTTCATCATCATAAAGGTTTTCTTCCTCTGAGCAAAATGTATTCTTTACGGTGCTCAATCCATTAAAGTTTTTTGATATTAGGGTAACAAATGATTTACTTGAAGACTGTTCAATTTCAGGCTCGTCGTTGATTTCGTCAAACAAGTTTTGATTTTTGAGACTTGGAATCCTTGCTTCTGGAGAAATTTTTCCCTCAATGGATAGTCTAGGATATAAGCCAGGAATACTTTTACTTTTTAAACTATTCTTCTGCTCTAATTCCGAATCGCCATTTATCTTTATTCCTAAATTTTCATCTTGCAGAAAAATTCCTGAAACATTCTCACGCAGCCTTGATCTCATATACGGAGAGTAACTCTTTTCACGTATATTCGTGTTAATCTCAGACAGAACAGTAAGCCCTGAAAGCTGTGTCATCTGTAAGGTTGAAGCCGTAGTAGATGTTCCTGCAATTGTTCTTGCTCTTTTCAACGACTTCTCTCCATAAGGACGAAGAGGATCATCCTTCAAAGATCCTGGTCTGGAAAGATGGGTGCTCCTCATTGTTTAATATACAATCTTTGTAGGCTCAAAGCTAATTGATCGAAAGATTGTCAGTATGGTGGTAGACGGTTTGCAGTTGTTGCCTATGATAATTAATTGGGTTAATTTCATGCACAAAAAAAAGTTGCCCTGTTTCATTCTTAGACTGTCTACTTTTTTTGTAATTCTCCCATACTTATAAACGAAGCTACGTACTCTTTCATGTATCGTGTTTCATTTTCCATATCATCACATTCTTTCTTCCGTAGCAGAATTATTTTGATGAGGTTATCAATATCTTGTCTAGCAGCCTTGATATTGTCCGAAGTAGCCTTTGCATATTGTTCCTGATCAGTTGGGGTCGAATTTTTCATCTCAGCTTCCATTATGATTGATTTATTGCAGCTGAAAAAATCTAATATTTGATTTACACTTTCGATTGTGTGTAAAGCAAAGAGTAATATATAACAGGATTGAAAGTAACTAAATCGACGACAAACTCGAATAGTGGTATAGAGTTGGAATTATTTTGTCCGGGTCACGTGCGAGCATTGGGTGATTCTCTCTTATTTTTTCAACTTGCTTTCAATCTTTAATAATAAGCTACTTACTGTAGTGAAACTTCCTATAATATCCGAACCATAACGAATTCTAGAGTGCTAACCTGAAAATCTTATTACAAAAAATTCAATGGATTTTGAAGGGGAAACTGATGGCCAAAATCAAGAAAACCAGGTCCAAATTGATAAAGATGCTCTTATCTCCGGAACTGAAAGTCTTAGCCTGACCAATTCTACAGAAAAGCCAATTTCCGATGTGATTCAAAATCAGAACGGTGATCAGAAGAAGAAGAAGAAGAAAAAGTCTGGTAAAGTGCCGAGAAATATGATCACTCCGGAATACATTGAGGAGATGAGAAAGCAGAGAGAAGAGAAGAAGAGGGAGAAAAGAGAAGCACTAATCAAACAAGGGCTCGATCCTGATGCTCAAATCAACGAAGCCAATTATTTGAAAAGAGAACTGTTGAGTATTCCTCGTAGAGGAGGCGAAGAAGATGGTGAGGAAAACAGAGACAGCATTATTACGCTGAAAATAATGACCTACAACTTGTTGGCCCAAGCATTGATCAGAAGAAAGCTATTCCCTGATAATGGAGATATCCTAAAATGGCACAAGCGTTCGAAAGTCTTATTTCAAGAGTTGCGGGACTATGACTGTGACATTTTGTGCCTACAAGAAGTGGACTTTGTGCAATACAAATCCTTCTGGCGCCCCGAACTGGAGAAACTTGGCTACCAAACAAAATTCCAGAGAGGAGCGGACAAGAATCACGGTGTCTCGGTATTTTTCAAACACTCTCTGTTTAACTTGGTTGATACTTGCCTGATCGACTTTGATAATGAGAAGTCTGGAGATGTGAAACCACGAACGATCACTAAAAACGTAGGTCTAATTCTAGGATTGGCAATCCGAAATGATCCATCCAAGTTGATAACGATTGGCACCGCCCATTTATTCTGGCATCCTTTTGGAACCTACGAAAGGACCAGGCAGACGTATGTTGTGCTATCGAAATCGAAGGAGTTTGAGAGGAGGATTCAAATTCTCCACCCAGAAATTACCAAGATTTGGAAGTTTTTCGCAGGTGACTTCAATTCTCAGCCCTATGATTCACCGTACCTTTCGATAACCAGCAAACCTATCTGCTACAATGATCGATGTATGCGAGTAATAGCCTGCTCAACCTCCTTTCAGTTCTCGAGTCTTCGGAACGGAGGCTCGGGCGAAGAAGAGGAGGGCGGGAATGTCGAGAAGTTCGGCGAGAATCAACCGAAAGACCCTGTTCCAGAAAGCTACGTTGCCACTGAAGAGCAACAGCTCATGGTGAAACAGATCGAGCAGTTGCACAACGATTTACCGCTGCGTGCAATCTCCCTCTACTCCATGGCCTACCGTGAAATCGACCCGGAGAATTCCGGGCTGGACAACGACAGAAACGAGCCTTTCTTTTCCAACTGGGCACATACATGGCGTGGGTTGCTAGATTACATCTTCTTCGTCAAAGAGTGGGACGTCAAAAGCGACCATCGTAACATTGACAGCATCCCGGCTTTCGAACGGGAAAACAAAGTCAGACTTGACAAGCTCTTAAAACTCCCGCACCCAAAGGAGATGGGCCCGGGGCAGCCTCGGGAAAACGAGTATCCGAGCGACCATCTCTGTCTGATAGCCCAGATCAGTCTCCTCAAGTAGAACAACCTTGTATAAAGCTCATCCGTCTACCTATATATCTATCTGTCCATCTAATCTATATCTACCTTAGACACTGTCACCGTAATCTTCCTAGTCAACGCGGCCCGCGGCCGATCGACTGCGCCCTCTGAAAAATTCCCAATCGAGCGAAAATGAGTGAGTGCGCAGAAAACGGAGAAAAGCAAAACATTCAACATGTAAACAAACAAACGCAAACAGCAGAGACACACGGACACAACATTCGCAACACACGATACACGAAGGCAAGCGGTTGATAGATCACGTCAAAGGCAGGACACACCGCACACAAGACACAGAGCACACGCATCATAGGTCTTCAAGTCGTTATTAAAGCAGCAAGAGATCAGCATCATGAGAGAAGTCATTTCAGTCAACGGTATGTTCAGCCCTAAACACCACCACCCACGTTTTTTTCCATTTATCAGCTTCTTTCAGTGAGCAAATGAGTAGAAATACTAACAGAGTGTTTATTCGTTCTACGATACTTTTACTTTTCCACTTTTCTTTTAATAGTCGGTCAAGCAGGTTGTCAAATTGGTAACAGTTGCTGGGAGTTGTATTCCATGGAACATGGGATCACTCCTGACGGGTTTTTAGAGGAGGGATTGACCAAGCCAAGAGGAGGTGAAGAGGGTTTTTCCACGTTTTTCAGCGAAACTGGGGCCGGTAAGTATGTGCCAAGAGCCTTGTATGTCGATCTAGAGCCTAATGTGATCGATGAAGTCAGAACAGGTAAGTACAAGGATTTATTCCACCCGGAACAACTGATCAACGGTAAGGAGGATGCGGCAAACAACTACGCAAGAGGCCATTACACCATAGGCAGAGAGCTTTTGGACGATGTCGATGACAGAATCAGAAAAATGGCCGATCAATGTGATGGTTTGCAGGGTTTCTTGTTCACGCACTCCTTGGGTGGTGGTACTGGTTCAGGTTTGGGTTCTTTGTTACTCGAGCAGTTCTCCAACGACTACGGTAAGAAGGCGAAGTTGGAATTCGCTGTCTACCCGTCTCCAAAGGTCAATGCATCTGTCGTGGAGCCTTACAATACTGTTCTTACTACTCACACTACGTTAGAAAATGCAGACTGTACGTTCATGGTTGACAATGAGGCAATTTACGACATCTGTCGTAAGAACCTTGGCATTGCCAGACCAAGCTTTAGCAACTTGAACGCTTTGATTGCACAAGTCATATCGTCTGTTACTGCGTCATTGAGATTTGATGGCTCGTTGAACGTCGACTTGAATGAGTTCCAAACCAATTTAGTTCCATACCCAAGAATCCATTTCCCATTGGTCTCTTACGCCCCTGTCATTTCCAAGGACAGTGCTAACCATGAAGCCAACTCTGTCAACGAAATCACGGCCGCATGCTTTGAACCGGGTAACCAAATGGTCAAGTGTGATCCAAGAAACGGTAAATACATGGCCACCTGTCTGTTATACAGAGGTGATGTTGTGAGCAGAGATGTTATGAACGCGGTCTCCATTGCCAAGTCGAAAAAGAGTATGCAGATGGTAGACTGGTGTCCAACGGGTTTCAAGATAGGTATATGCTACGAAAAGCCTACTCAATCTCCAGAATCGCAAATGGCCGACGTCAATAGAGCCGTTTGTATGCTCTCCAATACCACAGCCATTGCAGACGCATGGAAGAAGATCGACCATAAGTTCGATTTGATGTACAAAAAGAGAGCGTTTGTTCACTGGTATGTCAGTGAAGGTATGGAAGAAGGTGAATTTGCTGAAGCTAGAGAAGATTTAGCTGCTTTAGAAAAGGACTACATGGAGTTGGGTGCTGACTCATTTGTTGAGGACGAATACTGAGTTCACCAAGCTCATCACAGGGGGATATAATAATAGTTTGATACCTGGTTGATGCTTTTGCTCAATTTTTATTCTCTGTGGTTGTGGTTTCCTTCCCTTTGTTCTCTCACTTACTCACTCACTTCACTAACCTCCCCCATCCCTTTCTTTCTCTTTCTCTCTCTTTATCTCTTTGTCTCAAATCTTTTTTATCCTTTTACCCCTTTTTCTATTAATTTCTATCTTCCGTTAATTTTGTTTTCTATTTCTTCTCCTTTTTCCCTTCTCCTCTATTTATATTTCTCTAATTTTGGTATAGATGATCTCGTTCCCTATTCTGCTTCTTCTCCTTGCAAACGCTGAATTTACGTAAGCGCATGTGGAGGATTGAAATGGTGCCGCGTCGGCCCAAATGCTCGCCCGGCCGGAGTAAAGACGCTTATTTCCATGCGAGCCTTCTGTGTGTCAGTTTATCTGCTGCAGAGAAGACGGAGTAGGAGACAGGACGAATATTTTGCCACCGAGGCAAGGATTGAATTAAGGTTGCACCTAGTTTGTTCCCTTACCATACTTCCAGGTTTCTGAAAGCGGTTTCCAGGCGGTTGGATTTTTCTGATTGGGGAATCAAGGTTTTATATAGCTAAGACTTACCCACTGGGATTAAAAGAAATACCTCAGTTTTTCGAAGCTCACGTCGATAGTTGAATAAGTCACGAAAAGGGAAACAGACTCCAAGAGTTTTAGTGGAAACTGCGGAACCAGTGGCTTAAATTATCAGTCTAGACATTTTGAGCACCAATATGGAAAGAAACTCACCAACGGACAGGGTGAAAAAGACCAGAAACAGGATACCCACCTCCTGCGACCACTGTAGGAAAAGGAAATTGAAATGTGACCGACAGAAGCCATGTGGCAACTGTGTCAAGAGTCAAACCGAGGATCTGTGTAAATATGCTGCCTCTCCTAAGGGGGGTTCTGGCAATTCAAGCAATGTGCCAAGAATAAACCTGAATAATGAGATTATCAAGTTAAAATTGCAAGTGAATAAACTTGAAAGAATACTAGAAATGAACAATATCGACACATCTAATTACAAGAACATCTTGCCTGGCATCTCAGACGATGAATTCCCGGATGAGGACGATAATGAGGACGATCCTATGGTGTCATTATCTGACAAGTTTGATGCCATGGTTATCAAGGAAAATAAAATATTGCATTCTGGTACTACATCCTATGTTACTTTTATTGTTCGTGATAAACAGCTTTCAAGAATTTTTGAAGCTTATTCCAAGAGACATATCATGATATACGAATCTTACAAACAAAAACAAAAGGTGAAAGCATCTGATTTCCCTGTAGACATCTCACAGAATCATTTGTCGTGGTTAACCTCAAATGCAAATACCGAAGTGAGTGCTTGCGACATCGATAATGTGGAGAATATGCAGTTTGGAACTATAGTGAATCCTCCGGCAGGAGTCACCGCTATGCAGGCAAAGTTAGTGTTGGATGTCTTAGAGGACGTCAATAAGAAGATGCCGCCTTTATTTGTTGTCAACGTTCTAGTCGATCATTTCTTCAAGTATGTTTACCCTTTTTTGCCTTTGGTCAATGAAGAGATTTTCAGAGATGAAATGAGTTACGTTCTTGTACCCACCACTAATGGTGGTTGCAAGGTGGCAATCACTCATTTACAAAACACTTCCATAGTGAGTTTGTTACTAGTTATTCTACGTTATGCTTACTTGGCTGTCAATGTCAAAGATTACGCAGAGGATAACAAGGCCATCGGAAACGACCTTTTGATTGCAATGATCAAAAGTGGATACCAAATCGACTCAAGTTTTGTTGTGATGGCTAAAAGTTTATTGATGGCTTTACCAGCAGAAGACAGTGTTTTTAAAAAGATTACCTTGAGAAATATTCAAGTTCTGCTTTATTTAAGATTATACCAAGTTTATTCCCCAGAAATGCACGAAGAAAGTAGGGAACATTCACTAACATTGGCACTAGTTATTCAGATGTGTCGTTCTTTAGGTGCCAACCGAGACCCAAAGAATTTCCCACACGTTTTCCAAGATCCAAGAGAAATCACAGTTTGGAGAAGGATATTCTACAAATTATTGACTTTGGACGTACAGAATGCTTTCGAATACGGCTGTTCGTTGATAATTTCTGATGAGGAGTATGATGTCAATCTACCAGCTTTGAGTAAAGAAGAAAGTCAAGTTTTGACTAATTTCAAGAAAGGGTTATCAGTGTCACGATCTGGTGATGAGATCAAAAGACTGGTTGTCGAGAATTCGATAAACAAAGACACGGCCCTTGAGTACGAAGCTGTTAAATTGATTAGGGAAGGGCTCAATATCTTTCAGAACTTTAAAAGCTCGACAAAAAGATCGAAACTTTTGAAAATTGTGAATCGCATGCAAGATTTTGTTGATAAAAGGATTCCAAGTTTATGGGAAATGTTGCAAGAAAACTCTAATTCTAGCTACATGCAACTGGAGAGATTATTTGATATACCCAAGGTGAGAAAATTTGAAATTCGTCTCACTGTTCAAACTATCCTTATGACCTTCTATTATTTGTTATATTTGAATGATGAGGATGAAGGTAGTAGCAGTGAGCACGATAGCCCTCAAACTACCAACAACAGCAATAGCAGTGGTACTAATAATTATGAGACTAGTCCAATTGCTGCACCAACTACTAGCAGTACAACAAGCTACAGTTCTAATACTGATAGTACTAACAGTAAACTCAGTCCTGGTCAGAAACATGATTTCCTGTCAGATGTTTATGGTGTTCGTGCCACGGAGTTGGCTCTTTCCGTTTTGAAGATGAACTATGATTACACCAAGTATGTTACTCAATCGCCAACATTGGATGGGGATAGCAAACAGTACAAGGCCTTCAAATATTTCTCCGCAAAATGTGACGTTTTCATTTTGAATAGAGTTGCTATGGCTTTCCTACGCCCCTTCCTCTTTTTATGTTCAATTTTCTTGAAAAACTTGAATTCAGAGGGACTGACTTTTGAAGAGATTCTTGGAAAATTTTCGAATAGCATTGACTCAACTGTGGTTTTGAAGTGGTTTAATATAAACGTCACCATCAAAAAAGAAGCAAGCAAGAATGGATGTGAGTTCTCTTTTCTATTGTTTCAATACGTAAAAAGTTTATTTTTCATGCACTACACTCTCAAAAATGAATATTTTATCAGCTGGAGAAATACCATGATAATCAAGCTTTTCATAAATTACTTCAAATCGGCAGATAAAGGTGTTTGCACCGAATTCTTACATCCTACTTTTGTTCGAGACGATGATGAGTGCAACTTTGCTACCGGCGATAATTCTGCAGAGAAAGAAAATGGTCCTGATTTTATGGACATCAACAACTTCTCTGACTTGGACGAATTCAATTTCAGTGGCAGTGAAAATAGGGGTATGGCAACCGGGAACACCGACACAACGGAAAGTTCGAACGATGCTAAGCTAATGCAAGATTTCATGGACACGGCTGCGCCTGAGAACAACTTAGAAAATTTCGAAAGCAATGAAAACGATTTAGACAATTTAATATATGATGACATGGATAATATGATTGACGATATTTTCAGAGACACCGGCGTACGGAATCAAATGGCAAGCGAGTTTGAGCTTTTTGGTTCGAAACATCAAAAAGGTCTTGGACAAATAATCAATCTTGAAGAGAGCACAGAGCAAGAACGCAATGAATTCGAGCAGAAAATCAATAAAATGGTATCTAATTCCAACATGCCAAGCTTTTCTCGCCCTTCTGCGGTGAAGAGTGGTTCGACCTCGAGCGGAAGTGGAGGATCTGGACCCTTTACTAGTATGTCCGGGGTTTCAGACAATTCCAACATGAGGACCCCAGATATGAGTATGTTCACAGATTCTCCGGTTGATTTCAGTAAAGATAAAATGAATCAAAATACCGGAATTCAAGATATCATTGACGAATTGCAGGATAAAGGACTATTTTAGTAGCTGAGTCAGGGAACCTATCTTGTTAATATTTTGTTTTGCTTTTTGGTCACAACTTTAGGCCTTTTATTTCTTATTTCTTACAACAGACTTTTTTTAATGTAGTCTATTTTTTTGTCGTTTTACTGTTTACATGTCTATAGCTTTTTTGTACGCAAATATACTCATATTACAACGCTGTTCAAACTCATAACTCAAAATCAACAAACAGGTGCTTGTTGGTCCAGATAATGAATCCCTCTTTTCCGACTTGTAGGTTTGAAGAGGACATTTTTGTTGTTAAGCCAGTCCTCCAATTCTCAACATCCCACTTCAAGCCATAAGTTGTGATCACCGCGTCGCTCAATATTGGTAGTACTCCTACATTACGTAGGCCTGGTCTCGACTTCTCCGTAATAATACCAAAAACCTCGGTTTCTTCTTGTGGGGTAAATCTTGGATAGGCAACAAAATTAAAGCCTGGTTTTAATAGCACAATAATTTCTGTGTGCTCAGGGTTGAGTATTACAAATTGCAGGTGTGGCCTCCGTGATGATAAATTCCATATCTGATTAATTGTAGCCATTGTTTGGTCAAATCTACCTCCCACACCACCAAGAACCACAATTTTGAGAGCCTTTACTTTGGTGCCAGACTCAGCTGACCTTTCTTCTTCTAGCTTTTCCAATGCATCCACGGTATCTAAGTGGTTAATATCAGATATGATATCTGGAAAGTTGAAAAAAGTATTAATCAGAGACAAAGCTTTCATAAAATCTGTGTAATATTGGGAAGATTGTAAGATTTTCTTAGTCCCAAGCGATTGATAATGTTCAATGTTTTCCTTCTTGGCCGAATCCAGATCCCCAACAACGTAATCAGGAATATACGCCGATGATGTACTATCATAATCTCGTAATCTGTTCAATCCACCATCGGCGCATACTTTGAGGGTGGCGTTGTTCCATAGCTTTGCAAATAGATCAGGAAGAATGTTGATTTGCTGATTGAGTATGAGCAAAACAGTGGTGTGCCTATCGGATTCATCATTGAACCTCGAACGAGCTTCAAAATACTTTAATGGAGATATGACATGTGTGTCCAATTCGACATTTGTATCTATGGTATGTTTTATGGATATTGAATCTGGATTTTCGACCACTTTTTCAACAACTTCAAGCTTTTCTCCTGTTGGCATCGTATCACGTATCCAATTGCAAGAGAAACCGAAAAGGCTATGAGCCAGATATGGTCAAACAATTTATTCAGATACGCCTTTTCACATTATCCGTAGATGTTCGGAAAAATTGATTTTTGTTGCAGCACCCGATATCAATCAGATCTGCCATGCGATACATCTTTCTCTAAAATCATGGTCATTATTGACTGTAGTGGGAATATGATGTTATCTGTCAATGTATGTTGAATGTTTCGAAACTCATCAATACGCTAGTAATTGCTTTATAGAATAATGCTTAAATGGATGTGTATCTTCAGAGCATCATGGCACATCGCTGATAACAAAACCACCAATACCATCAAATAACGCGACACTTCTTTTGTGGTAGTAGTCCTATAATCTAAAAAGGAGTTGTTAACTTAACGAATTTTAGCTTCAATCAATTCCATTCACAGTACATAATCCAACATCGCTCAAATCATTATAATGCCAAAGCTTGCTGGACTGCTGGACTTTTCAAAAGCAGCCAAATAAATCCAATCTCTCACGTTGTCAAAAAGTTTTTAGAATTTCATTATTTGTCTAGAAATTTAGATCTAGATTTGCAGAATTGTGTCAGATACAAGGAAATAAATTATCTAACTGAAATCTTTGACCGGCCATAGTGCAAGCTTCAATTATATAAAACGTAGTTGTCTATTTTTTGTCTATTTTTTGTCTATTTTTTGTCCCAAAAGGCTCTAAAGGAGTTTGGCGTACACTGTCAACTTTACTCAAAATTACATAAGCCTGGATGATCATATCACCATCGTGGCATCAAGTTAATGATGTAGAAGAAGTATTGATAGGTAGTTTCCTGATTCTATATTATATATTGAATATTAAATTTAGCCGAACAACATACACTCTCGACAGAAGGTGACCGTCACAAATATACACAAATAAAGAAAGAAAAAAAGCTTAAGGAAGACATATTATGAAATGAGAAGATAAGACTCACAAAACATTCCAACTACGAAGTGAACGATCTGTTCAGAAAAGATTTCTGCTTAAAACTCTAGTAATCAGCTCCTGGCCTTGTACTCCCGGGCACGCTTGCTAGAGCTCTTTGTGACACGCTCGTATTCCGGGATCGGCTTGGCAAACCCACCCGGAACCTCCTCTCCATGATCAATTCCTTTCTCCTCTAAGTCTTTGATGAGTTTTTCTTTCTGTAGTATCCGCCACCTTGTTAGCTTGGCTGTGTCATGGATCTGAAAACCAAAAATTTTGGGTGTGAAGATGTCGGTGTTGTGTGTTGGCACTAATTCAGGATATGTTTGGAGGAACATTGCCGGGAATGAAGTTCCAAAAAACGCCCCGTCAATGGATGAATGTCTGGTAGATTTTGGGTTGTAGATATCTTCACAGTTTGGACAGTAAAGTTTCACACTTTCTACCCTAGGCGTGTCGCTCAATCCTATAGGCAACAAAGGGGTCAGTTTGCAATGCACCCGGGGACAGAACCCAAAGTCACCGTTCCGATATTTCTCTAGCATCTTGTTCAATCCCCGCAATGTGATGATAAACCTGGCGTGAATTAAGGCGTACAGAAACTTTGCATTTTCCTCCAACGTGCGTTTCACCTCTTCTGGTTGCTCTTCGTTTATCTGCTGACGATCGGTTATAATATCCACCGACAACGATACCCTATCGACATACTGATTTAGCCCGGTGAGGTTGAACCTGTCCGTGATATATTCCACATCCACGTCACAGAAGTATTCATTCCCTTTGTTTCCCAAAAACCAATCGATCCAATATTCCGTATACTCTGAACCCGAGTCTGTCACGTAGTCCTGCGAAGCCATTTTGCGCTCCAGTCGTCACTTCTTTCCTAGTCCCAGTTCTCTGCTCCAGTGCCTCTTGTGTTAGCCTTTCATGGCATTCCTCCGTACCTCTTCTGGCCACCGCCATCACCAGTAAACTTCACCACAAGAAAATTCGTGCGACTTTCCAGGCTCCTCTCTGTCTCCGCCAGCTGCCAAAAACAGAGCTGCGAAGCCTTTGCTGCCATACGCTGGCCTGTTAATAGCTGTGCACTCTGCATCCAAGATCTTGATCAATTTATAAGGTTACTTTGGCCAAAAAGCAACCATGTTCATCCACAATCCGTTTTTGAACGCAGGGTCGTCTCTATTTGTGTCTGTCAACTCGACGAATCAGTACGTCGCAACGGCTAGTATCGATGGAAACATATCAATTCGGTCTGTCCGCAACATAGCCGAGATATACAGACAACCGTCCCCGAAATCAAATGAAAATGGAGGTCAGAAGGATTTGGCTCCAACCGAAGATCCCACAAGGACAGAAAATGATCTCAATGGCGCAGAATCAAAACCCAAACCAGAGATTGCCGAAAATACGACACACAGTGTCCCCTATACAAGCACATCCAAATACACAAAACCTCTCCACGAAGTGTCAAAGACCCCTGAGCTTGATTCATTTCGAATTACAAATGCACAACGAGTTTTGAATATAGTGGGTGTTAGAAGCAGAAGTAAAATAACATCTTTAAGATATGCTAACCTTTCGACAAACGCAAATCTATTGGCAGCTGTGTATAAGAATGGTGAGGTGTACATTGTTACAAACCCACAAGATGTAAATAAGTGCCGAATACAACAAATCTTCAAGCACGTAAACGGGCTGCTGTTGGACTTCTCATGGTCCGCAGATGATCAGTTGATGGCTTTTACATCCATGAACAATGAGGTGATTATCTACGACGTGATCTACGGAAAAATTATCTCCAATTTACATTTACATGAAAATACCGAGGTAATAAATTCAAAGGATGGAACTACTGAAGAGATAAGTATTCCAGTGAAAGGTGTCGCATTTGATAAAACACAAAACTGTTTTCTAGTTACCTTAGGTGACGACAGAGCCCTGAAAATCGTCAAATACAAACTAGTAACTGATGAAATTTTGGGAAGAAAAATAGAGTATTCAATCGTGAAAGAGTTTGATGGAATAATAAACAGCGCCAAGTTGAACAAGGCTACTATCAAGAAGCTGTCATTTTCTCCAGATGATGTACTAATCTCTTGTCCAAATACGTCAAAGAGTAGAACTATGAAAGTTACGTTGGTTTCAAAAGATCCAAGCAGTGACAGCTGGAAGATATCAAACCAATTAGTGGCACATGGCTATAAGTCTTTCATGACAATATTCTCGCCCTGTGTATATAGAAATGAGAAGAATGAAGTATTTTACGTTTTGGCATCACTATCAACCGATTCTGCATTATCCATCTGGCGAACTGACATGGACATACCAGTTTATGCTGTAACGGACTTAGCTCCATCGATTTTGGATTTTTGTTGGAGCTCGGATGGCTCGATGATATTCTTGACACCTCAAAATGGCAGCATGATAGTGGCCGTCTTCAAGGAAAATGAATTCGGAATTCCACTTTACCAAAACAACGAACTAACGTTAGACTTGCATAAGAAAACAAGAGAACTATTACCAATAGAATTTGAAAAAATGACAAAATGGAGATCTTTTATGAATGACCACCCTCAACTTGTCAAAGAGAAAGAACAAGAGATTCTCGACGCTGAGCTGAGAAAAATAAAAGTAAAGCCAGCAGAAATCAAACCGTTATCGGCCACTCCTATCGAGCAGCCCAAAGTAAAAGGGGAAACTTCTCCTACTATTAATGACAAAAAGGAAAAGGTAAAAGAGAAGGATACAGCTGAAGTTAAAAACAATGATTTAGATAAAGAAAAGAAGAATGAAAAAGAGAAAGTCAAAGAAACGAATAGCGATGAAATGACAAAAGAAGAACCAAGACAAAACACTCCAATAAAGGACAAAAGCCCTAAAAGCAAAATACCTGACGATCAAGCAGCAGATCAAGAAAAGTCAAAAAAAGATGCTAAGGAAGTCAAACCAAGTAATACTTCTCCTCAAAAGAGTAACAAGAACACTCAAGGAAAAGCCGATGGCGAAAATTCCAAGAAGAGGCCTGCTTCGACATCGAATTATGATCTGCCATCAAATTCTGTTCCGAAAGATTTAAACTCTAAAGTAGTTAAGATGATGAAAAAAGATCTAGGACAATCGGCAACTAACCCTAATAGCAATTCTAACAACACTGGAAAAAAGAAGAGAGATGCAGAACCAGTTGACTTTGTTGGTGCTGTAGCCGTTAATCCTCAGATCTCTTTTAGTAACATCCGTATTGCAATTCCAAAACTGAGGACGAAAATTTCATACAGAATACCGGATGATAAAACTTACCATCTAACTGTGCGAAATGGTAATGGATTTGAATCACAACCTACCAGAATATCTTTGTCAAAAGAGGTCTCCAAAATGGACAGCAAACAGATTTTTGTGGATTTTTTGCCTCATAAAATTCACATTGTGTCTGGGTCATTTCGATTTTGGGCTTTGTCAACGCCAACCGGGCAAGTTTTAACATATACAGAGTCTGGGCGGAGAGTTTTACCAGCTATAGTACTAGGTTCTCCACTATCATTTTTGGAAATGAAAAACCAGTTTTTGTTGGCCGTAACGTGCACAGGAGAACTATACGTGTGGGATCTCGACAAAAAAATCTCAATATTCAAACCTGTATCACTATATCCATTATTACAACCCATCTACTCTTCTGGGAAGTCTTCTTCAGCTAGCGCATCTGCTGTTGCTGCATCTGCTGATAACAATGAGAGTGGCGGGGGAAACATCAACGTGAACATGGAAGCTAATGGGTTAGTTTTTGTTAATGGTGAGTTATTAACCAGAAGTGAAAATCTTACCATATGTTCTATCACAGCCCAGGGAATTCCAATAGTTACTCTCAGCAACGGCAATGGATATTTGTTCAACAAAGACATGAACACCTGGTCTTTAATTAGCGATTCCTGGTGGGCATTTGGTTCTCAATACTGGGACAGTTCAATGTCTGTCGATTCTTTAAAAAATATGGGTCTTTTAGAATTTATGGAATCACATACCAATGATGAAATCAATCGTAGAGGTAAAGCTAAATTTTTCTCAAAGATTTCGAAGATGATGCTTATGAGAGAAGGATATGAAAACTTGGAAACGATTATATCTTTGAATCATCTTGAAAATAAGATAAACTTCTACCTCTACCTGAAAGATTATAGTAACTATAAGATGTTTCTTATTGTTTATGCAAAAAGATTGAGCGAATTGAATTTGAAGAACCGGCTACTAGAAATTTTGCAGTCTTTGTTTATAGACAGAAATGGTAAGATATGCGGACATTCAAAAAAGGAGCTTTTGGAGGAGCTTCTTCTCAGTTGCTCAAAGCATAGGGAAGTTCAACACATATTGGTGCAATATAGTGAATCAATTGGCCTACTACCAGAAGCAGATGATTCCGACATTGATATATTGTGAATAGAGAAATGTCAATTTGTATAATTCATTTGTAATTACAAGATAATCAGATTTACTGTTTAAATATTTGCATGTAAAAGTAATAGTGTTCAACAATATTTCTTTAATAATGTCCCATCCCGACCAGTCTCATGACATCCTTAAGCGTTTCATTCGCAACACTTCTGGCTTTATCAGTGCCTCGCTGACTCCATCTCTCCAATAATTCCGGATTGGCAATGAGTTCTTTAAACTTTCTGGCAGGTTCTTCTAATTCTCGAATAACCTCTTCAGCAACTCGATCTTTTAATTCTTTCTTCGTAAAGTGTTCTACTTCTTTCACAGTCTCCTCTATGGAAGAGTTAGTTGCAGCAGCCAGTATACTTATCAGATTTGAAATTCCAGGTCTGTTCCGTTCATCAAAAGTTAATTTTCCTTCGACTGAGTCTGTGGTAGCTTTATTGAATTTTTTTCTGATTTCTTCTGGTGAATCCGTTATAAAGAGCTTTGAAAGTGGTTCTTTATCACTCTTACTCATCTTTTTCATCGGATCTTTCAAACTCAAGACCTTTTTCGTAGGCGTGAGCATTGTGTGTGGTACTTTGAAATAATCTTGACCCACAGTCTTGTTAAAAGCATGTACAGTTTCTCTGGTCAACTCTAGATGTTGGGCTTGATCTTGACCAACAGGTACATGGGTTGCACGAAAGGTTAAGACATCCGAAGACATCAAAACAGGGTACGTGAATAATCCTAGCTTTACTTTTCCTAAAGCGCTGTCATCTGAAACACTGGCTGATTCGTTGAGATTAGCTTTTGATTTCCATTGCGTCATACGATTAAGATATCCCATACTAGTAATGCATGAAAAAACCCACTGTATGGACGAAATTTCAGGTATAGTTGATTGGTAATACAAAGTTGAAGACTCTGGATTGACTCCACAGGCAATTATGGATGCAAATGCTTCTAACCTTTGCTGCCTTAAAAGTTCATAGTTTTGAGGAACCGTCAATGAGTGCAGGTCGGCAACAAAGAAGAACAGCGATGCATCGTTAGATGAGTTTGCCACCAGTGTGTTAAGGTTGTGCCAGGACTTTATTGCACCAAAATAATTACCAAGATGAAACGTTCCTGTGGGTTGAATTCCACTTAATATTGTAGATTGATTAGGTAGTCTGAAAAAAGGGTCCGTTACCGAAACTGTTTGGACTGTTGAGGCGGATGATACTCTAGTATATGACCTGGCTTTCACCAATGATCCTAGCCCTTGCAGTGTATATTGTGTAATCTTCATTTCGATATAGAAGTGCCTCTATTTATCCGGTATTGTTTTCCTTCTGCTTTTATTGTCTTTCGGGGAAAAGTCTCTCGTTGTTCTTTCAACCGAAACATGAAAATCAAGAAAAGTTGTTGTAAGCGGCGAATTTTTCGTTCTTGTTTTGCCGGAGAATTATCGGGGTCATAATAAAATAAAAGAGAAAAAATCCATAATACGTGGAATAAAACAGCTGCCGACAAGGTAGAGCCATACGATGCCACCAATCGATGACTTTTTTGCCTTTACCAACGACGACTTTAGTTCGCCTCCGCAACAAAAGAAGAGAAAAAAGAAGAAGAGTGTCAAAACTGAGATTAATGAACTCGGAAGCCGCCAACTGTTAGGAGAAAAGATAAGCGATACAAAAGTATCCATCAAAAAAAATAGAAATACTGTGCAACCTAGTGATGCTGTTGAAATAGAGGAAGTGGAAGACGATGCCAAAGACGAAGCTGCTTTGGCAAACCTGCTAGGACTTTCGGTATCATCTCCCCTCCCCATTGTTGATGCAAGCGTCTCCACTGACACAACAAACACCAACGAGGAAGTAAGGTCTTCAATGAGCGATCGGGAATCTCGACTATTAAATCGTACAACAATAGCAACTGAATCTGCCACAAAAGTAACTATTAGTCAGACTCAAACAAATAACAACAACTCAGCCGCAGATCCCGACGATTTTCTCAGCTCCATAAACAGCTATGTAACATCGATTAAGGAGAAAGAGCACGAAATTCAAGATCTACTTCAATCTCATCAGCAAGAAGAAATTGTAATAAATGGAGTTAAAATTTCTCCTAAATCAGTAAAGTTTGAGTTTCACATTGACATCCAAGCTGCCGGTCAAGTTTCTGGATCTTACGATTTACAAGTCAAAGGATCAACTAAAATATCGAAGATTGTCAATACTTTGATGCCTCTGTTCAACAAAGAGGCCAATCCACAATGTCCTGCCAACGAGTGGGGGTCACTTGTCATATATGTAAAAAACTTGAATATTATACTTCATCCGTCCTTACGATGTATGTCTTTGCTAGGATACAAGAGTCAACTCTTACCCTCCTCGAATGGTGCAGATTATGAACTGCATGCAATCATAGCCACAGAAGAGTATGCACAATTAATTCAAGAAGAAGAACGCAAGAAAAAGTTAGAGGAGAATGTTTCTCATAGGAAAGAGAATAACGAGACTGATGATGCCTTTTTCAATTTTATTATTGTAGACCCACAAAGAGAAAACAAACTAGCACAAGATACAGAAGTGATTGATCTTGAAAATGATGAAGCAATTGATACCAAATCAAAATCGAAATTCACTCTGGCTTTATCTGTATTGCAAAGTATGACTGTTTCGGAATTGCTAATGCTTTTTAAATATAAAGCTCGTCTTCCCAATGAATTGAATACGCAAATATTTAGGGACAATGCATTGTTAGATCCGACAAGAAGGCTCGATGAACTTGGCGCTATAGATAAACAAATTTTAGAGGTGAAATACAGTCTAGATGAATTAAGTGAGTTACAAGCTGAAGGAGGAGAGTTAGATATGGTAGAAGAAGATGATTTTGATTTGGAAGAAATACAAAAGGACATGACCGCTACAAATGAACATATCCCTAATGACGTTGATTCAAGGACGGAATATTTCTCTATTTTTGTTGCAGGTAGTGACAAAAAGAGGTTTAAAGTAAGCGTTAAACCCAGCACCAAAATATCTGATATACTGAATTTCTATCGGCAAAAATCAGGTCTTCCGTCCAGCACTAACCTGAAACTGGTCTTTGATGATGATGATATGGATCTGAATGCTACTGTTGCTGATACAGAATTGGAAGATGAGTTTATGATTGATGCTGTAATTCTGAACAGCTGAAGGTTATATACAGTCTTAGAATCAAAAAAAAAGTATGTAAGAAAAACGTTTATAAATATTTGTATCAAATTAGTAATAATGTACAACAGGAATGTATAAACTGAGCTATTGCAGTCTTTTGATGTTATTAAGGTTCCAACCCTTTTCCATCAGTAAACCACCTATCGGTCCATTATCCTTCTTTTCCAGATTGTTCAAATCAGGTTTTCCCGAGACATCAGAAATGTAGCTCTCTGGGCCACAGACAAATGCAAATGAGGGAGGTGGGGTTGTACTATCACCTTTTGCTCTCTTGAAAAAAACCCATTGCTGATATGCACTTTCGGGTTTGATTCTACTATTCGTTGGTTGAATGTAGGTTGAAGAAGCAGAAGATGAAGAGTTAGAATCAGATGTGACAATAACAGCGTCTTTAGAAACAAGTGTTGCATTGCCAGTGAGTGACTTCAGAGAGTTAGATGCTCTTTCCATTTGTTTCTCAACTTCTGCCTTCTTTTCCCGCAGTAACTTCTGTTTGTAAACTTCTTCGCTCATACGTAAATCCCAACCGCCGGTAAAATTTGGTAAAGTCGGAGAGCTCACCTTCTCTGCGGTCAAGTGGTTTGGCTTCTTATCATTTGAAATCAAGTAATGGAACTTCACACGTCCACATTTTTCTGCAAAAAAATTCAACGTTTTGATTTGTGGTAATAATTCCGATTCATCCCTCAAGGAGTAAAAAACATCCGTAAACCCACGAGGTGGATTAGGAGAATATATCAGTTGAAATAAAGGCAAAATACCAGTTCCAGCACCATAGAATACATAGTTTTCAGGTTTTGGAACATTTTCCGGCCATATTGGATCAGGCTTGATAGAGGAAAGAGTGTTAGACATTTGAGGACGTTCATCATATCTATTCAAAGGATGGTATGGCATTTTGTACTCGACAATTGGACCCCGAACGTTTATTTCTTCTAGTAGATTGCGTCCTGTGAGCCAGCGAGAGAATTCGCCTTCATTATATCTTTTAACAATGAGAATGAACTTCCCTTCTTCCGCAAGCTCTTTCACTAAACGTAAATGAGGTTCCTTAGTATTTGGATCAATACCGGCAACATACATTGGCAAAGGGGTATAGTTTCTGACGATATTGATGTCTGGTTGCATTATTTCTACACTCCATAGTCTATCACCGTTGAACAATTGTTCATTGTGGATCAACTTCTCAGCTCTGTTCTTTCGTGTTAGTTCGATCAGGTAATGATCATCATTGATTTTGTGCTTGAAAGAAATGAGATATGGTAAAAATTTGTCTTCTCTAAGCAAAGCTGAGTCAGTGTCGACATTAGGATTGGAGTCTTTGGTCATGTATTTATATGTGAAGATTCCCCAACACAAACCTCCACATATTATTAACGAGGGTAACAGCTTTCTGAGTTTTGATTTTGGACGTGCCTTTTCCGCCATCTTTTCTTTATAAAGTTGCTTTGGCGTTTTTGGAGCTTTGAATTCATAAGATTGCTGTTGCGAATTTGTAACGGGATTGTACTCAACCTTCGTCTTGGCCATCAAAGTTCGTAGTGAAGGATCCATAGCGGGTAGCGCTGATGATGGTTTTGTGACCTTTGAGGATAGATCAGGGTTAAATTTTTCTGTAAGATCATGAGCACCTTCTGTTCTGTTTATGGGCAAGTTGTTATCTGTGATATTATTTTCACTCGGTCCTGCTTTATTGCTTTCGTTTGAGTTCTTTGTTTCGGAATCAGAGTCCGACGACTTATATCTTAATGCCTTAGGAAAATTTAATGGTGATCCTCTCAGATGGGGAGCCACAAGCTGTGGTCGAAGAAACAACTTGAGATTCTGCATTTATCGTCGTTTAATGTTCACCTCTAACTCCTCAGATGAGTAGAGTGTATCGTCATAGGATGGACAATTAGATTCCAATTGCGTGCAGTAAATTGTTGCAGAAGAAAAGCTAGAGCTACCTGTAGTGAGAAACATTTTTCTTCCTCGAACGTTTGTCATCAGGAATCGGAAAACGTTTGTGATTTAATAGGAAGACAAGCTTTAAGTGTCCCTCAAACAGTCGTATTTCGGGGTGGACCAGTTACTACAGTTCTTGCTAGACAACTATTATTAAGTATGGGAAACGCAGTCAAACAAGCCGAAGAACTGCGACTTCTAGCAAAGATTCAGGCACATGATGAGAGCGTGTGGAATATGTCTGTGCATTCTAAACTGCCGATATTGGCAACCTGTTCGAGTGACAGGACAAGCAAGATATATGACATCAGTGTTTTAGAGAACGTGAAGCTGACCACGGTACTAGATGAACAGACACATACCAAAACTATACGTTGTGTGAGTTTCAAACCATCATCTGAGGAGGCATATCCTACTCTAGCCCTTGGCAGCTTTGATTCTACGTGTTCTATCTGGGGTGCCGATTCTTTCAAGAGTGAATGGGAACTACTTGCAGTGATTGAAGGCCATGAGAATGAGGTCAAGTCGATTGACTGGTCGCTCGACGGGAGATACTTAGCTACATGTGCTCGTGACAAGACTATATGGATATGGGAAACCGACTCAATGAACGAGGAGTTTGAGTGCATTGCCGTATTGAGCGAACACGAGGGAGATGTGAAGTTTGTTAAGTGGAATGACAAGGGAGAAGACACCCACGTTTTTGTCAGCTGTTCGTACGACGACACGCTGAGAATCTGGCGACAGGATGAGTACGACGAGGACGAATGGAACTGCGTGGCCATGATAAACCTCGAGAATACAGTTTGGGGTGCTGCCTGGGTGGATAACGATACCATTGTTTGTTGTTGCGACGACGGCAAGGTCCTTGTGTATGAAAGTGACCGTAAGAGAGTATTGACAGAGGCGGATAAAGCCGAGGCGGAGCAAGGACAAGACAAGGACGACCAAGAGACTACAGACAGCAGCAAGAAACTTCCGAGTACAATCAAGAAGATAGAGACGTGGTCAGCCTCTTCAGCGTTCGGAAAGGTCAGTCGGATGCACGAAGGAACTGTGTACAGCGTGGACAGTCGAGGAGGCAGGATTGTCAGCGGAGGCAGCGACGGCTGCGTGTATGTATACGAGCGTGAAGCAGCCGGTCCAGAGTCCGGTGAATGGCGTGTCTGTGCTTCCCACAGCCTTTGCCATGGTGTCAGAGAGGTGAACAGTGTCCGTTTTGTGAGAGACAATACAGTGGCCAGTGGTGGAGATGACGGAAGTGTTGCAGTTTGGGGGCTGACGTAAGCACTGCGAACTGATGAGAGAGGAAAAATAAAATTTCCCTCTTTTCATGAAAGATTTGTGTAACTGAAGTATAGGATCCGAGTGACACAGAGAAAAGGAAAAGCAAGGTCAGATATAACTGACCAGTAGCAGCAGAGATGTTGAAAAGAGCGTTCAGCATTTTTTCAAGACAGAACGCGGTGAAGCAGAAGGCGGCTGCGGCGGCAGCAATGACGACGACGACGACGACGACGAAACAGACCGACGGCAAGTTGAGCGCCACGGAGATCATCCGACGGGCGCAGGAGAAGGTGAAAGACCCCAAGTGCGATGCGCTGAAGCCGATTGTGTGGATCGACTGCGAGATGACCGGGTTGGACCACCACAACGACACCATCATCGAGATCTGCTGTCTTGTGACAGACAAGAACTTGAACCTCATCGACGAGCAGGGGTACGAGTCCGTCATCCACGCGTCGAAGGAGACGATGGACGCCATGAGCGAGTGGTGCGTTCTCCACCACGGCCAGTCCGGCCTCACGGAGAAGGTGATCAACTCGACCAAGACGCGGGAGCAGGTCGAGCAGGAGTTGCTCGCATACTTGGACAAGTACATGAACAAGGGCGTCGGCATCCTTGCCGGCAACAGCGTGCACATGGACCGTCTCTTCATGCTCAAGGACATGCCGCGCGTCGTCGACCACCTTACCTACCGCATCATCGACGTCAGCTCCGTCATGGAGATAGCAAAGCGCTTCAACCCGACCGTCGCCAACGGCCGTCCCAAGAAGAAGGGCGCCCACACTGCCCGGGAGGACATCCTCGAGAGCATCCAGGACCTCGTCTACTACCGTGGCGTCTACCTCAAGTCACCTGCCGAGGCTGACAAGGCTGCCGTCGCTGCCTTCTTAGAAAGTCCTGCCTGGACCGGCACCAGTGCCTCTTCCAAAGACCAGCCGGCCGATTCATCCCCCAAGGACAACACCGAGCCTGTCGCGCCGCGACATGTCGCCAAGAAACGAAAGATCTGAGCCTTTTGAGCACGTGATATAGGCTGGCTCGTTCCTTTTTTTTCCGCTCTCTTTGCCACTGTGATTCACGCCCTATTTTTTTTCCTCCGTCCCTTTCCCGCTCGACGGCTGATAAACTTAGGTTTGTCAGACAGACAAAAGCAGGCCCTGCTGTGCTCCGGTCCGTGCGGGCTGCGTCTTTGTACCGCTCTATAGATTGACAGGTAGGTAGGCCGCAAGTACAGACCCAACCGACGGAAGCGTAGAGACATATCAGGCACGGACAGACGTGTCGGAAGCAGAAACCCGAGAGCAACAAAACAGCCACAACAGCAATCATAGCCATGGTCAGTATCGGAACGTCGTACGATAACACCGCACGGGTACCGGCGGTACCGCAGCGACATGGAGGGGTCCCGTTAGCCGGAACAGCAGCAGCGGAGATGGGTGCGGGTCAAGCACTCAGCAGTCAACCCCAGACACACGCACAAGTACAAGCGCAAGCGCAAGTGAGGGCACAAGCACCAACGGAAGGCCAGACACAAAGACAGCCAGCGTCAGCAGCAGCTGCTGCTGCTGCTGCAGCAGCGCCTGCAATGAACCCTTCATCCAGCTTCACGTTTGAAAACTTCCACTTGGACCCCGAAGACTTTCAGAACTTCCTCCTCATCAACCCACCACTGACCGAGTACTCTTCCCACTACTACATGAATCTTTCCAACAGCGGCACAGCCAGCAACGCCAATGCCAATGCTCATGGCGTAGCTGCTTCGGCTGGTGCGACAGGTGGACACCTTGGCCACGGCGGGCACGGCGGAAGAAGCTTGGGAACGAACGCCATAACGGATTCTGTGCCTGCCACCAATACCCCGATGAGGAGCCTGTCTGGAATCCCAGACTCAGACCAGCTACTGAACCAGCTCTCCCTGAAGAAGCAAATACCCGTTTCTGTGGCGCCGTTGACTGAGCAGTTGTCCAGCGTCGCTCCGACATCACAAATGACCTTCCCTCCCTTTACAGGAGACGACAATGATGCCATACGCAACGCAGCTGCAGGAGCTACGCTGCTTCCCACCAATAATACCAACACAAACACCAATACGGCCAATGCCACCGCTGCTAGTCTCAGCGGCATCAGTTTCCCCTCAAACGCACACGCCTTGGCTTCCCAGTCAACCCAAGCTGCACAGCAATCCGCCGCACTGTTTAGCAACCAATATGCATTTGATGCCGATGTTAGGTTCGACGATCAGCAGCTGCCGCTGCCCACTAGACGTCTATCCATTTCCAATGGTCAGATCGGCCAAATAAGCAGGATGGTCCATTCCCAGATGTATCCTAGTTCAACCTCGAACTCTTCGGGAACGCCGAATTCCAACGATTCTACAGCAGTGTCCAATCATTCAAGTGGGTCCGCCCGCCAACCGCAAAAAGCACAACAAAAAGCCCTCTTGGATGAAGAAGAATCCATTGAGGTGGACACCAACGGTGTTCCCACCAGGGAATTGCTTTACAATAACGAGGTTATTTTCAATCCAAATGGCCCGATTCCTGGCACCAACGCATGGAAGAGGGCCAAGATTCTAGAAAGGAACCGGATAGCGGCCAGCAAGTGCCGTGCAAAGAAAAAGAATTTGCAAAAAAAGCTTCAGCAGGACGTGGACAAGCTAAGTGAAGAGAACAGCCGACTTCGTGACATGATGACAGAGATGAAAAAACGTGTGGAGCGATATTGCCAGAAGAATAACATCGACATAGCTGAGGTCTATGCTTCAGACAGCCAGTTGAAGAAGGAGCAACAGGAGGAGGAGATGCTGAAGAAGAAGAAGGCTCAGAACACGAGTGAGCTTGTCGACACGTTTCTAAAGGAGAACGTGCTGTGAGATGAGATGTCGGTAAATGAAGTGTTTTTAAACATTTGCCGCCTTTTGTTTTTTATCTGTGATATACCGTAGCACACTGTAATATACTAAAATACGATAACGACGACCTGTCGCATTCCCATACCATACAAGTTCTGGACGTACTGAGCCTTCGCAAAAAGAAGGCGACGTCTTGATTTTTTTGTTTCTTAAATAGATATAGCGTGGGTGCGTAAAGATTAACGAAAAGGGAGGAAGGATGCCTTTATGAGGGAGATAGACCGGTCGGGTTGGGAGTTATCATAGAGCTGAAAAGGAGAAAACCTGTTCAGGACAAGAGCTTTAGAGTGATAGCGAAGATGACTGACATTTCTCTACATGAACTGAGCGGCACAAACAGGTTTGAAACACTTTCGAACGGGGTTTCCAAGCGATTGCTACAGGTGACCTCACAATTACGATCTGCAGACAAGAGGGTGGACACACTACAGCGCAGCGGGGCATCTGAAGAGCTTGATCGGATAGAGAGTCAGTTTGATGAGATCTCTGCTGCGATTGAAGATTTAGAGGACGATGTGAAGGAGCTCGGGACGACGGTTGCTGCAGGAGAGGCCAGCAGGCGGTATAGAGACGAAGTTGGAGGTGAAGAAGGGACGGCGGAACGGTTGAGGCAGAAGCAAAGGGTCGTTGTGGAAAAGCTAGAGCGGGGAGTGGAGGAGACGAGGAGACTACTTGAGCAGATGCAGGGAGCTGTGAACCGGGTGAAGACGCAGCCGACGCAGTCGACACAATCCACGGACTTGCTCGACATGAGAAGCGAGGTGCCGGAAGAGGCGGACGAGGAGGGCGGTGAGACGACAAGTCGAGGCGTCGTTGCAGGAAAGGTGTTCCAGATCCAGCACACGCCGTTGAATGCAGAACAGCTCGAATCTCAGCATTATGAAGCTATCCAGCGGGAGACGGAGATTAGCCGGATCGTGAACAGCGTCGGCGAGTTGAACCAGATCTTCCACGACCTGGACACGCTTGTAAGCGGGCAGGGCGAGCTGTTGGACAACATCGAGAACAACATCTACAGCACGCTTGAAAACACACGGTACGCCGACCGAGAGCTCCGCAAGGCGGACAGCTGGGACCGCAAGAGACGCCGGTGCAGCTGTGTGCTGGTGGTGGTTGTTGTTATCGTGATGCTGATCCTTCTTGCGCTCATCAGCTAGTGGCCAGGGGCTGCAGGGGCCGCACAAGCGTTACCAAGGACGGCCGGGAACATCGGTACAAGGCAAATTTGTTTTTTTTGTATAGATGTACATAAATATGTCAACAGAAGAACATGGAGAGAAAAAAGGGGGACAAGAAGACTAAGAATAAGAAGAAACAGTAGCTGCGGCAGACCGCTACCTGATAAATAGAATGCAATAGGCCGTTTCAATCAGACCTTTCTACCAAAGTAGGACCATTGGTCGTCCAATGGCTTCTCCTGCAAAGGCTCCCAGGCCTTCCACTCGGCCATCTGCTTGGCCAACTCCAACTCCTCGTTAGCCTGGATGACAACCTCCTCGATCAAACCGCACCCGATCTGGTTCTCGATCTTTTCGACCACCTCGTTGCTCTCCACAATGGCGAGTCTCGACTTGGTCAAGTTCTCCACCGACTGTCTGTAGATCGAGTCGGCAGGAAACTTCTCGCTCAATTCCGCCAGGGTGGCCTTGTAGAGAGAGATGAGTGCCGGTCTAGGGTTAGGATGCTGGAGAATCCCGGTGATACCTGTAGGGTTTCCGCTGGCCGATCTGATTAGCACGGGAGACTTGCCGGCAGTACCTGCGGCGGCGGACGCTTGTCTAAGTAACGCGGTGAATCTCATGCTGCTGGTGTGTGTGGTTTTATATGTGCAAGACGCTGCTGTAGGTCCGACTCTCTTCTTCTATTCACTTCTCAAACCCAGCAAGAGCACAACCCTCCAGACCAATGACACTCTTTCAAGTAAGCACCCCTCACTTCCTCCCTCCCTTTTTCCCGCTTCTCTTTTCCCTACTGCCTCTTTCTCTTCTGCACCGCCAGTAAGAAAAGCGACTCTTCCCGCTTCCATTTTTCTTCGGCCGACGCGCCCATCGGCGCGTCGGCGCCATTGGCCGGCGGTGCGTCAGCAGAGCCTGTCGTGGCACGACGCAGGTCGATGTTGTTGACGGTACTGGTGCTGTTGGTGAAGCGGCCAAGGCGGTCGGCGGCTACGCTGAGGGAGCGGGACAGCGACAATACACCCTGTCGCACGATGGCATGCACGTTGCTGGCCATGTAGACCTTGCTTCCGACACAGAAATAGTCGGCCAGCACGACGACGTCGTCCGGGACGGCCAACCCGGGCCCACCGGCCAGGTAGGTCTCAAGAGGCATTGTGGCGCTGATGGCGGCCGGCCCGCTGTTCTTGGCGTAGGCAGAACTGCCATCGTCGACGCGTCGCTGCTTGCGGATCACCCACAGGTCGGGCTCCTTGATCATGTGCACCACGTACTCGATGCCCCGCAGCCGGCGCAGCTCCGCGTCAAAGGAAGGGATGATCATCATCGGCGGCAGGCCATTCTCGCCGCTGCCGCGGTCGTTTGCCTGGAACTGGCGCTGCATCTTGAGCACCTGGTTGTTGCACTGGCGGTCCCAGAACGGCGAAAGCGAGAAGTACTCGAGGATGTTGTCGCTGCGGAGGCCGTATATGTTGATCCACTCGGGGGACCGCCACTCCAACTCGTCCAATACCTCTTGCCGGTCGTTCATGACACTTCTGTTTGTAGCTTGGCTCTTGCGTGGCCCTGCCCTGGCGCCCCTGCACACCTCTGCCCGGTGGCTGTGTCTATCTCGTTTTGCGGCTCGGGCCTTCTTTTCATGTCAGCGGGAACGCCACCTTCGCGGTGCACGGGCGGCGCGCACCACAGCGTCTCGCTTCGTTTTTTCATGTCTCTGAACGGTCCAAGCACAGCAGTCGATAATAGATGGAGAAGGACGGGATCGTCTGCAGCTGGCTCTCGGTTGTCGTGTTGAGAAAGCCGACACCGCCCTTCCCTGCAAACCACACATACACATACAAACAAGAGATGCTTTCAAGACGCCTCTTTTCCACCTCCGCTGCCCTGCTCAAGCAGTCGCCGCTCTCGAAGAAAATTCCACAGCCAACGAAGGAGATCCCAGATGTGCCTGCCTTCCTCAACCGGATCGGCCACAACACCGCAGAGTATGCAGAAGCGTTTCCGACGTGGGACGCCCTGTTTTCTTCCAGCTCGAAGGAAATGAAGGCAGCCGGAATAGACGTGAAACCAAGAAGATACATCCTCGAGCAGGTTGAGAACTTCAGAAAGGCAGCTTTCATCGAGAACGATCCAAAAGCCGTCTTCGAGTCGGTGGCGGAGATCAAGCTTCATCCAAAGAAAAACGGCGGGGAGAGAAACCTGAACAAGTACTTGGCGCAAAAAAAGGTCCTGCAGAGAATCGAACTTGCAAAGACTCAAAAACAACATCGTAAGGCACAGCGTGCTACTGAATTGAAGTACAAGCAACTAGACAAGCTTCATTTCCAGGCAAACCAAACTCTATAAATGTCACCAATGCAAACGGTCTTCTTGTAAATATGTATGTGTATGACTATATAAAAGAATCAACCCACAAACCGAAAATAAATAAATAGATAGCCCATCCAGGGGAATGAATGGAGCTCGACTCCCCTACTCCATTACTCCTGTTGAACCGTGTCGAGATTCACACCGTAATCTGATCTCCACTCTCCACTTGGCTTTAGCCACTCCTTCATCCTCTCGCTCAACCAGGCTGCTTCTTTCTCCATCGTTTCCATCGTCCGTGGCTTTCTCTCCTCGTCGTTTTCAACATTCATGCCCCTATTCACCTCCTTCCACCACCCTTCCTTCATCATAAAATCCGCCTTCATCATCCCCTCGTTCTCCTCCAGTGCTCCGTATATCCCATCTCCCCATCCGTCCTTGAGGTATCTCGGTATTATGTGACAATGGACATGGGGCACGCTCTGGCCAGCGGCAATCCCGTCCTGTATCCCGAGATTTAGTGAGTCAGCACAATATGTATGTTGGATAAACTTTTGCACCCGCTGAACGGTCTGAAAGAAGTCAATGCTCTCGTTTTCAGGCAGGTCTGCCAATCTCGGCACCCTACGCAATGGTACTACCAGGACATGTCCGGGTACGATTGGTTTGAGATTCACTAGAGCAAACGTGTGTTTCGTGATGTGGAAAATTTGTGTTGTAACCGGGAACTTGTAGAAAAAAACTACCATTTTCCTTTCAATTGTAGCAAGAGAAATACAGATCAAACTCTTCTTATCTTGCGTTTCACCTTCAGATGTTCTAGATGCCCGGATAGCTCTTATTTCAATGTGTCAACTACTTCCTCTCTCACAAAATCTCACCCATCATGGCGTTCCTCGCTAACAAAACCTTTTTTTCCTCAACATGAAAGTGAATTCGGAACCTTCAACTTTTTTGTGTTTACTTATCGGCCATCTGATTAGGGTGTAGCAACGTTGGAAGGGCTCTGATTTTCCAGCCCAGAATTACGAAAACAAACACACGCAGTCTCTATAGCATCCGGTCCACTGATAGATATGGGCACCCATTACGCTACATTAGGTGTTCCACAAAACGCCAGTGACGCCGAAATCAAAAAGGCGTATCGGAAGCTGGCTTTGAAGTTGCATCCAGACAAAAATCCATCAAAAGAAGCAGAGGATGAGTTCAAACAGGTTAATGATGCCTATACGATATTGAGTGATCCTACACAGAAGAGGAAGTACGATGCAGAATTGAACGCCACCACGCGGATCAATCGTGGCTCCTATGCGAGACCGCCACCATCACGCTCGGCCAACAACCCATGGGCAAAGTACAATGGTTCAACCAATTTTGACTTTGACTTTGACAACGACAGTGCATTTGATGCTGATTTTGGAGATCGGTTCGATGGCACCTTCAAATTTGGAAGCAATAATTACGATATGAATGATATATTCAACTCTTTCACTAATTACCATCGAACTTTCGGTTCTACAAGACCTAGAGCTAGCCAATTTGATAGCTACTCTGCGAAGACCTCGGCTGCGAGGTCGCAACGAGAAGCCTTTGAGAGGGCCAAGCGACAACACGATGAAGCCAAGAGACAGCAAGAAAGGCACAATGGATCGTCTTCGAGTAACAACAACGGTGGTCAAAGTTCGTCATCTGCAGCAGAGGAGAAGCTTCGAAGACAAAGAGAGCTTGCGGAGAATGCTCGAAGACAAGCGGATGAAATCCGACGCCGGACCGAAGCTCGTCAGAGGAAAGAACGGCAGGCACGAGAGAGAGAAGCAGAGTTGGCAAGAAAGAGAGCCAAAGAAATTGAGGAAGAGGCTAAACGCCGGCTGCAGAAGGAACAAGCCAAGCTGTCAGAACAACAGCAACAACAGCATCAGCATGCACCATCACAGAACCGTTTTGGATTCCCCGATCCCTTGACGAGTCACATCGATGATGTTTTCAACACTCAAAGCCCTGAAAGCCCTGAGATAAATCTGAACAAGGAGCGCACCCAGAATGCCGACGACAGGAATGCCGACGAGAGCTTTATTCGTGGTGCTGAATACGTGAAGAATTGGCTCCACAATGGGAACTATCATGACAACGATCAAGTTATGCATGAAGGTCGGGTTGAGAAAGATGAGACTCTTCCCCGAGAGCAAAGCACACAGCAGAAAGGGAAGACGACATGGGCAGATGCTGGTGGATTTGTGCCGCAACAGCAGGCGGACAATGATATTGATGGCAATATTTTTGATGCAAACGGAGAAGAAGGAGATGACGAGGGCGATGAAGATGAGGACGAGAGTGAGGACAACGGGAGCGATGAAGACGAGGACGACGAGGACGAGGACGACGAGGAAGAGGATGACGAAGGCGAGGGCGAGTCTGATATCGAGCTGAACGGTTCCAAATACCCGTGGTCGAACGACACCGGAGGGACGAAGGACGATCCGATTGTGATTGATTTAGACGACAGTCTACGTGCCAGCCAGACTGCCGAGGGCAGCAACAATGCCAGCGGCCACGTTCTAGAGGAGAGTGACGAGCACGAGGCCGATGTTGAAGAGGAGGAAGACGACTACGAGGAGGAGGAACCCGGTATCGCAAGCAGCAGCACGCCGACGGGCGGTCCGAAGCCTGCCGCCGAGGAGCCTATCGTGATTGACACGGAGACCGAGATGGACACCGACTACAAGGATGCCACAACAAGCCAAAGATCGAAGTTCCGGGAGCACGAGCACGGCTCCGCCTCGCCGAAGCGCAGAAGACTCGACAGCACGGGGTTTTCGACGTTCGACCTCAACGGCGTGGGCCACAGCTTGAACGAGGCGCTGATGAGCGAGAACATCAAAATGGAGAAAGGCAGCGGCACCGCAAAGGCGAACGGAAAGGCCAGTGCAAAGGACAAGCGCAAAGCGTCGGTGAACATGAGCGGCGTCTACTCCGTCGACAGCAACAGCAACAAGCGACAGCGGGTTTTTGTCCGGCCGCCGCCTGCCGACGGGGACGACCACCCTCTTCTCCAGGAGGAGCAGCTCTACGCCCTGCTCCAGCAGGAGACGTTCGATTTTGCCGCCGCCGGAGGCATGGCTTCTCTCGAGGACTTCTTCCGTGTCCGCCGGGGCTTTGACCGACTTTTTGGACGCTACGACGAGTGCAGCCGCACCTGCTGCAGTGCCCTCGAGCGCCAGCTTCAGGATGCCGTCCTTCATGAGCAGGACGCAGTCTCCGACCAACACCGTCTCCTTGTCCAACGAACGGCCAACATGTACGACAGGCTTTTGCTGCGACAGCAGGACGTGTTGCAGCGCCGAGCCGTCTTTGTGACGAAATGTCTCGAGACCTTACGTGCCACGTCCGGGATGACGTAAGCGCTTTGGCGCGGGCCGTTTCCAGTGAAGAAACTGAGCATCATGTAGGAGATATAGCGATGTAGACATGTAGACAAGACAGCAAAAGTAGTAGAAGACGAGAAAACAGGACGGGTGCAGAAGACGAAGGAGCTCTAGTACGTGCTAATGGAGAGCATAGGAAACGGGAACAGTGGGGCAGGAAAGCCAGGCCACCCCGGCGACCCGACGCCAGGGCAGCAGGGGCAGGGACAGACAGCAGCGCAGACACAGGCGCAGACGGCGACACAGACGCCGAGAGACGTCCGGCTCCTACGGTTGATCTTTGCAACGCAGGGTGTGACCGCATACGAGGACCAGGTGCCTCTGCAGCTTATGGACTTTGCGTTCCGCTACACGAGCGAGGTGTTGCAAGACGCCATGGTATACAACGACTACGCTCATCCGACACAGTCGAACGCCGGAAACATGGGCGGCGGGCCCATTGGCGGCAGCACGCTACCGGGGGGCTCTGGTCTTGGCGGCGGCAATAATAACAACAGCTCGGGCGGGGGCGGGGCCTCCGGTGCCGGCGACGGCAGCGGCGACGGCAGCGGGCCGAACAACCAGATGCTCACGAACGAGGACATCCGCTTGGCGATTTCGGCACGGACGAGCTACCAGTTCAAGCCGATCCCGCCGAAGAAGATGCTCATGGAGCTCGCTGCCGAGCGGAACGAGAAGCCGTTACCGGCGGTGATGCCGATGTGGGGGCTGCGTCTCCCGCCAGAGAAGTACTGTCTCACCGCCAAGGATTGGAGCGAGGAGCACGACACTGCGCCGGCAGAGAAGCGCCGTAAGACGTGACCTGAACCGACCAGCCCCATGTATACTACCCCATATAGCTGTATCTGCAACAACAACCTACAAGTACCGACCGGTCTTCACAAACAGAGGGTGCTGACGTAAGCGCGCTCTTCTCCCTGGTTGTTCCTTTCCGGGAACCAGCAGCAGCTGTGCAACGGCTCGCTCTCCCGCTGGCCAGGTGTTTGAAAGGGTCAGGGACGACAGGGTGACTTTAAACGGGGCGTTGTAAAGGGCGGGCAGAGCAGGGAGGAGCATACCTGGAGAGCACAAAACAGCAGCGCCAGCAGCGAAACATGAGCATTGTCACACAGGCGTCAATTCCAGAGTATGTGTCCACGTCGCAATTGCGAGCGGCAGAACGAGAGAGAGAGACTTGGAGATAGAAAGAGATGAGATTAAGATCAAGATATACTAACATGCACCCTCGCAATGTGGCCCGACAGACGCCGCCTGCCACCACCTGCTCTTGTACAGAGTCCTAGAACGCCACATTGGCTCGTCCCTTGAGGATAGGACGGCGATCCTATCCCAGATCAACGACTTGGGCCCACCCGACCTTGTCAACTTGACTAAGACCGTTGGCGTGCCAACGTCGTCCAATGCGTCGTCGCTTCCCTCCATCGGCACGTACTTATACTACACTGGAGCAGATACATCTAACGTCGCCACGATTGCCGCCCTGTTGAACTCGTTGGCGACCATAATAGGCCAGGAGCTGCAGCTGTGGTTCGGCAAGCCTAAGCCGTTTCACGTCTCGCATGCGACATACTCCACATACAATGCCTTCAGGAAACTTGATTTGCGTGTCAGCGTCGCTTTCCCTGGGTCTGTTTCCTGGGAGGTGTTGGATGCCTGGGGGAACCATGCTTCGTCCGAAATCGTCCCGCCAGAGGAAGTCGATGTGATGTGGGAGGAGTGCTTTGTTTCTGCAATTGTGCGTTCATTAATCACGTCAGACGACGACGGCGATTTCAGCTCCATTGTCGAGATCAGGAGAATCAACCCTTTCCTTGACCCTAAAGTCAGCGTCTCCACCTTCTTGACAGGCTTTGAGCATTTGTACCCTGACGGTGAGAAGTTGGGCTGCAACGAAGACATTCAAGTCCCTACTAGACTGAACAACTATCTTGTCGACTCATTCATCAAGTGTGTGGAGCTTACCGGCTGTTTTGACGAGGCAATGACGGTGCTCCAGAGATTGTACGAAAAGTACCCGGAGGTTGCAGCGGTCATCGCCAAGGTCCTCTTTATATCTAACCACGAGCTGGAAGCAGTTAAGTTTATCCACGACAAGCTCTCGCACCCCACATCTGTGGCCGAGATTCCAGGCGCCTCCCAGCTGCTATTGTTGCAATCCGAGTACTGTCTCGAAAAATCTCGTGCAGACTTGGCGTTACCATTGGCCGTCCGTGCCGTCGAATCGAGCCCATCGATGTTTGCGCCTTGGGCCCATTTGGTAAAAATCTACATTTCTCTCAACAAGTTTGAGGACGCTCTATTGACCCTCAATGCCTGCCCAATGGTCACACACAAGGACAAATACATTCTGAAAAGAATTGCTTCCGGTGCAGCTGATAAGATGAACGGGGCCAAAGGAGATGCTTCTTCTGCTTCCTCGGCGTCTACCTCTCAACCAACATCTTCTGCACCTCTTGCCTCCGATATGCATCTACCTCTACCGCAGGATGTCTTCTTGCGTGGCGTCACTGATTTAAACTCCCTGGACGTCGCCGCAGAGCATTCAAAGCTGACGAAACCTGGCGGCCCCAACAATCGTCGCTCTTCTGAAGTCAACTCCATAGTCACCCCTCAGAGCTTGCTGACTCTACCTGCAGGTAGCTTGAAATCCACTTTCCGTAGAGCATATTCCTTATTGGCCGATATTGTTCATAGACTAGGATGGGAAGGAATGTTGAACATCAGGTCCAAGGTCTTTGTCATGGAGGAAGAGTGGCGTCGTGATCCAAAGGTAGCCTCATCTGCCGAATCCAGCAACCCAGGCGAAAGCAAAACGTCTGCCGATTTGCCAACCAACGGTTCCGGCGAGACCACAGACGAGTTTCGCAAGAAGAGATTATGCGAAAGATGGTTGGACAACCTTTTCATGTTATTATATGAAGATATGAAGGCCTATACCTATTGTCGCGCTCAAGAGATGCAAGCAGAATCAATGGCCGACGAGCCTATCAACTCTAACGCAGGCTCCAACCCAAATACACTTACCCCGAATGCAACATCTACAAAGTCTAGTTTCTCCGAAACTTTAGGTTTGTGGGGAGGTGCACGTAGCAGATCAAACAGCTCGAATACACATCCATTCAATGATCCTAACAGCATCGCCGGCAAGGCCAAAGTTGATCCATATACAGAATCTCGCTCGTGTCTCGAGTGGGAATTGCTTGGCTTGGTGAGCGAGAGACTTGGACATGTGAGAGATGCACAGAGATGCTACGAGCGTGCGCTAGCTAGAAGATTCAGCGTCCGTGCCGCAAAGAAGTTAGTAGGCATCTACGGACGCTGGAGAGACCGTGCACGGAAGCAAATCGGAATTCAAGGCAAATTACAATACGCTGCATTAACAAATAACAACAACGTGAGCAACAAGACCACCGATGCGTTGTTGGGACAATCGAAATGGAATGCGTCCACCATGAGCGTTGCTAACAACACCAACAACGAAAACAACAACAGCAACGTGGCAAACGTAAACAACAATAGCAGTAGCCTGGTTCCCGATAGTTTGTCCACCCACCATGCAAACTCTTCCAGCTTATCGATCTCCAAGGTCAACACCTCCACTATCATCAACAACCACGTCGTGCATATTCGTGACCCTATGAGGTACGACGTTGCCTTGCTCAGACTCACCGTCGGCCTTCTAGTATGGGACTATAGATGGTACACCCTCTTTTCGCCATTGCTACTCAACACCTTGTCTAGCGTCGTCAACGACATGGGTGTTACCAAAGTCGAAAGCGAAGTCCGCGTATGGTTCGACGACATCCGCGGAAACCGGGGGATCTTCGACATCGTCAACCTCTCCATCAACGTTCTTGAAAGCTGGGGCCGTATAGAGGTGGAAACTTGAAGCTGGCTCCCATGATAATGTAGAACTTTATACCTGTTAAACTTCCCTATGTTACCTGTACCCTATTCTATGCTATTATCATTCTGCTGACGTAATCTAATTTTCGTCGATCGGCCCAATTTTCCTTTTCCTTGAGAACGACACGTTTCTTTGTTTTCTTTCCTCCTCTCTCTCTTTCACAAGAGATCGGAAGGTGAGCAAAAGCAAGCAATTAGAAAAGGCTGGCACAGAAGTCAAAAGTTTCATAAAAACCCTGACACAAAGAGGAGGACAAGCATTTATAACCGCCTTAGAGATAAAATGGTATGCAACACACTCAGTCGGACAAATTGGTTACTGAAAAGTTCAATTCATAGGAGACACGCTGAATCTGGATCCTGCACCACCGGATCGGGTAAACAGATACTAACAAGTTTGAATATTTCTCACACAGGTGACAATTGGAAATGCACACGATGATCTAATTCATGATGCAGTGCTAGATTATTATGGAAAACGCCTAGCTACATGCTCATCCGACAAGACAATCAAGATCTTTGCCATTGAAAACGATCAACACAAGCTTGTGGAAACATTGCACGGCCACGAAGGGCCTGTGTGGCAAGTCAGCTGGGCGCACCCTAAGTTCGGGATCATTTTGGCGTCATGCTCCTATGATGGTCGTGTGCTTGTCTGGAAGGAAGAGAACGGCGTTTGGTCGACAATCACTGAACATAGAGTCCATAGCGCATCTGTCAACTCCATATCTTGGGCTCCTTCGGAATACGGCGCCTTGCTACTTTGTACATCCAGTGATGGACGTGCCTCTGTGATTGAATTTTTGGCAGATGGCAACACAAAGCACTTTGTTTTTGAGGCTCACTCAATCGGTGCCAATGCAGGTACTTGGGCTCCATGTATTGGTGACGGTAAAAAAATGGAAGATAGAAGAATTGTTACCGGAGGCTGTGATAACTTGGTTAAGATCTGGAAGTTCAACACAGAAGCCAATAACGTTATCTTAGAGGATGTCCTACAAGGCCATACCGATTGGGTGCGTGACGTTGCCTGGTCTCCTTCCAATCTTGGAAAATCATATGTTGCGAGTGCAAGTCAAGATAGAACAGTTCTGATATGGACCAAGGAAACTTCTCCGGATGGAACGCCATCGTCCCCATGGAAAAAAACCTATCTTACAAAGGACAAATTCCCAGATGTTTGCTGGAGGGCTTCATGGTCTTTGAGTGGAAATATTTTAGCAATCAGCGGTAACGATAAAGTTACTTTATGGAAGGAAACTCTGGAAGGCGATTGGGAATCTGCTGGTGAAGTCGACCAGTAAAAAATCGAAAAAGAACTTCACTCTTTCGAGGAAAATATTACACAGTGTAAACGTATTAATTTATATATGTTAGATACAAGTTTAGCAATTTCTAAAAAAAGTAAAAATAAATCTCAAAATCGAAAATGGCCAGTAATTTTCCTTTCGTTTCGTTAAATCGCCTTTGTTCATATGGGAATCTTTTGCTACCATGCTCTATTCCACCCCATTCCCATCGTATCCAAGAACATTCCACAAAATTGTTTTCATCTTGACCCGAAAAACGGCAAGCTTGACGGGAATGTATCCTGCATCTGAAATCGTCATTACACTATCATAATACCTTTTGGCTAGATGCAGATCTTGCACCACTCCCATTCCATACTCATATGCCCATCCAACACTATAGGATCCTATTTGAGACCCCTTCGATGCGGCAACTTGATAATATGATACCGCTCTATCTAAAGCTTTTGGAATAATCGCAACTGGTCTTTCGAATGGTGTAGCTTGATGTGGGAAAAAAAAGCTATTAAACTTCATTTTGAAAAATCGAGTCAAGTTTTGTAATCTGTTAAATGTGAGTTCGATTGCAGAAAATAGAAAGCTATCGGGTTTTTCAGAAATTTCCGTAACAGGTAACACGTATGTCCACCAATTATTTCTCCACATTGGATCATCTGCTCCAGGAACACTGTTTAGACCCTCGTAGTACATGTCACCTAACATATTTATTGAATCACGATTATCATGCAGTGCACTAAGCTCAAAATATGAGATTGCCTCATGGAATCTTTTTGGAGTGTAAATTTTGGAATAAACCGTAGGCAAGTTTCGAGCACTTTTGGATTGGTAAGGGCCCACCCTGGGATAAAGAATACTCCCCAGCGAGGATTGTGCAGCTTCATAACCTAGTTCACTTTCTATTGCCATTCCCACTAACGCTGTCCACATATTGTTGGACGTTGTATCATCAGCCTTCGCATTCAAAAAAGCAAAAAATGGGATCTTAAAGTCAAAGTACATCGATTCAAATATTTTCAGATACCAGTTGTAGTACCCAACTATAATGTCCAAAGGTTTATTCATCCTACCCCCTTCATATAACTCAATTAGCTTTCTTCGAGCAAGTTTATTGTACGTAGCTGATGAAGTAAGCAATAAATAAATGTCATTGGTGATAATATTTACTTCGTCCCCTTTCATATTTTCATTCCAATATTCAATTAAACTAACAGCCTTATAGTACTTTGTAGAAGGAGCCATCCTCTGTTTTTCCGAATACATACGAGAAACTCCAATTATATCCTTAGGTACTCCTAAACCATATTGATTCATTAACGCAATGTCGTTGATGAATGTATCTGAGCCTGATAATACTCTTCCAACTTCAAGATAGTATTTTGCCTTTTGATAATCTACCTCGGTGCCCTGACCACGTAGATACAGATGTCCTAGGTATTGAGAGCAGCGTCCGACAAATATTGATAGCGGTGACACTTCTTGATCTATTCCAAGCTTGAAATTAAAAGAGTAGTTTGGACTTTCATAGCTATATGCAATATTATTATTTTGATCTTTTCCCTTTAGTAGTTCATCTATTTCGGGTTCCAAAAATCCATTGTGCACACAAGTTTTAGCGTATTTGAATGATAAGTCAAAATTTCTAGCATGTAAGTAATCTCCGTTGTAATTTTTTTGGGCTGCAAAGTATAACATGCTGTATGCATCAAGAGTTTCATCGTCGCCATCAGGAAATTCTTCATGGTTAAAGTTTCCACTGCCATATGTTTTGATTTTGTCGTAGCTGTCAAAAGTCTCAAAATAGCGAACTGTATTGACAGCTTCAGAAGAACTATCATACAATCCACCATCCACATCGGACCATCGCACACTGAATTTATCTAAAATAGGCTCAAATATCAGTAGCCTTTCCGTTATGTTTTGATTATCTGTTGTAGTTTTGGTAATCTCAGTGCGGAAAGGTTCTAAATATTCTTCAGCTTTTTGATAAACCAATGAAAAGTAATAAATAGCGGTTTCATAATCTTGGGCCACGTTTACTCCAAACATGTATTTATGGGCTAATGCCATTTGCGCCTGTGAATTATTCAAGTCTGCAGCGAATCGATAATGTATTAATCCTTTGGGTTGGTTTTTCTCTGTTTTCCCGAATAGACCTGTAGAATAAAAGACTCCTAACATGAAATGTGCATGCGCTTCAGTTTTGGTATCACTTTCAATTTCTAATATTTTCCCATAGTAAGCTTTTGCCCTATCTAAATCAACTTTTGTATTGAAGAAACCAAACGTGCAAAGATCTCCTAATATTCTTAATGCCTCACTATCCTCCTCGATAGCCAGCTTCTCTAAAACTGCAAAAGCTTTCAGTTGCAGATTGGTCCAATTTGACTCGACCTCAGCAAAACAGTCTGTTTCTATTTGTCTCAAAGGTCCATACGGTATATCAAAATTAGTAGCACCATATTGCTCAATATCGTCAATATTGAAAAACACGGATGATTCATCCGATATTTCGATTAAAAATCCATTTTGGTTTTGAGTTAAATTACCGTTTAATGATTCGTCACCGACTTCTCTTCCATACTCAAAATACTCATGAAAAAAAGTGTCATTGTTTACGGTCCCTTTAGGGACTTCATAGGTATATTTGTGATCGGTTCCGCTCTGATCTTTTAGCAACTTTAACGCATCTCGTGCTGAGCCGATAATAGGAGATTCTTTTGATGTATCTGCACATACCAATGTTACAAAAATTGTCAATATATTAACTATATAAACCATTGCTGAAGGTTTATCATGTGCAATGTCAATGTCTCAACTTGTTTAGTGGTACAATTTTTGAAGAAGGAAGAGCAGGACTAGGGCAAATTGAAATAATTCCCCAAGTACGTAATTTTGAGATGCCACGTCTCGGCTCTCATTTCGCATGGGGTACCAGTATTGACACATATATAAAGGCTTCAATCTTATTTTCTGAGTTTACTTCATTCTAATGCAACCACGACATTGACATAAAACCGATGATATGCATTACTATATCGACGATGCAAGTGTCCATTGTCCTTGCATTGAACCATCAGATGAGCGTGCGTTCCATCCCGTGTCTAAACTACACTTTTGTGGAACGTGTGGGATAAAACGATGTTTCTTGTGCATGCTCCACTCTGCATCTAATAAAATGTGCTTGCGGTGTGGAAAGGAGTATACTACACAAGAAACGCACTGCTATAGATGCTATACATGTCCGATATGTGATGAAGACTTAGAATCCCACCCTTTGTTATACAAACACAAAGCTGGATCGACTGAAGTTGAGTTTGAGCTCATCAAATCCAAACATGATAAAAGCAAGATCGCAGCAAAAGCTGTGATTTTCAAATGCCCTAATTCAGCTTGCCGGTTCAAGTTTGCAACGAAAGTGGAAACGAAACCACAAAGTTTGCAGCAAATAGTGCAAGATAATATTAAGGATGATACGGATATTAGATATAATGCGCTTTTGAATTATTATGATTGGTGTTTGAATTACCAACGAATTTTAGACAAACGGCAACGATCGAAGTGGAAGACAGAAATTCTTGGAAGATTTAAGAGTTTTGAGATTGCCAAAATCTTACAGAATGATAGTAATTCACAACAATTGATAGACAAAGAAAGCGGTAATATACGCTCTATCCACGATGAAGAAGGTAATCAAATATGCCCTCATCCTAAACTACTACATACAGAAATGCTAGAAATATGCCCGACATGTTTAGAGGATATAAGCGGGAATAGAATGGCTTTTAAGTTACCTATTGTTTATGCAATACCGATGGTAGGTTATCCATCATCCAACGTGAAAGAGCTACAAACAGGTGAAACGGTAGATGTTCCTATTCTATTGAGTTTTGTGAATAATGGTGAGGTTTCAATAAATTTGGGTATTAATGAGGATGGAGTAGACGTTTTTTTAGCAAGCTCGTTGGCGCATAATGTGTGCATTCCGGGAATCAATGAATTTACTAAGCAAAAAAGCGGAGAATTATCTACAGTTCCTACATGCCTACTCTCTCATATTTCTAAAAAAGAAGGAAATTGGAAAACAGAATTAGCAGGACGAGACCCTGGAGCTCTTACTCGGTTGAGATACGTTGAGGCCTTGAGCTTTGATGGATCCGAGGATACTATAGATGCGGGAGTCAATTGGATCACTTCACTCATCCTGGTCAGAGTCACCAGCAGTGAAAGAAGTCGTAAGGGAAAGATCAACTTTGTGCTGAATGTTAGCGTCGAGCAAGGGGAAAATGTTTCAAATGCAGAATATCATTGTTGTGCTTTGATATAGAAGATATCATACTGTACTAAAGCTATATATAAAGATTGTTCAAATTTAGGTAAAATCTATTCTCTCTTCTCCTCAGGGTCGATTTGAATGACTTTATCAGGATTGAGGATCAATAGAGGATCAAGGGCAAACTTAAGTTTTCTCATCACGTTGACACCGACATCTCCCAATTCCTCCCTGAGATATTCTCTCTTACCTATACCGACACCATGCTCACCAGTGACTGTACCATCGAGTTCGAGTGCACGGGTAACCATGTGCTGCACAACCTGCCTGACTCTGTCATGATCTTTTTTAGGATATACGATGAAAGTGTGGTAATTACCATCTCCGGCATGGGAGACAATGCTTGACATCATTTTTTCATCGTCTAAGATTTTCCTTGTATCGACCAAACTTTGAACCAACTTAGAGATTGGAACTGCAACGTCTGTTGTCCAGACTTGTGCATCCTCACCGTAAACTTCACGACCTGCATCAATTGTCGACCATAATGCGACTTTACGAGCAGTCCAAAGTTCTTCCTTCTCCTCATCAGAAGATGCAAATCTGAAGTTTTTCTTACCACAATTGCACTCATTGCAAATGTCTTTTATATCATTCGTGATGGAATTAACTACCTTATCGGAATTACCACCTAGCTTGAACATCAGGGTTGGCTTTTCATCGTACTTCTTGGTAACGTTACCGCTAACATTGACAAATTTCATCATTTGGGCATCTAATAACTCCATAGCATTGAACTGGACCCCGGACTGTACGACTTTGGCGACAGCATCTGCTGCATCGGACATTGAAGGGAAGCTGACAACGGCAACATTTTCAAACTTAGGCAAAACATTCAACTTAAGAGTTGCCTCGGTTACAATGCCCAAAGTTCCTTCACTGCCGACAAACAAATTTGTTAGGTTGTAACCTGCAGCAGTTTTTCTTGGTCTTCTGCGAGTTTTCACAATGGTACCATCAGCAAGGACGACTGTCAGGGAAACCACATTTTCTCTCATGGTACCATATCTTGCAGCGTTTGTGCCACTGCAAGAAGTACCGCACATACCACCGATTGCAGCACCTGGTCCTGGGTCCGGTCCGAATATGAGACCTAAAGGTTGCAAGTAGTCTCTCAAGTCTTCCCAACCGACCCCTGGTTGCACGATGATGTCCAAATCCTCCTTGTGGAGGGCGACGATCTTGTTCATTCTGGACATGTCGAGGCAGATACCACGACGAGTGCTGATGTAGTGGCCTTCAAGAGAGGTGCCACCTGTGAAGGGAACAATCGGGACATGGTGTTTGTGTGCTGCCTGCATAATCTGGGAGACTTGTTCAGTTGTTTCTGGATATATCACCGCATCTGGATGTTCTTCCGGAGTTGGGTGATCTGTGGAGAAAAAGCTGTCTGAGTGGTTGTCAATTTCGTCCTTGGATTCGGAGACCTGGTCTTCGTTAAGAAAACCTTTTACTTCTTCAATGACGAGTTTCGAATCTCCATAGAGCGGGGAGAGGGTCGAAGCTAGTGGGAGTGTCGACGTATGGGGGAATAAAAACTCCGGCGGTTCCTTGCAGAGGTTGAACGATGCCCAAGAGGTCCCGACTAGTGCTCCGAGGACCAATATGGCCGTGTTGGCAAGGATGGACTGGCCGAAGCCGTCCTTTTCCTTGTCCCCGTTTTCCTTCTTCTCTCCACCTTTGCCGTTACTGGTGGCCGGTTCTGGTTCCGGTTCCTTTTTGAGTTGTCCGGGCTTGGCCAGGTTTCCGCGTGGAATGGACGTTGCGAACCTGCGAGTGCCTGCACCGAGTACACCAGCGTTCCTGGACAGCTGCCACAGAGACAGCAATTTCGAGCGAGCCATGTTTGCTTTTTATGCCAAAACAGAAGAACAGAAGCAGCTGAATCAGTGCCGGCAGAAAGAAAGTGTGGTGGGTGCAAAACAGCTGATGTGGATGTATATATACTCAACTTCAACATGGTTGTAGTGGTGAAGGTGGCAGCCCTGCCGAGGTGGGATGGAATGCGGGGGAAACGCGGGATACAGGCGGTGAGGAGTGAAAAATTGGATTAGCATTATTATATATTACCCGTTACATAAGGAGAAGAAAAATCTCGCTTATCGCTCTAACTCTCTCTGTGTCTACATGAAGTCGTCATCACTGATGTCTCCGTCGCCGCCCATGAAGTCGTCGAGGTTGTCCTTCTTGAAACTGGCCGGTCCGCTGTTGACGACGGCGGTCTTGACCTTCTTCTTCCCGGCACCACCGAGAGAGGTGCCGCCGGTCTTGGAGAGTCTGCTCTGTCTCTCGTCCTTGATCTTGCGGGTGACGGTGGCGTTCAAGGTGGAGATGACCTTGCGGATTTGCTCGACGGTGAGCGGCTCACAGATGTCTCTGGCCAAGTCGATGGCGAGCGCGTTGGCGTAGAACAAGGTCGAGCTGGCGCTCAACTCCTTCATCGTCGTGCCGAGGCTCTTTCTCAACTTCTCGTAGTCCTGCTTAGTTGTCGGGTGGAACAGCGGGTGCGCCGTCAACGGGGTGTCCTCCGTCAGCGTGAGGCTCTTCTGCTCACCGGCCCCGGCGGCAGCCCGGGCACGCGGGTGGTCGGCGACACCCAAGCCCGCAAACAAGTCTGCGGCGTTGTTCAAGTCCGCATTGAGCTCTGCCTCCTTGAGCATCTCCCGCCGGGTCTTTTCATCCACAAGGTCGATCTCAAGCAGTGTCTTCTCCTTCTTGCCGGCCTTCTTGGCTGCAAGCTTTGCCTTCTGCTCCGCTTTCCGGGCAGCCAGCTCGTCCGCCTGCTTCTTCTTCTTCTCTCTCTCCTCGTCGCTGTCCACGTCCCACGACTCAAGCACCGGCTCGTCGTCCTCGGCCTCGTCTTCCCATGACACCGGGGCGGTGGCGGCGGGTTTCACCTGCACATCAAAATCTTCGTCGTCTGACACACGGTGGAAAAAATTCATCGAAAAACGTCATCCGGCTGCTGTTAGTACACTGGTCCGCCGGAAAGAGGGGGGCGCACCCCCCACGCGCCGTACACATACCCCAAGACATGTCTGTAAGCTGCTGTGTGTTCTGATCTGTCTGCTGTCGCCGCAGAACACTCTTCTGGCGCCCCGTCCGGCCTCTCTGTGTCTCCTCTGCACTCTTTGCCGTCTCTTTTTTCTCTCCCCGTCAACTTTCCATCCCGGCCAGCGCGCATCCGTGCACCGTGAGCCCCCTCGCCTGCCCTGCTCAGCTCTCTGTCCGTCTCGCTCTGTCGTCTCCCTGCGTTTGCCCTCCGTTGCATTTCTTACTACAGGCTCATCCTTCTGCTTGTCCGAGACACGGAAGAAGAGACGCCCAGGGTACCACACAGATCCACACACACACACACACCCACACAACCAATGCCGCTGTCACTAATCCCGGAGAGCTCCCAGCCCTCGCACGTCCGCAACACGCAGTTCGCCCCGGCCGCCCCGTCCGCCCCGGGCTCCATCGACACCCTGCGTGCGCAGGGCCCCGTGTCCATCGCGTCGCAGATCAACAACCGCCACCCGATCGAGTCCCGCATCCTCAACTGGGACGCCACCACCACGAGGCTCCAGATGGAGATCCGGCGCCGGCTGCTGGGCATGGCCGACCCGATCAAGCGGGAGATGGAGCTCGAGCTCGTGCAGCAGTCCGAGTTCCGCCCGCAGGTTCTCGGCGGCTCGGCCCGTGTGCACTCCGACATCCTCCGCAACAAGGACTGGTCCGTCGACTGGGAGGACGTCTACCCGGCCTCGTCTGACCTGCTGCTCCACAACACCGTCTCCTCCGCCCTGCACACCGAGCTCGAGACGGCCTTCCGTGTATAGATAGATAATATAACAGACATGCACACCGACTACCACGACCCGGCATCACGTAAGCAGGCGAGAAACCCTTTGCCCGCCACACGCGCCCGGCGTCGCAGGCCGGGGCCGGGGGCAGACGCAGGAGGTGAAAAGTTTTCCAAGGGAAGGCGGCTGGCCCGGCTGGCTGGGCGGCACGCATCGCAGGAAGCCCAGCACCGCACAGCACCGCACAGGGCCCCACACAGGACGGACACGGCCACGGACACGACCACAGACTCGCAGTACGAGCAGGAAGACCAGCACCAAGCACGGGCGAAAAAAGGAGAGAAGGAAACGAGAAGGAGAGCGTTCAGCGAGACCGGATCCCACCCTCTAGACACAATCGACAGGCCTCCACACCCTAGAACAAGAACACACCCCGCAATGTCCAACACCCCCGTTACAAACCCCGTCAATTGGCTCGACAGCCTGCTAGGAAACTCGTCGCCGGCCGTGCAGTCTCCGACCCAGAGTGGCTTCGAGGCGGCTGCACCGGAAGGCTACACCACGCAGCAGGTGCTCGACGTGTACAACAGGATGACGCAGACCGGGCGATTGCAGATCGACCCGAACGCAGCAGCCGCCAACTCGGCCAGAGCGTCGTCGCTGCACACCCCGTTGTCCGTGGAGCTGCTCAACGGCTCCTCTGCCAAGGCGGCGGCGGCGCCAGGACCAGCAGCACCGTCTGCTGCGGCGTCTGCTGCAGCCTTGCACCTCCACCACCACCAACCGCACCAGCTTGACTCGCCCCAGTCCACGTCGGCAACCTTGGGGAACCCATCGTCTGCCCTGAACTCCTCGCAGGCCACCCCGAAACAGTCTTTCGTCAGCACAAACCCTTTACTAAGCAACATGGCCGCCGGAATCAACAGACTCGGCTCCTCAACTCCGGAGATCTCCCACATCGACCATGACATGGCAAAGTTTGTCCAGCCGGCAGCCGTGCAGTGGTTCTACCAGGACCTCGCAGGCACGCAGCAGGGGCCTTTTGACTCGCTCACGATGCAGCAGTGGTATTCGACAGGCCTTTTGGTGAGCACCCTGCCCGTCAGGCGAGATGGTGAAGCAAACTGGCTCACCATTTCGGACCTCTGGAAGAAATGTAAATCGTTGCCCAACTTCGACCCAGACCTCGCTCCGTTCAACCAGCCTTTGCCCGTCTCCCTCATCCACCAGCCTTCTTTGCTCACCCCGTCGGGCCTGCATAACAACTCCATGCTACATCCAAACCCACTGACCTCTTTCAACTCCGCCTCAAGCATTTTTGGAAGCGCAAACAACTCCCAATTCTTCAATCCATTGTCCTCCCTCTCCAACAACAACTGGCCTCAGTCTCCACTCAATGAAACTTCGCCAAAGCCAATCGACCCCACCGTCAACACCAATGAAGGCAGCAAAGAACCAGCAAAGGACAATGACCATCCGGCAACCCTAGACTCTCGCTCCAATTCCAACTTCAACTCTTTTGGCGTCCCTAATATGAGCCCAATGAACATGAACCCAATGAACATGAATCAACTTGGCATGAATCTCAACTCCCTCAATCTAAATATGGGCGGTATGAGCGGCATGGGCATGGGATTGAGTCCGATGGACATAAACTCTATGAATCCCATGGGGCTCAACCCAATGGACATGAACGCAATGAATAATATGTATATCAACCCAATGAACCCTTTGAGCCAAATGAACATGAACCATATGAATTCGCTAAACCCTCTAAATCAGATGAACACTATGATGAATAACGGATTAGGCAGCAGATCCAATAGTGGCATGAACAACATCTCGATTCCGGGTTTAAACGCAAACTCTCTGAACAGCGTTAATATGGATGGCTCCATGGGCTTGAACGATCTCAGCATGACGGGAATCAACAATATCGATGTTGCCAACATGGACCCCAACAGTTTTTTCAAGATTGGCGCTGATCCACATGTATCCAAACTAGTTCCAAGTACAACAACCACTGAACACGGTGAAACATCCGTACAGAGGGAAGTTGATGAACCAAGTAAAGCAGCACCAGCTCTAGAAGCTAAGGAACAAGCCACAGAAATTTCTAAATCTCATTATCAAACAAAGAACACTTCGAATTTTGAAGATCAAGTTAAAATTGCTAAGCAGCAACATTACAATGTTGCAAGAGAGAAGGAAATTAATGATATGAAGGCAAGAGAAGAAGAAAAGAAAAAAGAAGCAGATGAGATGAGGAGAAAATTGATTGAAGAAAATGGGAAAGAAGCGCAGAGACAAATCGAATTGAAGAGAAGAGAGACAGAGGAGACTCAAAAGCGTGCTGTTCTTGAAGCAATGAAGTTGGAAGAACATATGAAATCTTTGGAACTTGAAAACAAGAAGAAGTTGAAACAGCAACAAAAGTTGAAAAATCAGGAACAACAGCAAAAACTCAAGATCGCCGATGAATCTGCTTCCACCCCAGAGAGACCAGCTGCAATGAAGAAGACAAAATCTGACATAGCACCATGGGCAACTGTATCTCAATCAATTAAACCATCCAAGACCCTTGAAGAAATCCAGCAAGAGGAAAAATCCAAGAGGGAAATTGAATTGAAGGAACGTCGCAGACTTGAAGAAAATGATCGTCTTCTGGCTTCTCGTCTTGCATTACAAGAAACTTTGCCAACCGTCAATGTCAATGGCAAGACCCTTGTCTCACTAAGTGCATTGAGCAGCAATGCTTCTGCTAAACCAAAATTGCCTTCTAACTCAACTTGGGCAATCAATGCAGTCTCACCTCAGTTACCAACAAAGTCTTTGGACGAAATTCAAGAAGAAGAGTTAGAGGCTGCTCGCAAACAGGCTGAGGCAGCTGCTGTTGCAAAAGTGCAGAAGTCAATCGCTGAGGCAATTTCAAACCAACAGAAAACTTTTGCTAACTCCATTGCAAACGAAAATTCTTCTACCGATAATGCGTGGACAATAGTTTCCAAGAAACTCAGACCAACAATTGCTACAGTTTCTTCCCCATCAAAGGAGAATGTCACAAAAGGTTCCACTCTGAACCCATCTACTCTAAGATCCATGAGCGCACCTATGCACAGTACCACCGCGGCCAAACCCATAGCAGCATCCGCTACATCATCATATATTGCACCAACCGTGCCAAGTGTTTCTATTTCCAGTTTTCCTCCGCTTGTGATGGATTTCCTTGGCTGGTCACGGACTCAATTGACAGGGCTATACTCTTCTGTTAACAAGGAAGATGTGTTACAGATTATGATGCAACTGCCTGTTGGCACGGAAACTCAAGAGATCATTGCAGATACTATTTATTCGAATTCCGGCACTATGGATGGCCGTAGGTTTGCTTCTGAATTTATGAAAAAGCGTGGAAAAATTGAAGACACAATCAAAAAGCGTGGCTGGGCCTTCGATTGGTTTGAAGCTTTGGAAGGTACCAAAGGTATGAAAGTTTCCAAGGTCACATCGATTGGCAACTCTGGCTTCGAATCGAGTGCCGACAACGACGACTGGGATGGCGCATTTACCGTTGTTTCTCGTAAGAAGGGCCGTAAGGGGAACTAGTATTTCTTCAATACCACGAAGAGTTTTTTTTCTGCTATATAAGTATAAGTAATTATAGGCATTATGATACGTAACTAATATAGAACCGTTTCATTTCAAGTTGATAACACGCTGCTGAATGTCTTTGACAACAGCTTCCACACCCTTGATTTCTATGTTTTCAGCGATCTCCTTGCGTGTGTTGATGGCGCCGACCCTGCGTCTGAGAGCCTGATTCATCATGACCTCTTGAGCGTTGGCAAATATAATCCTGCTCCACCCTTGCTTGTATCCTTCGGCCTCCTTGGCAACCTCCATCATCTCTGCGTCCTGTAATTTTGCCTGCAGCTTGAAACGCTTGAAGCTCTCATCACCGATCAATCCTCTGGTGTATAGAAGCATCACAGAAGGTTCTGTTTCCTTCAATTTGATTATTCTACGCATCGATTCGGCAGCACGTTCCACCAAAGAACACTTCAGTAGCTTGTCGTGTCCATCCAACATCTTTAAATCATTGTATAGTAAAGCAGGGGTGGAATCTGTCGTTGGTGTAGGTGCAATCAACGAGTATTCCGTTATTTGAGACTCATCCACCTCGTATGCAGGTTTGAATAGTGACGAGGAAGTTAGTTTCTGCAATGATCTGATCTTTGAACGACGATGGTAGATCGAGAAAACAACTAGTGTAACGATCAACACACCAAGATAGAGCAATGGTGTCTTCATGGATATAGAAACTGTGATAGGTGGTACAAACTCACCACCGTCTGTACCCGCCGTAGCTGTAGCGCTAGCGGTGGTGGAAGACTTGATGGTTTCCGTGATTGTTTCTACTATAGTGCTCGTGACAGACTCTTCAGACATTGTTGTGTATTGCTGCTTTATCTATCTTTGCTGATTCCCTTGCGATCGATCCGTTGATGTGCCAGAGTCCAAAACCCCTCGACAGCTTTGAAGGATGTTTTTCAGACACGTTTCGGTGATGTGGACGGGAAAAAAAAGACGTGCGCCAAATTAGCGACGTGATCGACGACACCTTTATTGGTCTATCTATATACATGAGGTTCTGGAATACTACTACATTTAACTAAACATACTTCTTCTCCATGCTTTCCCGTACAGCGTGTATGTACTCTCTCTTCTTGTGGACGTCCATATCCCTACTCAGTAGCTTCAGACGACTGTTATTGGCCAACTTAGTGCGTATGACGCTATCCGTAATCATCTCTGGCTCCATGTTTTCAGCATCTGTCTGGGCATACTTGTCCACAAGGGCAGTCATTCTCATCTTATACTTGAGGTTCATGCTGAGACTGCCAAAGTTAAGAAAGAGCCACCACCACTTGTTGGTTGGGATGACCGTTCCGGATATTCCAGCAGGCAATACCTTCATAGACAAGACTTTGAGTCCATAGCCGGATGAGATAGTCATTTTCGCCAAAGCACCGACATCAAACCCCCGTGGGAAGCTCAAAATGCCCTTGTTGTTTGTAATTGTGCCTTCTACAACCACATATAGCGTACCCTTGTTACCCACGTACTTTTTCAAGTCTGCGACACCGTCAACGTTGGAGGACGATGCATCGATGTCAGTGATGTGCACAGTTTTACTTTTGCCTTTATTAGGGACATGCAATGAGCCGCTAAAGCACCACGAAATCCAGGATGTCCAGGAGTCAAAAATGGCGACTCCTTCGCTTGCTGCAATACCAACTTTGACGTTTTTTGGGTTCTCAGAAATCATTTTCCAGACAAACCAGTCCAAAGGTCCAGTGGCGTTGACAAGAATAACATCGCCATTTCTTGGACTCTTTTCCTGCTTAGCCTTTTCATCTGATCGACGAACACCGTCAATGGCTAGTTCGGTCTCCGAGACATTGAAGAAGTAGGCCAAGATGACATCGATGATGACCTTAAAAGTGTTAGGGAACATCGTGAGAATAGGGAGCACGATCAACACGGGAAGCATTGTCAAGAGCTTGATTGGAATAATGACCATGTGGAAAATGTAGGTTGCCACCGTAGGGTGCAACGACACCGGCAAAAAGGGTGATATCCCCGTGGTTTTGTCTGAATATACCGAGAACTTCTCCATGGTGCAATAAAAGTGTCTATTTTGGGGCTGCAAAATGAGTAATAGGGAAGAAGAGCAACAAGCCAGTCTAAACAGACTTCTGTACGAGTGATATCTGTCTTCTTCGTAAGGGCATTTCTCTTTTCATGGCTTGTGCTGTTGAACGTTCCATTTTTTTCCAGATCCCTGCTTATGTAACGCGAACCATCCTACATGCTTCTGGCCTCAAGTCTGTCAGGCCACGTTGAACTGTTATTACTGAAGGTTGGGATAATAATAGTGACCGGAAAGCACCGAGTTTGGTTATAATGTGCGTTCTGTCTTTATGAAAAGAAGATCTTCAGTAGTTTATGAGGTACCGACAGTCAAGAGTTACATTTCGAGCGAAAAAGTCTCAAAGTCTCGCAGTATGTAAATGCTTTTCCATAATCAACCACATTAACTTGATCTGTTTGTGGAAGGCTTTCTATGGCCACACCAACAGTCATACTTATGTAAAACATTTGCAACCAATATTGGGCTTTTGGCAGGAAGGAGATCTCATTTTGGGATATGCGAGATGAATTTCCTGTTCTGGAATTCCTGCAGATAAGATTGTTTGATATTTACAAAGTGAGTCCTGAAAAATGTATTAATATTCGTATTCGTATAAAGAAAATTATATAAGCGGTACACATAAAATAACCCGTCTTGATTATTATGTTCGTTTGTGCATTGTCACTGGCCGCTCGAAAGAGGATTCTACCACGACCGAGTTCAGTTTTCAGGCCAGTCGAGCATGACTCTTTCTCTAATTTCAGGGTAGAATCTGGACAGCTTTTCCCAAGCTTGGAGACGTTGGATACTTGTATCGGTGGCGCCCCCTGCGTTTGTTCTGGTGAAGGCGTCGGGATCAACGGCGAGTCCAATCATGAATGTGACACAGCCGACGTCAAGAACGTTGATGGCAGAGTTGACAATGAACCAACATATGACAAGGCCACCAATACCACCGAGAACCAACATCTCTGGTCCCATGTCCATGATTCCGCCAATGTTCCATGTCGTGAAGACAACGTACAATGCGACGCCTGTAAGGAACATGGACAACAACGAGTATAAGCCGATGGCAGTGCCCACGAGGGAGTCGTTGATGAGGATGTCGATGCCCTTGTATCTCAAAATCTCAAAAGTGTCTCTCGCAGAGTCCAAGTACGACTTGCCGTACATAGCGAGATACGAGTAGGCGTATCTGTTAAACCATTTCATCCAGTATTCGAATTCGCTGGCGACCCACTCGAGGACCGAGACAAGACAGATAAGAAAACAGAAAAGAAGACCGTTTTCACCAGAGCCGCCATTGTCGTTGTCGTCGTCGTAGTTGAGGTTTCTGTTCTGCAGCTTGGCCTTGAGAACTTGCAAAGAGATGCGGATGGTCTGCACCACAGAGACAAGCAAGGATCCAAAGCAGATGCTGCCGAAACAGTATGTCAAGGCACGTTTGAGGGAGCCGAGAGCAGGGTACCGGGGCTTGGAGCTGGCCTCGTTCGCATCAAAGAAGTACCAGGAGCTGAAGATGCCCGACAAAACAACGTGGGTGACGTTTTCGAGCACCTGGAAGATGTAGCAGCCAGCGAAAACAACAAAGAGAAAGATGGCAATCGAGGTGTTGGAGAGGCAGATGTCGTTGCCGTTTGTGTGTGGACATAGCGAGTCGTCCTTGTTGATTCTGGCGTTGGCGACGACGCCGATGGCCACCATGTAGAGCACGGAGACGGCGGCGGTGATGAGCGACGAGAGCGCGGAGATGAGCAACGTCGACGGGTACTTCTTCATGGCGGACACCACGAGCTGGATCATCAACGCGGAGAAGGAGAACCGGCTGAAGTTCTGGAACATGAACGTCAACGACAAGAGCCCGAAGGCGCCGAACATGATGGCGGAGAGAACCGAGCCCGCCATGAGCGACGTCACCGCCATGGAGAACATCGAGAGCGGCACCAACAGGAACGCCGTCACCACGAAGAACGTCGGAAACAGGTACACCAGGCCGAGGAGCACCGTCGCCGACACAAGCGGCACCACCGTCGACACCGCCACCAACGTGTACAGCGCCCTCATCGGCTTCGACAGCTTCGCAGGCTCCAACACGCTCGCCGTCGGGTACTCCAGATACACGTACGACTCGTACGTCACGTACGCAAACACCACCAGCGTCGCCACAAACACGTACGTGAAGAACGTGTCGTTGTACCGCGGCTGGCGGATCGGAAAGCTCTCTTCGTACGACGGCGAAGGCACAGGCTTCTCCGGCTTCTCGAACGAGTATTTGTAGTCGTCATCGCCGCCGTCCCATTGCGACAACCGACCGTTGGCAGGCTCGCTGTATGGAGGAGGGGGTGCGTTCATTGTGTTTGTGTGATTCTAGTGATTCTAGCTACCCAAATGTTGTCTTGTTCTCTCCAGCGGACCAGAACAACATCTCAACCAACCCGAGCAGAAGAAAAGCCTTCTTCAATTGCAACTCCGTTTCCATTTTCATGTGCTGCCAAGCCCGTAGAAGCCCCCAGAAAGCACCGCCACACCACCGGAGGGCGGTCATGCCTGCACCGCCACCCAAACCGGCGCGCCGGTGCCAATTCGCGATAAATCCCCGGGACAGGATTATTCCGAGGATTTCCCGCTTTCACCGCCACACCTTTTTCGGAGTGACGAAACACGTCCTGGGATGGTCTGACGGAGGCCTGTATATATAAAGAGGGGTATTTCACACGAGAGTATTGTTTGCCACCGTGTTGCTTTTGAGTTTTAGAGGCTCTGAGGAGTGTTTTCAGGGAAAATCAAGTGAAAAAAATAGTGCTATCGCATACAGAAAACACAATGGCAGAACCAACATATATTACACTCAACAACGGCATCAAGGTGCCACAGATCGGGTTCGGGTGCTGGAAGTTGAAGAACGAGACGGCTGCGGACCAGATCTACGAGGCCATCAAGGTCGGGTACCGGCTCTTCGACGGGGCCATTGACTACGGCAACGACCAGGAAATCGGGAAGGGCATCAAGCGGGCGATCGAGGAGGGCTTGGTGAAGCGTGAAGAGCTCACGATTGTGTCGAAGCTCTGGAACAACTACCATGCGCCGGAAAATGTGGTGAAGGCCATCAACAAGGTGTTGAGCGACTTGCAGCTCGACTACGTGGACGTGTTCTACATCCACTTTCCGATTGCGCAGAAGTTTGTGCCGATCGAGGAGAAGTACCCGCCGGGGTTCTACTGCGGCAAGAACGGGTGGGAGTTCGAGGACGTGCCGCTAGCGGTGACGTGGGCGGCGATGGAGAAGCTTGTGGAGAAGGGCAAGACCAAGTCGATCGGGATCTCGAACTTCAACGGCGCGTTGATCCAGGACTTGCTCAGAGGGTGCAAGATCAAGCCACAGTTTCTCCAGATCGAGCATCACCCCTACCTAGTGCAGCCACGGTTGATCAAGTATGCGCAGGACAACGACATCACGGTGGTTGCGTACTCTTCGTTCGGGCCGCAGTCGTTCCTGGAGTTGGACGTCCCGGAGGCCAAGGGCGCGGTTTCGTTGTTCCAGCATGACCTCATCAAGACGATTGCGTCGAAGCACAAGGTGTCGGCGGGCAAGGTCTTGCTCAGATGGGCGACCCAGAGGGGGTTGGTGGTGATTCCAAAGTCCAACAAGAAGGAGCGGTTGATTGAGAACTTCCACATCAACGACTTCGACTTGTCCTCGAAGGAGGTGGAGGAGATCTCCAAGTTGGACAAGCACCTCAGATTCAACGACCCATGGACCTGGGGCGCCGAGATCCCCATCTTCATCTGATGAACTCTCGTGTTGCACAACGCGGATAAGTAAAGATATTGTTAGTTATTGTTTAATTTGCACACTGTCTATTTATCCCTACAGGGCAGACACAACGGGGTCCTTGGAGACGTCGTCGTAGATGTCGAACCGTCTCTGCACAGAAATGGGGATATTTCTCCTGGCCTCCTCAACCACGTCCCTCTGCAACTCCGCGTAGACAATGTCCTCGTCGTGACCAGCCTCGACGAGCACGTTGCCGCTTGGGTCCACCACCATGCTGTGGCCGTACGCCTGGTAGCCTCCGGCCGGGTTTCTCGCCGGCGAACACATGAGCACGTAGTTCTGGTTGTCGATGGCCCGGGCTACGGCGAACTTGGTCCAGAACTTAGGACCCGTGACCGTGTTGAACGCCCCCGGGTACGCCATCACCCCGGCGCCCCTCCGCGAGGCAATCATCGCAAGCTCAGGGAAACGGATGTCGTAGCAGATGGCCAACCCAAACACCGTCTCGAGCTCAGGCACCTCGAAAACTGTGGCTTTGTTCCCTGGTTTCAACGAGTCCGACTCCTTGAACGTGATCCCGCCAGGAATGCTGATGTCGAAAAGGTGCACCTTTCTGTGCTTCGCAACAACCTCACCGGCAGGGTTGAACACCACCGACGTGTTGTACAACCCGCCGTCAGACTCGTCAAACTCAGGGATCGACCCGCCAATGATAGCTACCCGGTTCTTCTTTGCCAATTGCGACAGCAGCTGCGTCGTTTCACCATCTGGAATCTTCTCCGCGTAGTTCTTGAACTGGTCGACCGCATATGGGGACTGGAAGCACTCGGGCAATACCAGCAGGTCCGGTTTTGGTGTGTGTGCCAAGGCCCTCGTGATGTACTCGGTCACCTTTTTCAGGTTAGCCGCCTTGTCGGCTCCTGCGTGGAACTGGAGCAACGCAACCTGCAAGGACTTTGATAGTGTGACTGCAGACATGTTTCTTATCGATGTGACTGCTAATGTAGACCACAGCCTCCAATGCAGACGACCCACAAGAAGAAGAAGGTGAAATGGATCGCATAAGTGCTTATAAAGCCGCTGAGCACAAGGCAGCCCCCCGCCCCACCACCACCCACGCTCCCGCACTTATCGTTCCCCGGAGGATTGTAGTGGAGACTCCACAGAACGGGCCCACGACGACTACGATGATCTGTTACCCTCATCAGAAGAGCCATTCTCTGTCTGTCTCCGGGCCTGACTTTAGGGTGTGTAGGGCTTAGAGTTTCCGGCTTGCCATTATCGTTTCCGTCCAGCCAGCACGCTACATATTATGGGAAACACGTACGAGCAGCAACCGCCCCCTCAGTACTACCAGCAGGCGCCGCCCGAACAGTACTACCAGCCACAACAGCACATCTATCAGCAGCAGCAACCTCCACCCAACGTGGTGTACGTGCAGCAGGACCAGCAGCGGACAGGGAACAACCAGGACTGTGCCATGGCCTGCTTGGGTTCGATGTGTGTGTGCTTGACGATGAATTTGCTTCTAAACGCTTTCATGTTCTAACGGTTTGGCTTGACTTGGTCCAGCCCAAGCCTGTCAAAGCTGTGGAGTCGCTTTTTGAATATCTTTCTGTTTCACTGCACACACCTGCTACCGCCGCTACTGCTGTTGACGCATATCACCAAGCTCCGGAGGTGTCATACTTATTCCCGGCGGCCGGCTACCTGTTAGTCGGTAATCACTGCACTTTCTGCATTCGGAAGAATTGCCGAGGCCGAGAATTCGGATTTGCTTCCTCCAGATCCATTTGACTTTAAAACAGCGGTTTCTTCTTCTTTCTTCTCGGAGTGCCACTGCTTCTTTCTCCTCAGCGATGTATAATCTGTATACGGACGTTATTTATAGACAATGTTTACCAGTGCTACGACCAGACGATACGTGTTGACGTTCTCCCGGCAGTGCCGTCGCTTCAAACATACAACCTTCACTGAAAAATGCCCTAAGCCAACCTATGACACAGGGTGCACGTTTTGCACTCCTCCGCCGGAAATACAGGCTACGCTGAAAACTCCTCCAGAATCCATTCGCCACACGATTCCGCCATTGAGCAAGGTAATCGTGTACCGTTCAAACAACAAAGACAACGAATCATGGCCGAAGAAAGTGGAGGCCTACGATATCATGAGAAACATTAGTAAAGTGGGCCGAGGTAACGGGAACATGATATGTCTCTCCTCCTTATCGCCAAAGCACCCAGAAGCTATAGAAACAGAAGCAGATTTCTTTATCTTTCCGGACGCCAAAAATATATACATCGACCTCCAGTCACAATCACAAGACACTGCCTTCGTAAAACTTTTTCAAACGCTGAATAGTGGGAAGGCTCTAGAATCCACGCCGACTCTCACTGTTACACCTGTAGAGAAAACAATAGTCTTGATATGTGGGCACGCAAAAAGGGACATCCGGTGTGGGGTGGTTGGAAAGCTGGTGCATGACGAGTTTGTCCAAGTGTTGAGCCAGGAAAAGCTCTCCGATAAAATAGAGCTCGGTTACATCAGCCATGTTGGAGGCCACGTATATGCTGGAAACGTCGTGATTTTGAAGCCCGATGGTACAGTCACTTGGTATGGCATGGTGCAGCCTCAACACGTGCAAGGAATCGTTGAGAAATCCATCAAGGACAATCAAGTTATTGAGGAACTTTCCAGAAACTGAACGCACACAAGGCATGTACATACAATAAATCAATAGAATAAATATAATTGTTATTAATTTACTAAACACTAATAGCAAACGTAAGTTATATACATTTAGTTTGCACTGGTTCTAGCACCTGCACCAGCACGGATCAGTTCCAATGATTCCTCCTTGACCTCAACGTCAGGTAACTTTGATGTAGCCGTTCCCTTTGGTTCTGGCAAAAATCCAATCTTGATCAAATAAGCAACATATGCAGCCAACACGTCTTTAGTAACCCCGCTACCAGAGGAATAGTCCTTGCTGTCAGAGTTCCAGAGCTTATCGGTCTTCAACACTTCAACGGCGTTCCTGTCGTCAAGTTCAGGGGCCTTAGTATCTTCAGGTAGGTCACCAAGAACAAAGTGCAATAGTGGAAAAAGTGCACTGTCTTTGGCGTCGTCGATAACGTATTTTTCCAAAGTTTTAGCCCATTCACGATATTCGGATTTCTTGACGCTATATCCGAAACTGTTTAATGCATCGAGCATCTTGTTGAACTGGATACGTGGGTGGCCGGTAACTTGAACGACGGAAAGCTTCTCGGTTGGAGCACGTGGTGGGTGTAGTGCAGATGCAACAACAACACGAGCAACATGGTCTACAGGAACAGTGTTGACAGTGTTGGTAATTTCTGGATAAGAACCTACTTCAACACATCCTTTTAACATACGTAAAAGGAAATCATCAGTGTTTGATGCACCAGTTTGGCTGAAACCTTGAACGTAACCTGGTCTTACTATCGCACCTCTCAAGCCAGCATCTCCAGCACGACGAATTATGTATTCAGCAGCCCACTTGGATTGGCCATATCCAGTGCCCAAGCCACTCTTGGCAGCTAATAAGTCATCTGACTCTAATACACCACCCTTGTCCTCACTTGCGGAATGCAAGCTTGCACCAAGGTGGACATAATGTGGCACATCAACAGTAGATGTAGATGAAACAAAAGTAAAGTGTTTGGCTTTATTTTCGCCACACAAATTGAGAACATTGATAGTAGAGATGACGTTAGCATCTCTTAACTTGGCATATGGATAAACCCAGTGGACAAGGGCACCGTTGTGAATAACAACATCAATTGTTTCTGTCAACTTGTTCCATTTATCATCGGCCAATCCAAATTGCGGTTTAGATAAATCACCCAAGACGACATGAATCTTTGATTTGAATGAATCATCCCAAACGCCGTAAGTCTTACCAGCTTTGATCAATCTTTCGAGACCAGCATGTTCGCTGGATGCACGTACATGAGCATGAATGTTGATATCCAATTTCTCACGTGAAAGCAGTTCCCTGATGATGAATGTACCGAGAAATCCTGTTGCTCCAGTAACGAAAACATTGATTGGTTTGGTTGGGTCAAGTTCTTCAAGTGTAGAGTAATTAGTCTTAATGTCAGATTTGGAAAGAGAGACCGCATCCTTGTAATAATCAATTTTGGAAGACTCATCATTTGGTGTTGACTCTTCAACTTCTCTACCGTCTTCCAGTTGAGATAAACGTTCAACCTCATTTGCAAATGAGGAGATCGTTGGATGCTTGAAAATTGTACCTAATGGCACATCAATTGCAAGTTTCTTTCTTAACTCGAAAATCATTCTTGTTGCAAGAATGGAGTGACCACCAAGATCAAAAAATGAATCATCAGGAGTAATAGATGATGGACGATTTGGCAAGACAGAAATCCAAAGATCTTTAACCTTAGATTCCATTTCAGTGAATTCAGTATCATCCTGCTGATTGGAAGAATATACTGCAACTTGGTTCAATTGATTCTCGGAAGGCAACTGCAACTTTGGCTTATCAACCTTACCGTTTGGATTCAAAGGTAGCTTAGACATTGGGATAATCAACGTTGGAATGGAGTAGGCCGCCAAACGCTTCTTCAAGTGGAGTTTTAGATCCTTGATTAAATTAGCAAATTGAACTAGACCTTTAACGAGAGGATCTGTGATTTTTTCAATTTCTTCAGACACAGTCTTGAAAGACTCAAGTTCAGAAACTACTTTCGGAACAAAGAAAGTCACAAGAAGTGGCTCATTATTCTTGTCCTTTCTAACCAATGTGATATTTTCTCTGATCAAAGGGTGCTGAGAGATGTGTGTGTCAATTTCACCCAATTCAATTCTGAAACCACGAATCTTAACCTGGTCGTCAGCACGACCACAACACTCACAATTACCATCAGGTAAATAACGACCCAAATCTCCTGTCCGGTAAAGTCTATCTCTTGGTCCCTTCCAGAACTCTCTCCATGGCTCATTCTTAGATACTTCTTTGTCCTTTGCAACAAAACCATCGATTGGAACGTACCAGTTGTTAACAAATTTTTGTTTGTTCAACTCATCGTTCATTCTGTAACCTTCAGCCAAACCTGCCGCTCTGACATAAATTTCACCAACTTCACCAATACCACAAGTTTGAGTGCTATCATTTCTGTTGACGACCAACAATTGGACGTTCAGCATTCCGGTACCTGCAGGCATAATGTCCTTTTGGGTCTCCAAGAAGCGTGGATTTTCTGCACGACTTGGAATTTCAAAAAATGAAACGGCTCTTTGAGTTTCGGTAGTACCGTACATATTAACGATGGAGCAATTTTCGGCCAAGGTTTGCAAACGTAAACAATCTCTTTTGGTTAAAATGTCACCAACAAAAAAGGCATGATGTAAAGACTTGAACTCTGCAGTGGCTTGAGCGCTCAGAAGTTGTCCCATGGCTGGGGTTAAATGTGTGACAGTTGCATTATGCTTACCCATCCATTCAGCAAGTTTTCCTGGAGTACCGATATCATCCTGAGTAGGAACAAGTAGGGTAGCACCCAGAAAGAGTGGGGTGAACATATCTCTTTGGATAGGGTCATGTGCGATACCTGAAAGCATCGTGAATCTGTCCTTTTCCGAAAGGTGGAAAGTTTTGGCCATCCATGGGAAGTAATATGCAAGAGAAAAGTGTCTACCTAAAACACCCTTTGGCAAGCCCTCAGATCCTGAAGTGAAAGACAAGGTCGGGTTAGAATCAGGTCCTACAACAACTCCAGTTCTTTGGGACTTAAATTGTGCGTAGTCAGCAAGGATATCCACACCCTCAACTGCCCCACCTAGTAAAGAACCATCGTCCTGAACTTCAATATTTGGAATACGCGTGATAACATTTAATTCATCTCTGATATACTCCTCAACAAGGTTGTCAATTGTACCTGCTTTTTTAATACCAATGATACCCTGAGGATTGGCAACCTTCAAGTAGACGGTTTGTCTGGTTGGAGGATAAGCTGGATCAATGACAGAGAAAGTTGCACCTGCTTTCAAAACACCCATGACAGAAATCATTAAGTCGACACCTCTGTAGGCGTAGATCATGACAATGTCACCTCTCTTGATACCCGTCTTGACAAGGAAGTTACCAACGATGTTGGAAGCTTCATCTATTTGCTTATAAGTGAAGTGTCTGTCTTTAGCGCTAGGATCAAGAAAAGATGCGGTTTCAATGACACAGGTTCTCTCTGGAAATTTGGCTGCATTATCTGAGAAAATGTCCTGAATGGCACCTCTGAAGTTCGACCAGTCAAGGTCGATAGTTGGGTCCGGCAAAATAGATTTTTGGGACTCGGTGATCAAGCTTATTTTCGAAATTACCTGAGTCTTGTCGTGATCAACGGCTTTGACAACCTGGGTGAATTGCTCAGCAAGATACTCCACCCTCGACTTCTTGTAGAGCAAACTGTTGAAATACACAGACAAAGTGCCTCTCTTGCCGAAGTAGAATGCCATATCTCTGACAGAGCCCGGGACGGTAGTCTCCAACGAGTCGGCATCCCCCGAGTACTGGAAGGACGACTTGAATAGAGCGGGAGCCTTCTCTAGAGACTTGGATGTTTTCAAAACGTCCACAATCTTTTCGATTGGTACAATTTTTGAGTAGAACTCCTCATATGTAGACTGCACTTGGTTGTACAGTTCTGCAAACGTTTTCTTCGGATCAATGGAAAGTCTCAAGACAAACTCATTTGCAGCAAACTCATCGTTCGTAGCAACCGTAATATCGTCATCACCGGTAAGTCTGTAGCTCAAGAGAGCGTATACGGTAAGTGCCGTAAAGAAGTCGGTGCCTTCTGGAAGAACAAACTCGAAAGTATCCTGAAGTATACTTCCATCAGTTGGTCTCTGAAAGTCAAATGGGATGATGTTCACAGTTGGAGAGTCTAGAGTTTTCGTCCAAAACTCAAAGTCCAACATCTTTGATTAGCGGAACTTACTAGCAGGTCTGTTTTTCACTACTGTACAGTTTTCAGCACGCCAGAAACAGAGGTTAAAGGCTCACAAAAGCGTGCTGGAAAAAGTACTATACCGTTCGATTCGACTCCATTCGGTACCCGATAATGACTCAGCGACCTCGAGGTCTTCCGAAAAACCGGTTTCTCCTTCTTTATCGCCGGAAACGGAGAGTTCACTTGGGAGCAGTATGCTTACGTCATCTGCAGTCGATCGGTCCTTGTGCTGGGTTTTGCAGTGGGAAAGTGGCGGTGCTGGAGGAACGACAGTAATGGAGGACCAAGTTACGGGGCCTTAGGAGATAGAGGAGTGTGTGCAGCAGAACAAACGGTTTCTGAGGGACATAAAAGAGGTTTGAGAAGCAAAGAGTACAGTTCTCCAAGATGTCGCAAAGGAAATTGTTACAGTAAGTATCCAGGTGGCGGATTTCGGGTAACTTTCACCCCAGGACGGTTTCCACACGGACGAAGAATACTAACAGGAACATGATGTCATGATTTATGATTGTACATTTTACAGAGAGATCGACCGTGTCTTCAAGAAAGTCAGAGAAGGACTCGAAGAGTTTGACTTCACATATGAGAAACTACAGGATTGCGACAACCAGTCGCAGAAGGAGAAGCTAGAGGCGGACTTGAAAAAGGAGATCAAGAAGCTCCAGCGTTCGAGAGAACAAATCAAAAACTGGATGAGTGGGTCAGATGTGAAGGACAAGATGCCGCTTATAGAGCATCGAAAGTTGATTGAGCACGAGATGGAACGGTTCAAAGAGGTGGAGAAGATGATGAAAACGAAAGCTTTTTCGAACGAAGCGTTGGCTTCCACTTCAGAGATAGTGGATCCACGGAAGAAGGAGAAGATGGAGACGGCTGATTTCATCCAGGGAAATATTGAAGAGCTTCAGAGGCAGATGGAGGCGATGGAGGCGGAGCTCGATCTCATAATGTCGTCGATGAAGAAGAAGAAGCCCGACATGAGCAAGCAGTCGCACATCGAAGGGCTGCAGGAGAGCTTGGGAAGACACAAGTGGCACATAAGTATGCTGGAGTCGATTCTGAGACACTTAGAGAACGATAATATTGACGTGGAGCAGATCAATGATATCAGAGAAGATATCGAGTACTACGTTGAATCGAACGAGGATCCAAACTTTGTGGAGGACGACACGTTCTACGAGTCACTCGGACTGGACGAAATGGAGGACAGCTTTGCAGTGATAGCAGGCGATGAGTCTGAGGCGCCAGACACTCCCGGAAGGGCAAACTCAGTGACGGATGAGAGGCCAGGAGATAGAGAGGTGGAGAGCACCAGAGACAAAGACAAGGAGAAAGACAAGGACAGCGAAAAGGACAAGGAAAAGGAGATGGAAAAGGAAAAAGTGAGGAAGACCAGGGAGAGGGAGGACAGCGAAAAAGACAAAGAGAAGACGGACATCCCGAAGATACCGGAGCCTCATGCGGCAACGCTTCACACGCAACCGTCACAGACCAACATTAATTCACCGGCTGCCAAAACTGCAACCTTGGCCTCGACTCTATCGGCTTCACTCAATGCGTCGAACACCACAAACAGCATCATCACTGCAGGATTGAAGCCTGCCACTCCGGTAGGAACACCCAAGTTGAAGTATGCAACAGCTGCATTATCGGGCATTAAAAAGGCACAAACGAAGCCACCGACAAACGTGTCTTACACTTCGTTGGCGTCGTCTGTCTCGAACACTAACCCCTCCATTGCGAAAGCAGCCACTGTTAGTGTTGCTGCACCGTCTCAAACGTCACAGGTGTCTTCTCCAATACCAAGCAACGACACCATCAGCTTGCCGGCTTCTGTGAAAGTCCCTACCGAAGTGCCAGTGAACTCCTTGAGCAGCATATCCAGCGATATTGAGAAGTTAGCATCGCTGAATGCATCTAGAATTCTCAACAATTACACGGCAAACAGCCCGCAGGTGAACAACATCCAGGAGTCGTTATACTTTCTCAACGCTGAAAACTACTCTAAGCTACCGCCAGGATGCGACAAATATCTACACTCCCTCGAGGCAGCCAAGAACAGGATTTTCGAGTTCAAAAAAAGGGAAGAACTCCATGTTCCATCCAAGAAATCACAGCCACCTGCCATTGTATGTGATGTCAAACTTCCGCCACTAGACGAGATATCAGCGCACTTGGAATCTTCCCTTCTCAATTGTCCAGATTCTTACGATGCAGACAAGCCACGTTCGTACATTCCAACGAACCCATACATAACACAACCTAGTTTCCCAACAGATCCATTACCAGAAATAATTGGATCCACAAAACTTCTGGAAAAGGTCGCTGACGACACACTATTTTATGGGTTCTACTACAACAACCTTCGAACGCCATCAAAGTTTACCAACTTCCACAACCTCGAGCAAATTCCAGACGACGACTACTTACAGTACATTATGTCGAAGGAACTCCACAACCGTGGATGGAACTACCAGAAACAAAATCACACCTGGTTCAAAGAAAACAGCCCTTCCAACGGGTGCAGTAGTTTTGACTTCGAGGATAAGTGGGCCGTGAAGAAAACTCTAGATTTCAAGTTTGACGTGAACGACGTGGAAACTGGTTATCTGTACTGATAGCAAGCCAGAGAAGCAAAACGCTCTCTCTCTCTCCTCTTTTGTAAATTGTATATGAATGAATGTGAAGTTAATCAATAATATAGAACAAAGCAAAGTCTTCCGACTCAAACCAACGTCCCATTTTCTCAAAAGAGAAGTTCCGCTTCGGAGGAAAAGCATTCGGCCGAGTGTGTGCTGCCGTTTTTTTCCTCTCCCCAAAGAAATTACAGCAAGAGATAATTACGGGGGATACGAGAGACGAAAAGACGGGGGAGACATGGGTTGATGTGGGTATAAGGAAGGTGGCTGCTCAACGTCGATTATTTGATGCTTTTCAATTGAGGCTCTTTATCGTCACTTTCCTTCAAACTTTTGTTTCCAGCTTCAAGTTGTTGAATATAAAATAGCGGACTAGCATATACTATGTCTTTTCACGATATCAAGTACATTGAATTAGGCGATAGCAAGACAGTTGAAGAGAAGCGGGGCGTTTTCACTGTCAAGAAGCTTGTTTTATTAGTTTTTGCTGCATTGGCAGTGGGATTATTCCACCCATCTATTAACTGCTTTACTGGTGTTGATACAGTTGCTAAGACCGATGGCTCTTCTTTCTCCGCCTCCGACTCCGCGTTGTGTCCAATTCCATCTAAGGTTCCAATTAAGGAGCATGACGCCATTCAATACATTCTCACCGACAACGAATACAAAAAGGATGTAATTGAGAGATTCTCCAAGTCTTTGCAAATTGAGACTGTCATCTATGATGACACCACAGACTATTCAGAGATGCAAAAGTTTCACGACTATTTGGAGGAATCTTTCCCACTAGTCTACAAGACCGCAGACGTGTACAAGATCAATACATACGGCTTGGTCTTTCACTTCCCTGGCAGCAATGAAGACCTAAAGCCAATAATGCTTGCTGCACACATGGACACTGTTCCAATTGGCGACCCATCCGACTGGAAGGAGAGCCCTTTTAGCGGCAGGTTCGACGGTGACAAGTTTCACGGCAGAGGCGCCAGCGATTGTAAGAACTTGTTGGTTGGTTTAATGGAAGCCGCCGAAAAACTCATTGCCGATGGCAAGTCCAATTTCGAAAGAGGCGTCATTTTGGCGTTTGGTTATGACGAGGAAGCAAGTGGGTGGCAAGGAGCACATCACATCGGAGAGTTTATCGAGAAGAAGTTCGGCGCAAACTCCATTGAGGCCATTGTTGACGAAGGTCCAGTCATGTTCCTCGACTTCATGGGTGACTACTACTCAATGATTATCAGCGGTGAGAAAGGCTATTCCGACCTCACTGTTGAAGTCGACACACCAGGTGGACACTCCTCTCTCCCAAAAGACCACACATCCATTGGAATGATCTCCAAGTTTATCTACGACTACGAAAATGACCCATTTGAGGCTATTCTTGTTCCAGAAAACCCAATGATGGGATTCTTTGAATGTGCAGCAGAGCAGGGCCATTTGCCAAAGCCATTGGCAGATGCGGGGAAGAACGCTAGATTCGACGAAAAGGCTCGGGATGTCATTCTCAGTTACTCCCATGACAACACGTTCCTCAAGTATCTTTTGAGAACTTCGCAAGCTATCGACATCATCAATGGTGGTGACAAGGCCAACTCCTTGCCAAGAAGTGTCAGTGCAGTCATCAACCACAGAATTGTCTATGGTAATGATGTTGACACTGTCTGGAGCAAGGCTGCCAAGCACGGCACAACTGTTGCCAAGAAATACAACATCGGCTTGACAGTCAACGACGAAGTTCTCTTCCCAGAAACTGAAAACGGTAACATGGTGATTTCTTACTTTGGTCCACCATTGAAGACTGCAAAGCCAACTTCTACCAAGTCCGAGTTCTGGGGCGAGTTCACAGGTTTGATCAAGTCCTTTTACGAAGACGAGGTTTATCCAGAAAAGTTCGAGACTGGCAGCAAGAACTTCATCATTACCCCAAGTATCATGACCGGTAACACCGACACCAGACATTACTGGAACTTGACTGACAACATCTTCAGAGTTCAACCTGGCTCGTTGAACATGTTTGAGGCCAACGTTCACGGCCCTAACGAGTGGGTCGATCTTGAGACCCACTTGCAATCTATCTCATTTTATTACAACTACATCTCTCACTTCAGCATTAAGGAGGAGTAATGATGTCATGTTTCGCAGTTTACGATATATATTATTATTTCGCTTCTTTTTTCTCCATCTTTTGGCTTCTAAATAATGCAAACAATTGTCTTGATTACAGCAAATACCTAACTCAACTCCAGTAGCGCATTTTGCATACTTTCTTGGTCTGCATAGCCACTTCTACGTGGTACACCCTGTCACCGGAGGTTACCAAGTCAAGCTGTGGCCAGGGCTACTCCGATAAGAGCCTGTTGCACAGCCCAATAAGCCGATCGTCCCAAAAAAAATAATATGACATAGCCCGCAGAGAAGAATCAGGTTCCCAATTACGTATTTGATCGAGTACCTTCCATCTCTATCAATGCCGGAGTGGTCTTAGCTATGCCTGTCCACGAGGACGTAGACCACCTTTCTTTACATTCTTAACTCTTCCCAGGTCTTGCAACAGCATTGGCATTGCACCATTGGTCTCAAGGGATAACAAAGAGCCCCCAATCGTTTTTCTAGCTTATCATATTCAACACGACCCCAATGGCTAACGTTTTAGTTGTATCTAACAGGATACCTGTTACAATCACCGAAGATGATAAAACCGACGGCCAGGATACAGATGGCAGCAACACATACAGCTACAACATGTCGTCTGGTGGCTTGGTCACGGCCTTGCAGGGTTTAAAGACCTCGTTTCAATGGTTTGGATGGCCCGGCATGAGTGTGAGCAACGATGCAGACAGGACCAAAATTGAGACGGACCTAAAAAGTAAGTTCAATTGCTATCCTGTCTGGTTATCGGAAGAGATTGCTGATTTACACTACAATGGGTTTTCCAACTCGATTTTATGGCCATTGTTCCATTACCATCCTGGAGAAATGAACTTTGATGAGATTGCTTGGGCTGCCTATATCGAGGCGAACAAGCTATTTACAGAGGAAATATTCAAGAAAGTGAAAGAGGGTGATATTGTTTGGATACACGATTACCACTTGATGTTGGTTCCATCCATGCTTAGAGAAAAATTAGAAAGGAATGGCTTTTCCAACGTCAAGTTAGGATTCTTCTTGCACACGCCTTTTCCATCTAGTGAAATATACAGGATCTTACCTGTCCGGGCGGAAATTCTACAAGGTGTTTTAGGATGTGATTTGATTGGGTTCCATACCTACGACTATGCTAGACATTTCCTTTCCTCGGTTGAACGGATTTTGAAGTTGCCTACAAGTCCCCAAGGTATCCGCTACAACGGCAGAGACGTTACAGTGGGCGCATACCCGATCGGCATTGATGTCGACAAGTTTTTGAAAGGTGTAGAAAAGGAAAGCGTTCAGGGTCGTATCGCCGAATTGAAGCACAAATTTGGAGATGACTGCAAGTTGATTGTGGGTGTCGACAGACTCGATTACATCAAGGGTGTCCCGCAAAAGTTGCATGCTTTCGAGATATTCCTCGAAACACACCCGGAGTGGATCGGGAAGGTGGTCTTGATCCAAGTCGCAGTGCCTTCCAGAGGAGATGTGGAAGAATACCAGAATCTACGGGCCAATGTGAACGAGTTGATTGGACGAATCAATGGGCGGTTTGGCACGGTTGAGTTTGTTCCCATCCATTTCTTGCATAAATCGGTTACTTTTGACGAGCTGATCTCTTTGTATTCGGTCTCTGACGTGTGTCTCGTCTCATCTACCAGGGACGGTATGAACCTTGTCAGTTATGAGTACATTGCCTGCCAACAGAAGGGTAAGGGTACTCTTGTTCTCAGTGAATTTGCCGGTGCCGCACAATCACTCAACGGTGCAGTCATCGTCAATCCTTGGAACACAGAGGAACTGTCGGACGCTATCTACGAGGGGCTTACTATGAGCGAAGAAAAGAAGACTGCCAATTTCAACAGCATGTTCAAATACATCACCAAGTATACTGCCAGCTACTGGGGTGGCAATTTTGTCAAAGAAGTGTCCAGACACAAGTAGACATGTGTATATTTAGTATCTACAGATGTACGTTTTTTCTGAGTTTGCTTGTTGTTTTGTTTAACTGTTTCTTTGTTTTTGTTGTTGTTGTTGTTGTTGTTGTTATTTCCTTTTGTACAACTCGAGGTAGATATGACAGCTGTGTAGATATAATTCATTCATTCCAATTAAAGTGGCAGACATGGTAGTGCAGCTAATCTGACTATCTATTTTTCGAATTTCGCCTCAATTGCCATTTTTGTTCTCTGAATTTTTGTAATTTTCGCTTGGAATTTTTTTAGGAAAAAGGGAGGAGGGGGGGGGGGCGATAGCAGAGATGCTGGAGCTGGCTTGGACGGTGAAGAAGAGATAATTAGACGACCGATGCAGCAGAGTCGCAGAGAGCAACTAGGGTTAGAGTGTGGATGCTAGGGGACCATTGGACAGCATTGGAACAAGTACTGAATAGAGTGAGAGATAGATATAGGCAATGGGGAACTTAATGTCCACTCCGGTGACGGAGAAGAACATCACCCTCGTTCAGCACGACCACATATCACATGCGATTGGTGAAATGCAGGGTTACAGGTTCCAGATGGAGGATGCCTACTGCGACCTTGACGATGTCATTGAAGTCAATCTGCAGGAGAAATCTTTGAATCCTGCTGTGGAACGACATAAAACGGACCAATCGCTCACCAGCGTGAGCAGTGCTAACACCAGCCTCAGCATGAACACATCGAATACGACCGCAACGACTGCAACCTCCAACAGTGACCCTGAGCTCGTGAACTCTTCTAACTCATTGAGAATAAATATCTATGGTGTCTTTGATGGGCACGGTGGAACAAGCACATCGAAATATGTGAGTGATGTGTTGCCATTACTTATCAAACGTCGAATTTCAGAGGAAATAAACAGACTATCTCTCGAAAAAAAGCAGAAGCTACTAGACCCTGAAAATAAAGAAACCCTTCAAATGATTGACTTCCAGAAAATCCTTAAAGACTGCTTCATGAAAGTTGACTGCAAATTTTATTATGATCCTAACAATAATAGTGGATCCACCGCTGTCGTGGTAATTATCTTCAAGGATTATATTATAACTGCCAACTCGGGAGATTCTAGGGGTATACTATCAAGGAACGGACATGTGAAAAACTTGTCTTTTGACCATAAGCCAAAAGATCTAGGTGAACTGATGAGGATTCACAACGACGGAGGTTATGTATCGCAGAACAGAGTCAACTCTATACTTGCGTTGAGTAGAGCATTTGGGGACTTTAACTTTAAGCTGCACAACAATAATAATCATGGCAGGTTCCATTTATCAAGAAACAACAAGAGAATAGGGCTCACGCCGCCTGAGGAATTCCAGGTTACTGTTGAACCAGATATCATTATTCAGAAATTAGATCCCAAAAATGACGAATTTCTCGTTGTTGCATGTGACGGTATCTGGGATTGCTACAAATCTAACGATTTGATTGAAGTAATAAGGCATCAACTATCACAAGGTAAAAAGCTCACTGAAATAAATGAAATTGTTTTAGACAACTGCATTGGAATGGCCAACACTATCACGGGCATTGGTTTTGATAACATGACAATAATAGTGGTTGCGTTGCATAGAGATTTGAGAAACTTAGATACTTGGTATTTGAAAATGAAGAACAAGATACTAGACGAGAAATTCGGAAGACTGGGACATTAACACGTGTTTTTCTATATCGAGTTTTCATATTACTTTCCAGCTAATTGAATGTTGCAACACTGGCAGGTTTGTTTCACCACGAAATCATTGATTATGCTGCTAACATATTTTTGGTGTGCATAATTTTTCATTCCGAACCTCATTCTAGAAGCTTTTACCGTTATTGGATGTTATCAAGTTTTAACGACGCCCTCTTTTTTAATATGTTTCTTTTCGTTAATGATGATTGATTGACAAAACTTTTAATTTTAATCTTAAACTTTTTTTTGTTTTCACAAATACTGCCACATCTGTCTCTTTTCTACTATTATATTACTAATTTACATAATAATATAACATTATCCACTTATTACTTCTCCAAGCTTGAAAGCCATCTTGTTGCTTTACTTTTGTGCGTTGTCGCAAATTCCGATTCTCCCGTTCTGCCGCTAAACCTGGCGTATTTGAACCCTTTACAATTTACACCTTTGAAGGACCCCATACACATCCATACGTAATAACCAATATCTTCACCTTTGAAAAGTCTTCTCAAAATCATCTGCTTCTTACACTTATCACAGTATACTTTATTTTTTTCAAACTCAGGGTAGCTCATCCTAAACGTCAAGCTAAATCTTGATTCGCCAAACTTGGAATGCGGCCTCACCAAAGAGTCCTTTAAGGTGGGGACAGAATGTTTGTAAAGCTCCTGTGTAGATGGTAGCATTATAAGTAGGGTATTGTTTGGTAAAAGTATATTATATATTGTAGAGTTGGTAGGATTGCTCCTCCTGAGTCTAAATATTCTTGTTGCGCCAAACGAAATAGAAGCAATAGTAGGCAAGGGACCTATATTGGTGAGTTTATCAGTATGCCAGTCTAAATGTGATTTGTTATCTGGAAAATAATTTCCTACACAAAAATCACTCTGCCAATTTTCATGTATCAGGAAATCGGCCTTGTCTTGGCTATCCTCATGATACTTTTGCAAAACCATATTTACCTTCTGGTCAATCAATATTCGACACTTTATCAACTCCGGAGTCATTTTTAACGGTTTTGTAACCCCATCTTGATAGACAGGATCGTAGTCTACCTGGTCACTATCGCCGAAAACAGCAGTTTTCTGAGACGATTTGCATAAGCTTCCAGCAATATAAAATTGCTTTGCCTTAAATAGCATCTTTTGACTTACCAAATTGTCTAGGACATCATCAGCAAGTTGCTTTTGCAAAAATTTAGGATAGATTTTGATATTTGGAAGCACGGATTCAATGTCATGCTTCGAATACAAAGTGACGGTTCTGTTTGTTAAAGGAGGATTCAGTTTTTGAAATTTTACTATCTTTGATAGAGAGCTTTCTGCTTCAATAGTATCCTCAATTTTCCTTTTCTCCTGCAACACAATATTTTCTACCTGTGCTTCGGGAACTTCTACTATATTTGGTACAGATTCTTTCTCAGGAGTGTTGAGTTCCTCGGTGTCATCAGTGATTCCATCTCCAAGAATTAATTTTTTTGCCTTTCCAACTGATCCTTCACAGGAAACCAACAATTCAAGAAGAGTTACCTTATCAAAGTCCGGGAATATGTGCGATAAAAGATTTAGTTTGGAATCAGTATCCATTTTGTCATATGTGTTTAGAGAAAAACATTAAAAATAAGGACAGGGTAAAATGTCAAGAATGACACGAAAAGTTAATCTTGATTAGTTATGATCTGCGTCATATGCATTGAAATAATTTGAATCATGTTACGTAAACAATCTCCGAGATTTATATTTAACAACTATGTTTACATCCTATGTTACAAAACTAAATACAATGAGCTCACTTCGACAATCTATCCTCCACCCATTCTTGCATCTTGATGGCTTTGATCATTTCGTTTTCACCGTAAGATATGCCGAATGTTTCGTTAACTTTGAGTGTTTTATTTAACCACTTCCGAACTAATTGCATACGTTGTATCATGCCATCTCTCGAGGTTGGCAAACCGTTAGAATCAACAAATGAGATTATATCAATAACAATTTTAAACTGGTTCAAGAGCTTCACAATCATGAGCGGTGTGACTGTACTTAAACTTCTACCGGTCGATGTTGCAGCAACTAGAACGGTATAATCTCCTGCTTTGAAAACACAACACCGGTTCATTCCAGCAAAAGAATCCATACACCTTTCAATATCACTTGCAAAAAATTGCAATCCACAATAATCGAACGTTTCGTCAATTTTTCCAAGATTGAATAAAAGTTGCATTTCGATTTGCTTATTTTTGTCGGTGTTTTTTGTAATGGTATGTAGAAATCCGAAGTCACCCGTACGCAAAAATGTTCCATTTCTGTTATTTAGCTTGCCCTTCAAATACTCTTTATTGGTAGAATTGTCGTCCTTTCCCGCAAATCCACTGGCTGTAGATTTCGATGAAACCCATATTTCACCAAACTCACCTACCTTGCACAGCTCTTCTGTCTGAGGGTTAACAACAACTACCTCAGTGTTAACTGAGACTACGCCAGAGTCGACAACTGGAATCGCATTTGGAGCGTCTTTTGGATTAACAATACTGATATAGCCTTGAGATAACCCATAAGGATCAAGCCATAATACAACAGGAGCAAACGACAAAAATGATCTTGTACTTATCATTGGATTCATCTTGTGATCATAGATATGGGAAATGGTTTTAGATTTGACATTGGATAGAACTAAAGTTTCTTTGAATTTGGAAAGCAAAGACGGATCAGCACGGCAACCAGACCAGCTTAACATTAAATTTCTCAACGTTTTCAAGTTAATTTTTCCCATTGAGTTTTTATTCAAGGCATACTTGAACATTTTACCTGTAAGATAAATGTTTTCGATGTTGTACCTTGCTATAGCTTGATAAAACATGCTGGTGTGAAGTCCATACTCAGCCATGGACATTAAATAAGTCGTTACACCCAAGTAAACTCCCATAATACTACTTTGTAAAAATCCTAAGCCGACTGTGTAATTAGCACAACCAAGAAGTGGTGCAGTGCTACTCATTTGACACGTTTCTTTCAAACTGAGACACATATTCATCAAGTTTTTAAATGATAACCCGACGCTGGTACATACATTATCGGGTGTTAAATCTAACCATATCATACAATAATCTGAGTTTTTTCTGGAACGTTTTTTCTCTGAATATTGTTCCATTCTCTTGTAGGTTGATTTTCCCGCTGATAATGTTTTTGAATGTTTTACCGTATTTCTTAACTTTGGGATTTCCAAGTTTATCTTGGAAGCCAATGCACTGATTTTGGAACTTACAGGTTTATTTTTTAAAAGGTTCTCTGTTTCGTTATTGACAAAAATCGCCTTCACATTGTACTCCTTAACAGCATTAACAAAAGTTTCAACATCTTCATCTATGGACTGAGGGTCCTTAGCAAATGTAGGCAGTGGTATGACTGTGAATCCAGCCATCCAACATGCAAATAGGCATGCAATGTAATCTTCGCATAAAGGGTATAATAATATAACACAGTCACCTGACATGATTGTTGATTTCTCTAAAATGTAAGAGCAAACCGTAAAAACTCTGCTTTCAAACTTCTTCCATGTGGACTGTTTATTTTCTTTTGCATTTGTACCGTCAATGCTAGTATATGCCAACTCATCGGATTGTTTACTGGCTCTATATTGCAATAAAAGAATGGGATTTGCAAAGTCGGTAAGATTGATATGGAACCGGTCATCAACACTTGAATCTCTTGTATCCATACCTGAACTTTGAAAATCAGAATAGCTCAACATGTCATTCCTGACAGCAGTACTATACGGTGACCAAATACCACCAACTAAGTCTTCACCATGATAAATTGAACCCAAAGAATTGTATGGTTTAAAAGAAACATAAACACTTGGCAGGCGACCTTCAAGGAAACGTCTTTTGGTAAGACTGTTAGCAATTTCAAGTCTTCCACTTTTCAACGTCCGTGAAAGTGCCCCCACTTTAGTGACCACCAAAAAAAATAGTCTCACATTATGATGTTTTTCTAACAAATTTAAAGCTTCTGTAAGCATTGATTGTAGTTCAACCTTTCCAGAGACTGATTTATCCGTGCTCAATCCAGATTCCATAATTCCAACAGGGACATATTCATTATTTACTTTCATGTTGAAAAATGCACAATCTTTGAAATAAGGTACGTTTTTCGCCAAAGTTTTAGCTAGGTGATTGGAGTAATGGTACTTATAGAGAGACTTATTTGACAAGTTTTTTGACAGGTCTAACCTTCCCCAATTGTTGTATTTCTTTTTCATCATGGTTTTGTAAATACTTTCGGCATCAGAAGTCATAGACTTTGTACGGTCATTGATGACAGGTAAAAGTTGATTGTTGTTATCATCTGTAGACATTCCAAGGTATTGGTCATACCATGTCACTCTTTGATTTATCCTATCCTCATACAGCCCAAGGACGTAAATTTTTCCATTATAAATGAAACCTAGCAGCTCAGTTCTAACAAATTTCAAGCTCAAGATGCCTTCATAATCGGAACACTCGGCTTGGAATATTGCCTCAGTTTCGTCTGGCAAGCCCCAATAGCCACCAGAAATACAATTTGAATCCACCCATATTTCACCAACCTCTAACAAGCTACTTAAGACCTTACTTTCCGGATTTACAAGAGCCAAAGTTGCATCTGGAAGAGGGTATCCAAAAGCACCCACCCTAATATAGTTAGAATCAGAGTTGGACTCGGCTAGAGAGTAATTTATTGGTGCATCATTAATGACTTTGACCGAGTTTGTAGTGAGAGATTCCTTATCAATCATAACTTCAGACAATCTATCGGCATGATCGTCATCACCAAATTCGTCTAATGTTTCTGAATTCTCAGACTTGTTGAATATACATCCCAATTGATCTTCGTTTCCATACCAATCCCTCATAGATATAATGGCACCACCGTGTTCACTTAAAGTGAGTATAGGAGAAATTATTCTTTTGCTATGTTTGCTTCCCAGAGGCTTGAGCCATCGATCACTTAAAATCTCATTGAATTCGCAATCTACTGTTGATGAATCTATTAAACACCAACAAAGTGGAGATAGATCAACTTTTTTCTTGCTGAAAGTCCTAGTGTTTTGGGGAAAGGATTGATAATTATAAACCACGTTTTTCAATGTGAAATAATCAGTTAATGTTATAGAGGATCTATAACAAGAGAGCATATTTGCATAAAGACCTGGAACTTCAGCAGTTTTTGATTGCAGCCATATAAACAAATTTCCACTGTAAACAGTAAATAGCATTGAAAATATTAGTCCGATGGATCCTCGTACATCCAGAGTACTCAAAATACTGTTTTTGGGGCGAGTTGATTTCAAAGTTGATCTTGTTAACGGAGATACTATATTTGGTGAGGTGGATAATATTTTGTCTAGCATTTTCATTTGATTGATGACTGTTCGATGAGACATGACAACTCCCCTTAATTCACCCGATGATCCCTTTGAATAGTCTATGTAAGCAAGATCTGAAATTTTCAAAGGAGGGTCTCCATCCTTTTTAGATGGCTTGTACGTGCCTAATGCTGAAGTCTTCCATACAATCATACCTTTCGGCCAAAGAACCGACTTCGTTTGTTTGGATTGTTTTTCAAAATACTTATGTACAGAATCAGACATCAAACAAAGATGAGATTGAGTGTTTCTCATCACAGTTGCCAACTCTTTGGAAGGCATTGAACTGGCTAAGGGAACGGCAACAACACCGGCTAAGAAACAACCGTAAAATGCCACCATAAAATCTATTATTTCAACATTTTGATAAATCAAACACACTCGATCTCCTGGATAAAGGGCTACTTTATTTTTGATCTGTTTGGCAATTTTTTCTGCCCTGTAATATAGCTTGTCCCAGGTGATTACCTTGCTTTCTTTTCCTTTCTCATCAACGACCAAAACTGCTGGTTCTTTCTCGTATATTTTTGCTCGTTTACGTAAAATCATAGCCAAGTTGTCAAACTCATTTGCGTTTTCAATATGAGAAGAAACATCCCTGGGATCTAAAGGTTTCTGTAATTCTCTCCTTATATTAGAATCATAAGTGCTTCCCAGATTGTGGTATTTTTCTAGGAACTCGTCATCATATAAAACAGGTTGCGCATTTGAACTTTCATCGACTGAATGAGATATAGTGTGTGAAGGTCTGAAAAAATCTTCGGAGGCTCTGTCTGAAATTGAAGCCGATTGCCTCGTACTAACAGTCTGTAACCCCTCTGTATTAGGTTCGGTGTGATTTTCAGAAGTAGCTGAGACCATAACTCCCAGTAGCTCCATTCTCTTTTTGATATAACCTTTTTCAGTTAAATATCCATCATGAAAATCTTTTGCTAGACGGGTAAGAAGTAAATCCAGTTCAGGACTGACATCTTTTGGCACGGTGAAGTCCATCTTGTATGTCGAATACGGTGTTCTAATACGTAAACCATCCAGCAGCTGGCCTGTGGTCAGGTAAGAAGCAGAAAACAGGAGCAGAAACATGTAATAAGAAGGACAAATTCGTTGTCAACAAGAATCCGACGCGTCGCCAGGAACCAAAATTGTTGAAAAATCTCCATCTATGCCTGTGATACCCGAGCAGTAACAAGAAGGTTGATGAAAAGTACGAGGTCGTATAACACATACTGATTTGAATTATAAAAATGCACTGCTTAGCGGATGTGGCATTAACTCCAGTAAGTTTGAAAATATTATTGCAAGAAATAGACTGGAAGAAGAAAGAAAAAAAGTTTATGATACATAAGTTGTCATTAAGGCTGACTCTTCAAATTACTAACAAATGAGCGTTCACAAATTCTTTGTAAATTAGGTTGGTCCTGCAGAGTATGGATTTGAGGAAGCTCTGGCAAGCTGTGTTCCTATATTGGAGAAAAGTGGTCTCACCTATGTTGTGCACGATGGAGGTTTCACAATCGACGCCGATTGGCAAGCGGCAACCGATTTAATTGGTCTCTTGCACCAGCGTCTGCATGACGCTGGGTTTGAACGTGTCCACAGTGATATCAGGATTGGAACACGTACAGACAAGGCACAAACCATGCAAGATAAGGTGGATACAGTAGAGAGGCAACTGGCATTTCCTGAACAATGAAAGCTACCTGTGTATCTGTGCAAAGTACGCAGTCTTGTGTATTACTTGCTTTTGTTAATAGCACTATTTTACAAGATCATTTTAAAGTTACGACCTAATGGATAAAAACCTCAAACATGAATGAGCAACATTGATTGAAAAGGAAACAACTGATGCTCTTAAATCAGGGTTAAGCTATCCTACCGGGGTCTCGCTTCGTAGTTGCCCGCCCATCCGTCATCAACGTCACCCATTCAATTGTGGAATTATCAATCAAGTAAACCATCACCTGCAATAATTCGCTGGAGTACATAGCTAATCTGTACATAATTTACTCACTCCTGCCTATGAAGCTTGAGTGACGGGATTTTCAGCTAGTGCGGCCGGGCCCCGGATCTTAAAAAGTGTCGGGCCGAGACAGGACCCAATTCATGAAACAAAATCTGCGTCTGTTTTCTCCTTTTCTATCATAGGTGCAACCTACTGCTTTATTTAAAAAAGCATAATTGCCCTGCCAAAGCCATGACTGTGAAACTAAACTGCATTGCCGATGTCTGTTTGATACCAATTGGAACTCCAACGCCCTCTGTGTCAAAATATGTTGTGGCATGTGAGAAGCTAATACGCAACAGTGGATTGACGAGCAAACTACACAGTGCTGGTACCACCATTGAAGGCCCATGGAGTGAAGTCATGGACTTGATTGGTAAGCTACATGAAGAAGTTCACAAAATGGGCATTCTCCGTGTACAGAGTGATATTAGGGTAGGTACAAGAACTGATAAGTCTCAGACCATGGAGGACAAGGTGAACAGCGTCGAGACCCAGCTTTCCGAAAAATGATTGCAGTATGCAATTTGTCGGAATTTGAAATTATGAATTTATAAAAGATTTTTTATAGCTACTTATTAACTTTTTTTTCAAACATAGTGTAAACATACGTCTGGATTCGGTGAAGTTTACTCTATTCCACCGATAACAATCGATTTAATGATCGTGTAATCGTCGACACCATATTTGGAGCCTTCTCTTCCAAATCCAGACCAGCCAATACCACCGAATGGCAAAGAAGCCTCACCAAGGGCACCTGTGTTGGCACCAATCATACCACAGTGGAGCTGTTCACCGAATCTGAAAATTCTGGCGTAGTTTTGGGAGAAGAAGTAACCAGCCAAACCGTACTCGGTGTCATTGGCCAATTCAAGAACTTCTTCTTCGGTCTTGAACTTAATCAATGGGACCAGAGGACCAAAAGTTTCCTCCTTGTTGACAACTGCTGTCTTTGGAACATCACCCAAAACCGTCAATTCGTGGAAGTTTTCACCCAAATGAGGAGCTCTCTTACCACCTGTCAAGACCTTAGCACCTTTTCCAACAGCATCTTCGATATGGCTGGCAACTTTATCGACAGCTCGTTGGTGAATCAATGGGCCGTGTGTGGTATCTGGCTTTAAGCCGTGGCCCAACTTGAACTTGTTGACCTCTGCAGTGAATTTTGTTGCAAACTCGGTATAGATGTCTTCGTGGATGTAGAGTCTGTTTGCACAGATACAGGTTTGGCCAGATTGTCTCAACTTGCATCCGAGAGCCGCACTGACGGCAAGATCTACATCTGCGTCTTCGAAAACCACAAATGGAGAGTTTCCACCCAACTCAAAGGAAAGTTTCTTCAGTGTCGAAGAGGATTGGCTCATCAATAGCTTACCGACACCGGTGGAACCAGTGAAAGAAATCTTTCTAATGATAGGAGACTCGCAGAACAAAGTACCGACAACCTTCGTTCTGTCTTGGTCGACTGGGAAGAGGTTCAGCAAACCGTTAGGTAAGCCTGCCTCCTGTGCCAAGTAACCCAACGCCAAGGCGGATAACGGAGTTTCTGTAGCTGGCTTGATAACTGCTGCACAACCTGCTGCAAAGGCAGCACCCAACTTTCTAGTAATCATGGCAGAAGGGAAGTTCCAAGGAGTGAGGATACCAACAACTCCGATCGGTTGCTTGGACGTAATGATTCTCTTGCTGGTGGATGCGCTTGGGATGTTGTCGCCGTAGATTCTTGGGGCCTCTTCAGCAAACCATTCGTAGAATCCGGCAGCATAGCCAATTTCACCCTTCGAGTCAGCCAATGATTTACCGTTCTCGATGGTACAGATGGTGGCCAAATCGTCGAAGTTCTCCAACATCAACTCGTACATCTTCCGCAAGATTCTGCTTCTTTCTCTGCCGCTGGATGAATTTTTGAACTTGTTGAAGGCGGCCTCAGCATCCTTGATACCTTGCTCGATGACCTCGATCTTGGTGTTGGAGACATTGAGCAAATGTTCACCACTTGCTGGGTCTGCAACTGAAAAGACGTCGGACGAGTCAACGATCCACTCTCCGTTGACCAAGGCACCGGTCTGGATCAAATTGACGTTCTTGATGCCGTACTTTTCAGCAAACTTTTGGATCTCTTCCTTACTGGACATGACGGTGATAAAGTGTACAAAGGAAAATTAGCGTGGTAGGTCTTGACTCAGTTTCGGTGAAAAATAAGTCTTTCCGTAAGATAGGACAGTCTAGTAATACTGCTACTACTGCTGCTACTACTACAAAACGTTCGTAAACGAGGGACTTTTCAACTCAAAAAAGGCGGTGGTCTGTTTCTTTATAAGAATCTCCTTCTCCACGATTTGCCCTGGTTGTACCGAGCCGGCGGCAGAGTCCAAGCATGGCCAGCCTGAATTGTGGATCCAGCATAGATTGGCACTCTGGGGAAGCGGGTATTTCTCAGAAGGGCATGTATCCCGCTAAGGCGGCCGAACAATAGCAGAACCGCAGCCGCTAAAAACGTCTTTAGCCGCTAAAATTTAAGTCGATCGACGGATTTTTTGTCATTTTCCGTCGATAGTCCCAGTGCATGCGGCTGCTGTCCACTGTAGGGCGTTCCGTGGGTCAGTTACTGGATCGAGTAATTTTGGTGTGCGGAATGGCGCGCTTAATTTTGCCAGCTCTGCTTTTTTTCCAACGTGAGTCACTTGGAGAAGTGAACCAAGCAAATGGCTGCTATATATTGGGCAGATTAGCTGACAGAGAGACAAGGGGGGAGATCCAACTGACAAACTTTTTTTTCCACTTTTTTTCTTGCACTTCTTCTCTTTCCCTTTCTCCTTCTTTCTTCTCTTCTTTGTGTACTCTTTATTTTTCTTCTTCTCTAAGAAACAAAAGATTTAGTTGAATAACTAACTGCATAATACATAATGTCCAAAGGTAAGGTCTGTTTAGCATACTCTGGTGGTTTAGACACCTCCGTCATTCTAGCTTGGTTGTTAGAAGAAGGTTATGAAGTCGTTGCCTTCATGGCCAACATCGGTCAAGAAGAAGACTTTGAAGCCGCAGAAAAGAAGGCTTTGGCAATCGGTGCGACGAAGTTTGTGTGTGCTGATGTCAGAAAGGAATTCGTTGAAGACGTTTTATTCCCAGCCATTCAAGTCAATGCCATCTACGAAAACGTGTACTTGTTGGGTACTTCATTGGCTAGACCTGTTATCTCCAAAGCACAAATCGATGTGGCCGAACAAGAAGGCTGTTTCGCTGTCTCCCACGGTTGTACCGGTAAGGGTAACGATCAAGTCAGATTTGAACTTTCTTTCTACGCTTTGAAGCCAGACGTCAAGGTCATTGCTCCATGGAGAGACCCAGTCTTCTTCAAGAGATTTGCAGGTAGAAAAGACTTGTTGGAATATGCTGCATCCAAGGGTATTCCGGTCACACAAACCAAGGCCAAGCCATGGTCCACCGACGAAAACATGGCACACATCTCCTTCGAAGCAGGTATCTTGGAGGACCCAGATTGCACCCCACCAAAGGACATGTGGAAATTGACTGTTGATCCAGCCGATGCTCCAGAAACTCCAGAAGATTTCCAAGTCGAGTTCGCCAAGGGTAAGCCAGTAAAGTTGACTTTGAACAACGGTAAGTCTGTTACTGACCCTGTTGAAATTTTCCTCACTGCTAACGCAATTGCAAGAAGAAACGGTGTCGGTAGAATCGACATTGTCGAAAACAGATTCATTGGTATTAAGTCCAGAGGCTGTTACGAAACCCCAGGTTTAACTCTTTTGAGATCCACCCACATTGACTTGGAGGGTTTGACTCTGGACAGAGAAGTCAGAGCAATCAGAGATACCTTCGTTACCCCAACGTACTCCAAGTTGTTGTACAACGGTATGTACTTCACTCCAGAGTGTGAGTATGTCAGATCCATGATCCAACCATCCCAAAACACTGTGAATGGTTTAGTCAGAGCAAGATGTTACAAGGGCTCTTTGATAATCTTAGGTAGATCTTCCAGCACTGAAAAGCTATACGATGCCACCGAATCATCAATGGATGAATTGACTGGTTTCGAACCTCAAGAAGCTTCTGGATTCATTGCTGTCCAAGCTATCAGAATCAAGAAGTATGGTGAAAAGGCAAGAGAAGAAGGCGGCTCTTTGGCTTTATAATCATTTCCACTCTAAAAAAAGAACCGGTATAATAGTAATATTTATATTATAATAAATTTATGTGTATAGAAACAAAAAAAAGAGCAACAATAAAAATAAGTAACGGCTTAACTCAAATAAAATAAAAATTGTACTCCTCTTACATTAGCATTATTACATAGGCAATAAAATGGCAAAAAGAGTTTTATTTATTAATTGTATAAATGGTAGCTGAATGATTTGACCCTTTAAATCATTTTTTCTGCTGACCTCCAAACTTCCCTCTCCATTCTTCGATTTTCTTTTCATCGATTCTATTAAACAAGTATTGTGGTTTGCCAATACAATGTCCCGATTGGATCCACATCTCAAACTTATCGGGAATAGCCAACTTTGGAGCATTTAAGATAGTTGCAATTGTATCTCTCACTTCAGGCATATAAGGGCCAATAACAGAACTGACAAGATACACCATATTGATACCGATGGCAACAACAGCATCTGCCTTTTCAGGTTCATTCTCGAAAGTGGAGTTGTCTAACTTGTTTTCTTGCAAGAAGGCATTACCACGAGAACTCAATTGCATTGCAGTTTCTAAACCTTTACGCAATCTGCTGTTCTCCATATCGTCGACGTAGGTCGATAGTATTTCGTTTATTTCTTTCTCTGCGGTTCCAACAAAGTTAGGACACTTGCTCACGTCGAATTTCGGAATGACACCGTTATATTTGGCATTAACGAATTTGACAATTCTGTTGACAAAGTTACCTAAGTTAGCCAACAATTCAGAGTTGTTTTTAGTGACAAACTCCGTCCATGAGAATTGAGAGTCTTGGTTTTCAGGTCTGATGGAAGCCAAGTAGTATCTCCACACAGAAGGAGAAACCCCAGTCTCTTTGGCATTGTTACCGAAGACACCAACACCTCTAGACTTGGAGAACTTACCACCTTCGTATTGTAAGTACTCGGTGGTGTTCAAATGGTATAGAAGGTTCCAGTTATCACCAGTACCGATTTCAGAAGCAGGGAAAACGACAGTATGGAAAGGAACGTTATCTTTACCCATAAATTGATACAGCTTAACATCGGTCTTGTTGTCCTTTTTCCACCATTTTTTCCAGTCATCGGTGTAGTTTGCAGTGATCGAGATGTAACCAATGGTTGCATCGAACCAGACATACAAGACTTTATCGGTGAAGCCATCTAGAGGCACGGGAGTACCCCATACAAGATCACGGGTGATACATCTTGGCTTCAAACCCTCCTTCAGCCAAGAGTTGGTGATAGTCTTGGAGTTTTTGGACCAGTGGCCCTCCTCACTTGCCTGCACGACCCATTTCTTCAAGCTTGGTTCTAGTTTGTCCAAAGACAAGAAGATGTGTTTGGAGTTCTTTGGGATAGGGGTGGCGTTGTCTAACTTACAACGAGGGTTAATCAACTCGAACGGATCCAAGAGACAACCACATTTGTCACACTGATCACCTCTCGCGTCTTCGTAGTGGCATTTTGGACACTCACCTTCGACGTATCTGTCGGCAAGATAACCCTTGTGTTCTGGACAGTATAATTGTCTCATGACCTGCTCCTCAAGATAGCCGTTGTCATGCAACTTCATGAAGATGTCCTGAGCGATTACGGTCTGCTTTTCGGTGGTTGTACGGCCAAAGTAGTCGAACCCGATGTCGAACCAGTCGTAGACTTCCTTATGTATTTTGTGATACTTAGTGCAGAGCTCCAGCGGGGTGACTTTCTCCTCCAAAGCCTTGGTCTCCGTGGCAGTACCGTACTCGTCGGTACCGCAAATGAACAAGGTGTTGTAGTTTCTGTCCTTGCAATAACGGGCAAAGATGTCTGCCGATAGCACAGAGCCGACGATGTTACCCAAGTGCGGGACGTTGTTGACGTAGGGAAGGGCAGAGGTGATCAGGATGTTACGTTCGTTTTCCTTAGGAGCCAACTTGCCGTCGACCTTGCGGATCTCGATGCCCGACTTGACGTGGGAGACGCCGTTGTTCTTCTCCGGGACCCTGACCAACCGTGTGTTTTTCAACGTGAACTCGACTGCTGCAGAGACCTCAGGAAGAGAGGCAAAGTCCTTGAACCATGGGAACTTGCTCAAGACAGCCTCGTTCTTGTGGATGAACGGGTAGATAGACGAGAACACAAGGATCTGCTTGACGGAGTGGGCGTCTGCCTCGGCGAAACCGGCGACGAGAGGCTTAATCTCGTCTTCGGAGACGCTCTTCGCCTTGACGATGCCGTAGAGCGTGGCCTCGACCGGCTCGTACGCAAGATGGTGCTCGTCCAGAGACGCCTGTTCCGACTTCGAGACGACCTTCAAGTACTTGACGATCGTGTTGGCGTGGAACAAGTGGAAGTGGTTCTTGGTGTCAAGCAACACGGGGTGTTTCTTGTTCGAGAGCGTGCCCTCGTCAACGGTCTCCTTCTCTTCGGCGGTTTTCTGGAGAGACCCGTACGCAGACTTGTCGAAGACATGAGAGGCAATGGCGATCTTCAGGTTTCCCGCCAGGGCGGCCGGCGTGGTGTCGTTGGAAAAGTAGAGCTTGTACGACATGGCGGAGATGCTGCGCTTGCTGTTTGTCTGTACACACGCTATATGCTACGCGGGGTAACCCCCGGACATCCCTGCTCTCGTTCTCCAAGTCCTGCTCTTGTCTGTCCTGTTCTTGGCTGTCCGTCAGGCCCAGTCGCCGAGTGCAGGGAAAAAGAATAGTCAGCGCCTCACTGTGGGAGCCATTACGTAAGCAGCTGTGTTGAAGCCAGGGTTCTGGCGGCGGATGTCCCTCTCCCAGGCGGCGTAGGTGTCGACGGGGAGGGAGCTGGCAGGGGCAGCTGAAGATGAAACGGCGGCAGCAGGTGAAGTGGCAGCCGTGGCAGACGAGGCGACGGCGTCGAGGGCCGGGATCTCTGTCTGGCGGATGCTCTGCACGAGGCCTGTGGCGTCCTGTGGGAGAGCGTCGAGGTCGTAGGGGAGGGACACGGGGCCGGGGCGGCGGGCCAGCGGCGTGGCCGGGTTGACGGTGAGCGGGGTGTCCTTGAGCAGGGTGTGCATGGCGGCGGCAGTCTGTGGTGGATAGACGGGGCAGCAGCAGAAGACGAGCCGGAGCAGAGCAGGGCAGGCGACGGCGACGGCATCTTGAGGGCCAGCCAATGGCGGCGGCGGACGAGCCCTGCGATTGCGGGCGAGCTTATCGCTTTTTCTGTGTCGAGCCTCTTCACGGCGTTGTGGTGGGGGTGGGGCGACGAGCTGGACCAGGAGCAGACGGGGCGGGGGAAGTGGGGGATACGCTTGTAAACAGAAGAGAACGCTATAGAAGTATACGTGGGGGTGTAAGAGGCCAGCGGAGCAGCAGCGGAGCCGGCAGGGCCCGCAGGGCCCGCAGGGCAGGCTGCTCACTTCTTCTTGTTCACGGAGCCTGCGGTCTCGCCCTTGGCGGAGCCGGAGGCCCTGCCGGAGGCCTTGCCGGAGGAGGCTGCAGCGGCGACGCCGCCCTTCTTCGCCTGGGCCTCGGCCTGCGCAAGCTTGACCTTCAACTCCTTCATGAGGAAGGCGGCCTTGACGCGGTCGTCCTCGTACTTGGCGAAGAAAATGCCGCTCTGGATGACGACGATGCCGAGAAGGAGGAACACGATGATCACCTCGCTCGCGGCAATCACAGACAAGCCCGTGAACTCGTCCACGTCGCCCCATTCGCCCGCCTGCGCCGAGTAGACGCCGAAACGCACGTTCGACGCGTAGCAGCACACCGCCAAGACGTAGACCGCAAACGACCCGTACTCGAAGTACTTCACGTCCTCCGCGGGCTTGAACACCTTCATCGTGAACCCCAGGAACCCGAACAGCAGCACGCCGTACATCGTGTACGGGATGAACTTAGGCACGTCGAGCCAGTGCACGTAGTGCTGCAGCGCCAGCTTCGCCACCTTGTCTGCGTTCTCCGGCTCCGCGGCCCAGAGCAAGAAGTGCGTGTACGGCCAGTCTGAGTAGAGCAGCCCGAGAAAGAAGGAGCACGACGTGATGGCCATGAGCGTGCCGCCCGTCACAAGCGAGTCGAGAATCGTAGACATACTGCGGTGTCGTGGTGTCGTGGTGCCGTGTGTGTCTTGTGTGTCCAGTGTGTCTTCTCTTTCCGCCTCCACCCTGCTCTCTCCATCATCTCTAGGAAGAAGAGCAGCACGCCCCCGCCATCAACAGGAGAACAACGTCTGCCCAACCGCCCTGGACGGACCCCAGCATCTCTCCGTCCCAGAACGGCTCGATCTTCCGCCCAACGCCTGCTGCCGCCCCCCACCGCTTATCGCGCAAAAAACGCCCTGGGACGATCGGCCCGCCGCCGCGGAAATCCGGTGGGCCTCGTCAGCAGGACATGCCAGACGGACGGCAGAGAGACAGAGACACGCAAGTTGACCATCTGAAGCCAGCTGGAGGGAGCCGCAGGAGGGGCAGGGCAGGGGACAGGGGACAGAGAGTAGTGATTCTGCAGAAGGCCAGCGGACATGTCATCGGGGCCAAACAAGCAGCAGGGAAGCCCTGGAACGCCAGCAACGCCGGCCACGCCAGGGTCAGCGGCCACGACGGCACCGACAGCACACACGCCTGGGGGCAGCACGCCGGGCAGCACGGCAGCAGCGGTCGACCCGAACGCTGCTGCAATCAACGCTGCTGCAATCAACGCTGCAAGCACGCAGCAGCAGCAGCAGGCGCATGCGCAAGCGCAGCAACAGGCCCGGACACAGACGCAGACGCAGGCGGCGGCAGGCGGCTCGACCAACTCCGACCTGCCGTTCAACTTGAACAGACTCGTCCTCGAGTACTTGACGCGGAAGGGCTACCACCAGACAGAGGCGACGCTCCGGATCGAGGCGACGAAGATCCCGGGCGCCCAGTCGTTCAACCTCACGAACGCCAACTCAAACTACGAGCCGCCCGCCACCGCGGCGTCGGACCGCTCGAACCTCCAGTTCCAGCAGCAGCAGTTCCTGCTCAAGCAGAACGTCTCGAAGCAGAGACAGTTCGACCACGACCCGAAGATGTTCAGCAGGGCGTACCTGCTCTACCGCTCGTGGTGCGAAAACTCCTTGGAGATGTACAAGTACGAGTTGGAGAAACTGCTCTTCCCCTTCTTCGTGTACTCGTATCTCGCGTTGATCCAGCGCAAGGAGACCGAGGAGGCGCATGGCTTCCTCCTGAAGTTCAAGTCGGACCACGTTCTCTCCCACAGCCAGGAAATCAAAAATCTCCTCACCATCACCCTTCCGGAGCATCTCTCCGAGAACAAGTACGCCAACCTCTTTCTGCAGAACAAGTACCGGGCCAACCTTTCCAGCACCTCCTTGAACTTGATCTTGGGCTTCTTGAACGAAAACCAGGCCATCGGCGGCGGCATCCTCGTGCGGTTCTTGAACAACAACTTCGAGATCCACACCCAGTTGGAGGTCACCACCTCCTCCAACGACAACCAGGATAACCTCGAGGGTATCCCCGAAATATACCAGTTGATCAAGTTGGGCCCCGAGCATGACAACGAAAACTTCAAGTCGACCAGAGCGTCGTTCATACAGGAGAATGAAGAGCCGCTCAAGCTTGGGCCCTATCCGAACGATGACGATTTCACCAAGGAGTTGGAGGCAGAGTTGAAACACAAAGACGACGCCGCTAATAAAAGCCAGGCCAACGACGATGTCGGCGCAGCAAAGCCAGCCAGCTCAAAGCCCACTTTGATGCAGGAGTACAACGAAAACTTCAAAATAGATCCGAAAAATGAAGACTCTCCTGCCAGAGATACACTCCCTCTACCTCAAAAGACAGTTTACGATTTGAAGCGTTCCATACAGGAAATTCAAGACTCACGTGCAAAAATCAGACTCACGTCGTCTTCCTACTCCCATCTTAACAGTACCAGTGCAAACAATGCTAACGGTGGCGGACGTACCACTTACATATCCCAGCCTTCTCTCCCTTCCGTTTGTATGTACACTTTCCACAATACCAATAACGACCTGACGAATTTGGCCTTCCACCCGGATTCGACCATGATTGCCGGCGGATTTCAAGATTCTTTTGTCAAGTTGTGGAGTATAGACGGCTCTCCGCTACGCTCGGTACTGAAAAATGACCCCTACAACATAGAGGTCGATAATGAATCCAATCAAGGGTTGCCTACCAATACCAGTAGAAAATTGGTTGGCCATTCGGGTCCAGTTTATGGACTCTCGTTTTCTCCAGATGGGCATTACTTGCTTTCTTCTTCGGCAGATTCAACTGTTAGACTTTGGGCGCTAGATACGTACAGTGCATTGGTTTCCTACAAGGGCCACGGAGGTGCAGGTGGCTCAAGCTCGCCTGTCTGGGATGTGGAGTTCTCACCACTTGGACATTATTTTGCAACTGCTTCACATGATCAAACAGCCAGATTATGGTCTTGCGATCATATCTATCCTTTGCGTATCTTTGCCGGCCATTTGAACGACGTCGATGTGATAAAATTCCATCCAAACGGAACATATCTCTTCACCGGTTCGAGTGATAAAACAGTGCGTATGTGGGATGTTGCGAGAGCAGAGAGCGTCAGGCTATTTGTTGGACATACCTCCCCGATCAGCGATATTGCATGCTCTCCTGATGGCCGTTGGTTGGCGACTGCTTCCGTCAGCGAAGAAAACTACCTCAACACTTCTTTTGGCTTAAATAACTGGGCAAACAGTATAGGAGGTGGGTTCACCCCAAGTGGTGGATCGCTGTCGTCAAATGCAAAGCATGCTGATGGCTCAGATAACCAAATTAATGATTCCAAGAACTCTAAAAATGATAATGAAAAGAGTAGCAAAGATGACAGTAGTAACGAAAATGAAAAATCAGGCGATAACGTTAATGGCACATCAAAGTCTTCCAGAGCCGCAGGCAATTCGAACATGAGTTTCACCGGAAGTGTCATCCATGTTTGGGACATAGCTTCAGGCAGGAAGTTGAAAACCATGCGTGGTCATGGTGCTGGAGGTATTCACTCTTTAGCCTGGAGTCGTGGTGGTGAAGTCCTAGTATCTGGTGGCGCAGATGGTAGTGTTAGAGTTTGGGATGCCAAGCGTGGAACTATGGATGCAGTCAGTGGAGGACAACCTGAGAGGTTTATTCCTGCTGCTAAATCATCCGGCTCGATGGCCCCAGGCTCTGCTGGAGCCTCTGCGGGCGCCTCTTCCAAGGATGGAGTCAAGAACGGAGACTTCAAGCAGGGTGATGGAAGTGGTGAAGATCTGAAAAATGTGGTTGTGAATAACTATAGCTCTAGTGATCATATGGGCGTTTACTTTACTAAGAGAACCCCTGTTTACAAGGTGGAATTCACTAGAAGAAACTTGTGTCTCTCGGCCGGCCCTTTCATGGGCTAACCTTTTTGCATAAATATGTATTATTTTCTGTACTCTAATCTTTTTCCTCAATATACATAGAATTTATAAATAGTTAATATATGTATGTATCTGTAGCAACAAGACTATCAAGAAAGTTTCTGTTATGATCATTGTCGTCATTGTCAGCATCATGATCGTCATTCCCAATTATCGGAATATTCATAAACATAATCAATCGCTCCAATAAGTCCCAAGGCATCTCTTAATTTCGATTTCAACAAAGAAGGTGTCTCTTCTTCGTCAAATTCAATATCATACCCATTTAAGCACATTATCATGTTGTGTCTGGAAATCCCATCAATCTCCTCAGCACTTTTAAATTCACAACAAGCAGGCGGCAAAGTTCCATCCAGAAAGGGTACGATGAATCCATCCATCCCTGTAATGCGGTTTAAGACGTTGGAAACTCTTGAAAATTTGTATTCGAATTTCAGCTCTAACTTTGTACAACTATCCAATACAATATCCAGTAATTCATTCAAATTATCCAGAACCCATTCAGGTACTTCACCAGAAAGTACCATTTCTCTTTTGAACCGTTGCATATGAAAACCTAGGTTGATAAGAGGACTATTTACAGGAAGATTCTCGTATTCATTGATCGGCCTATCTTGGGTCATTGTAGCTGTATTTATAATCAATTGAATATGTTGCACACTGTTTGCAAAACTGGAAAGAAAGCATAATAAGAAAATGACTCTAATTATTGACCCAGTGTTTGTCAAAAAGAAAGAAATGGGGCATTTACTTATAAGGGAGAAAAAAAATTAAGGCGGCTCAGCAACCCAGAAATTTGACTCCTCATAATTTTTCATTCATCACATCATTCAAGTTTGGTATATTTCACGTTGAAATTTCATATATTTTAAAAACCTTTCTATAAGGATTTAAGTATAGGCTTTGCAGGGTCCCAAGGTCCTTGCAACTCGTCTTTGTATTTCTGTAGAGTGAGAAAATACCACGGTCCAACAATTACAATCATAAGATGGAGCGACACCCAAACAATAAACCATCCCAGCCCAAATAAATACCAAACTATCACATCTACAGTAAGAACTATGGATGTAAGTTGAAAGTAGTGGAACCCTTGTAGGTCACAACGACGAGTAAAGTTGTTAAAGATGGGGAAAAGACCACATGCCTGGATACAGAATAGGATGAAAGAAAATGCAGAAGCATTCGACTGTAGTCTAGAAGCTAAAACGATTGCGTTGGAAACAGCTATGTTTTTGGAAAAATTGGATTTGGGTACTGGCTGGATGTGTAAATCTGAGATGTTCCCGGAATTGCCGGTAACTCTTGGTGCCGTACTTTTCGGATTGCTAATGTCGCTCGTCGTGATCGTCGGAATACTATTGGGATAAGGATCATTCGTTATGGAAGAAGAAGAGGATGACCTCGACAGTTGGGCTGAGGAAATTGATGCAGAGTTGGCCACTATGTAGTTATGGTGAAGGATTTTTTGCCAATGTATTCTTTTTTCTCTTGTGGAGACTTTTGGAAAATCTATTTCATAATCGTTAAACATCACATTCAGTATAGAGAGCCACGCTGAAAGTGCCCAAATAGAATCTGATGACGTAGAATTGGTAAGAGATTTGAGAACTGGAGATAATGTCAACAAGTAAAGGATAATTAGCATCGAAGATTTGAAAGTCTCGAAAAAGTTAGGAGGAGAAGGTTCAGTAAGATACTCTTCAAGATCTGTTGAATCGGGATCTCCAGGTATTATTTCTGTCATATCTGGCACCGCTAAATTAGAGGATGCTGATAGTTTTGTGTTTGAAGGCAAAATGTAAAGCTGTCTGATCTTAAGTTGTTGAAGTTCAATTAGCTCACGATTTCTTCGTATTTTCAATGTCACTACGTAGAAAAGAAACCCTGCAACAGTCAAGGTAGTGCTTAGAATCGCAGGTTTCAGAGGATTCCAATTGAGTCTGTAGGTTCCATAGAAGACCACAATGACCGACATGATCAAGGACAGGTGTAATACGACTAGGGAAAAATCAGAAACTAGCTTTCTGTAAGAATATTTGACGACGGTAGAGTTTCTCTTGAGTTGAGACAAAAAGCTCGAGTCGGTATAGTTGTCGTCATATGGTTGTTTCAACCAAAGAAGTTTCTTCCATCCTGTTGAAGAGCTCACCGAATATTGTTGTCTGTGCTTCTGGTATGCTTTTTCAGCCTTATTTTTGTTTTTGGAGAATACGTTTGAATCTGTGTTGGAGATTATATTTATCTCCGCTTCTTCCTCCTCGGAAGAAACTATCACACGTGAATTCCCAGTCATTTTATTTGTATAGAGAATTATGTATCACACCACCACTTACCTTTGGTTGGGGTATCGGTCCAGTATCATGTGCACAGTTGCTAATGCTGATTAGAAAGACGTGCTGTAACATGTAACCGCGATACCCTGTAACGGTAACTAAGCGATTATTTTTTCAAGCCTTTTTCACAGCTGGCCGGGACTATATCATGTATCACGAACAGGTACGGTAAATACTAGCCGTTAGATTGTCTCGATATATAGGTACTAATAAACGTAAGAGTAAAAAATAGTGTCATTATTAAGCCCATGCTTTGAATTGGTTGATCAAGTTTCTAGTACTTGAATCGTGGGAAGAAACTGGATCGGTGTTCTCCAATTCTTTCAAAATGACCTTAGCCAAAACCTTACCCAATTCAACACCCCACTGGTCGAATGAGTTGATACCCCAGATAGCACCTTCAACAAAAGTAGAGTGTTCATAGTATGCAATCAAGGCACCCAATGAGGCTGGGGTGATCATTTGTGCAAGGATAGAAGTAGTTGGTCTATTACCAGAAAACTCTTTGTGTGGAACAAGGGATCCGGTGACGCCTTCAGCCTTGACCTGTTCCTCTGTCTTACCCAACATCAAGGACTCTGCTTGTGCAAAGTAGTTGGATGCAAGCATGCGTTGGTGCTTGTTCTGCTCGATTGGGTTGTGGGATTTAGCGGCCAAGATGAAATCGGTTGGAATTAACTTTGTACCTTGATGAACTAACTGGAAAAAGGAGTGTTGTGCGTTGGTGGTTGGTTCACCGAAAAGAACTACACCAGTTTCGTAGTTGACAAAGTGGGAGTCTTTGGTAACTGATTTACCGTTAGATTCCATAGACAATTGTTGTAAGTAGGCAGGGAATCTGTGCATGTATTGGTCGAATGGAGCAACCAACTTAGTTTGGGCCTTATGGAAATTGTTGTACCAAACAGTCAATAGACCGGCAATCATAGGAATATTGTCCGCAATTGGGGTGGAGGTGAAGTGCTCATCAACGGCCTGGGCACCTTTAAGGAACTTATCAAAGTTGTCGTAACCGATGTAAATACAAACAGACAAACCAATGGCGGACCAGACAGAGTATCTACCGCCGACCCAGTTTTCGAATCCAAACATGTTCTTGGTGTCGATACCGAACTTCTCGACTTCAGGAGCGTTTGTGCTCAAAGCGACGAAATGTTTGGCAATGTGAGATTTTTCCTTGACGGCGTCCAAAAACCAGTTCTTTGCAGACTGGGCGTTGGCGCATGTTTCCGCTGTAGTGAAGGTCTTAGAGGCGATCAAGAACAGCGTCGTTTCAGGGTCGCAGAGCTTCAATGTTTCAGCAATGTGGGTACCGTCAACGTTGGAGACAAAGTGGACCTTGATCGACTCGTGCGCGTAGGGCTTCAAGGCCTCAGTGACCATGACTGGACCAAGATCAGATCCACCAATACCGATGTTGACAACATTCTCGATTCTCTTGCCTGTGTAACCCTTCCACTCCCCGGATCTGACAGAGTCCGAGAACTCCTTCATGTGTTGCAAAACCGCGTCGACCTCCGGTGCCACGTTGACGCCGTCGACGTGCATTGGCTTGTTGGCTCTGTTTCTTAACGCAACATGATAGACCGCTCTGTCTTCGGTGGTGTTGATGTGCTTACCGGCAAACATGTCATCTCTCAACGATTCGACCTTAGCTTCTTTTGCAAGTTCAAATAGCGCTGACAAGATGGACTCATCAATCAGGTTCTTCGAGTAGTCGAAGAGAATTTTAGAGCCGTCATAGTTGGTGAAGGTGTGGGAGAACTTGTTGAATCTATCGGTGTCGGCCTTGAAGGCATCTCTTGACGAGAAGCCCTTACCCTTTGATTCGTAAAGTTGTTCGAGCTTTTTCCAAGCTGGCAATTGGGTTGGGGAAGACATGTTTCTTGTATCGGAAGGTTGCTGGTGTGGATCTGATGCTGCTAGACACTTCCTTTCAGCTTTGGATGGGATAAGTGGCAGCAGAAAAAAGACGATGCCCGCTGTTTTGTGTGTGGCAAGACATGCTCCTCCCCCGTGCTCTCCCTCTCTGTCCCTGCCCCGGCGGTCAGCTCACGGCTCCCGCCGCCTCACGTTTTTCCACTTTCGCATTCCGTGCCTTTTAGGTAGGAGGAGTTTATCCGGACCAGAAGGCTCCAGCGGAGGACGACAATACGGATGTCGTGAGGTTGAGGCGGGTTCGAGGTTAGGCATTACAGGTATGTGAACAGTACAGAAGAACGTGGATAGATATGTGGTATATACGAGAAAGAGGCCTAGTTCAGGCCTCGCTTCAGATTCAAGCTGTCTCTCTTGCGGGCAACGGTGGCATTGTACAGATCCAGTGTAGAAGGGTTGGGTACTGATGCTGCAGCCGTTGTTGGTGTGGAGACGGACGACACCAATGGAGTCGTTGTCATAGTCGGGGTAGAGACTTCGTTGCTGCCCGAGAGAACGCCACCCGGTGGGGCAGAGAAGGCCAATGGTGACGGACAGGCTTGTTCGAACGGGGAATGTAGGTCGCTCGAGGAGCCGAAGTTCCCTCCATTGGGGCCTTGCAAGTGATGGAGAGCCGGGTTGAGGAAGTTCTTGGCAGAATTGGAGCCGTTTGTCGGGGTAAGGTTGAAGTAGTTGGCGCCTTGGTTTGAGAGAGATCCTGACCTGACACCACGCGGGTTCCTCTGGGTGGAGGAGGTGGAGCCGATGGGTGTGTTCGGAGTGCCTGGAGTTCCCGGGGTTGCAGGGCCCGTAGAGAAGAGAGGTCTTGGGGGCATGGCGTTCATGTTGTGGTATTGCGAAGAGCGGTACTTCAGGAAGGACGGCATGTGGAGATTGAGGGTTGGCTTGCCCCTCTTCGAGGACACGCCTGTATTTGGAGGGGTTGTCTGTGCGAAGTCGGCGTTGCCGCTTCCGTTGCTGTCGTTGTGGAAGCCTTGCAGAAGCGTCGAGCCGGTAGGGGTCGTGTAGTCTGCGTTCTCGTTGAGAGGGTTAGCGGTCGGAATAGTATTAGTGTTTGTGCCTGGGGTGAAGCTGAGAGAGGCGGGCACACGGTCCACGAGGGAATCTGTGGAGGACAGCATGTGGTTGGCCGTATTGCTATCGCCTCGGGAGGAGGTGGAGTACAAGTTTGGCATGTGGAGCCAGGAAGGTCGGTGGGCCATTGGCAGCGGGATCTGCTGCGGGAATACCTCACCTGTGGCGGGCCCGCCGCCCGGGGCGGCTGATATGCCCGGGATGACTCTGTCGCCCAGAGAGATGGCGGAAGCTATCGAGTTCGTCCTGGAGATGGGCAACTGGTCCGTGTACATGTACTGGTCCTCGGCGGCGTTGAGGTTGGCGTTGCAGATGTGGATCAAGCGGAGACGGATGATGGCGAGACACTTGTGTCTGTTGGAGTCTGCAACCAACTCTGCGTTCACGTCTGGGCGGGAGTCGATCTGGACCTTGTTGGCAAGGATGCAGTGTTCCAGAAAGAGCTTGGAGATGAGGGACAAGATCCCCGAGGGCGGGAACCGCGTGTCGAAGGGTGTGATGTTCGGCTGCTGGGCGTACGAGAGGTAGTACGAGTAGAGCTCGTCGTCGAAAACCGGGGTGAACGAGTAGGTGTCCATCTGCGGCGGCGGCATCTCGGAGAAGACGGACGAGGACAGCGACGTGGTGGAGCCCTGTCTGTTTCTGCCAAAACCCAGGTGGGGCTGGCCCGCTGTGGGCGGGAAGTGTGTCTGCTCGACGTTGGTGCGCACGGTGTAGGTTGTGTCGATGCTGATGAGCGAGTCGTTCCTGTTTCTGGCGTGCAGGTGTGGTGGCGGCTGGATGGCCTTGCCGGCGGCGCTGGCCGTGCTGTACACGTCCTCGCCGACGTCCATGTCTGGGTACGACGTGGTCGGCGTGATCGACATGTCCATGGTGTCTGTCTCCATCATGTCTGCGTCCACCATCGCGGAGTCGGTGTGAGGGGTGTGGGGGGGTGTGATCGGTGTGATCGGTGTGATCGGTTTGGTCGGTGTAAACGGTCTGTCCGTTTGGCGAAAGCGAAAGCAAAGAGGGCGTTGACGCTACTTGAGGATCCGATCGGGCTGTTCCTGCGTTGCGTGTGCGTTGCGTGTGCGTTACGTCTGCGTCTGCGTCTGCGTACCGAACAACTCTAGATCTAGTACATCGGAGGGCTGCAACCAAACACGCACACATACAGGCACAACTCCACCACCTACCTAGTGCACAGCGGCGAAGATCCCTGCTACCGAGACGCCGTTGTCGCCCCTGCTGCACCGGCTGCTAACCAGGATAGGAACACGTCTCCGTTCCTCGCCATCTGTCTGTGGCCCGTCTGCAGGTTGCCGGGATGCGCGCCAATCCAATCCGGGCCGAGCGGGAAAGGCGGGGGGGAGGCGCATGCGCAAAAAGGGGCAAAAAAAATAACGCGTCGCGACGATCGGCGCAAAATGTGTTTTGCGCCGATCGACCTAAAACCTGATTTGCGCCGATCGACGTAAAACCTGATTTGCGCCGATCGACGTAAAAAGTGTTTTGCGCCGATCGACGGCTTTTGCGGGTGGCGGTCGATCGACCGCTTTGGGGCTTTGGCAACAGGGCGGGCTGTGGCGAAAAAGCGAAAAAGCGAAAAAGGAAGACGCAGGTGTTTTTTCTGTTTGGCGATGATTGCGTATGTATAGATTGGGTCTGGCAGAGGCTGCGAGGTGATGTGGAGCAGGGACATCAACAAGAACAGCAGCAGAGGATCGGACAGGTGTAGGTTCTGCACACACACACAGCAAAACACAAGCATGCTAGTTTCTCCAAAGCTCGTCGAGCTACACGGTACGTTGCAGAATGGGGCCCCCCTACGGAGGGAGGGGCAATTGGTCGCTGCGGCGAGGCGGCAAGGTGGTGGTACACTATATAAGTAGGACCAGGGGCCGGGGACGGCTCCCGGGACCACGGGTGCCGCTCCGGCGGGCGTTTGTGAGCAGCAAATACTAACAACAGTCCGATTGTGTGTGTAATTGGCTCCTGTGGTGCAGCTCCGTTCAAAGGCACACAGCAAACACAGGTTGTGCATGTCAAAAACGACACGGAGGCGTTGATGGCCTTCAAGGTGAAGACCACTGCGCCTAAACTCTACTGCGTCCGTCCAAACAGCGGACTCTTGCAGCCCGGGGACTCTGCGGCGGTGACCATCATATTCCAGGGCCTGGGCGAGGAGCCGGCGCTCGGGTACAAGTGCAAGGACAAGTTCTTGTTTGTGTCGATCCCGTGCCTCTCCCCGGTGAACGCAAAGGACGTGTCAACCAGTTGGGCGCAGTTGGAGCAGCTTGCCGGCGGCAAGACGTCCGACGTGAAGTTGAAGGTCCTGTTTAACTACGACAACCCGATGAACACGATCCAGGAGGAGGACAAGTCCAACGCCTCGGCACACTCGGCCACGATTGCCCAGCCTATTCTCCCGCTGCAGAGCATACCAGACGGCGGCGAAGCGGTGTCCCGTCGCCCTATACAGGCCGACAGAGAGGCCCTAGCGGCGGCCGCTGCCGCCGGCGCAGGCATAGGTGCCGGGGCTGCCGGCACCACGACCGGCGCCTCGTCCAACATAACGGCTTCGGCCCCTAGAGGTGCCGCCTCGTCCGCCACCGTTGACAGCAAGACCGGCGCCGAAGCCCCTCCTGCTGTGGAAAAGCCCTTTGCCCGTGTTGCGCCGCCAACCGCCGCCACGAAGTCCTCCTCCAGCGAGACAAACGTGTACTTGGTGGCCGTCCTCCTTATCATCTTAGCTTTCTTGTTTAGCAGATTCTTCTGACCGGGTGTTGTTATATACTATATTATCTAAATACTCCTTATTTCTTGTCAAAGCTAATGCAGGGGCCCCCAGATCCACGAAATGGTGTCGACCACTGTCTCTTCATCTGTCAATCTTCTATGCGCAAAAAGACGGCTGTGCGCACCCGTCTGGGCCTTTCTTGTCCTTCTGCTACATGTTTCCTCTCTTGCACCTTGCAGGCTCCGCTTCCCCGGGCTACTGTACACACCCACAGGCAGCTTTGTAGCCAGGACAAGAGTATACCCGTTATGGACGACGCAAGTGCAGAGAAGAAACGAACGAGAGGGACACAGCAGCCCGCCGAGCAAGGGTCAGGAGGGGCAAACGCCAACGGCCACACGGACCTCAGCGATAAGGACGGCGATAATGCGGCAGCAGATGGTGACAATGATGTTGGGCGGAAGGGCAAACGACGGAACTTAGGGCGGGTGGATGCTGGCGACGATGAACTGCTTCTGCCAGACGCTGACGACGTTGACGATACAGGCAACGGTAATACTACAGCAAACGACCAAACGGGAGAAGATACAGACGACGTGGTGGTACTCAGCTGGGAGGGCGTTGCCACACGACCGATAGCCCATCCTTCTTTCCGGCCTGCTATTACAGGAGACAGTCCTGGCGGCGACGATGGTGACGGCGCCGAAGGCGACTTCTCGGACGTGGAGATCATCTCGGCCCGTCAGACGCCCGACATTGTTACCAGCGTGGAGCCCTGGGAGGGACGAAGGGGGGCGGAAGCAGTGGCACAGGACGCAGATGTCTCTGTCGAGCTAGTCGAGGACTGGTTTGGTCCTGCAAGCGCAGGTAATGTGGGCACGCGACAGAACATCTCCGTCGACGATACAGACGAGTCCGATGGCCCTGGGGGCGGCGACGGCGGCGACGACGATGACGACGATGATGACGATGACGATCTTGTGATGTTGGACGGAAAACCCACCATGAGCACAGACCAGCTTTTGGACCAGATCAAGGAAAAGGACGGGAACTCTGCCACGAACGGGACATCTGCCACAACGGCGAAAACGTTCCAGGACGTGACGTGTGTCATCTGCATGGACCCAATCAAAGACGCTGTGGCTGCAGCATGTGGCCACGTCTTCTGTGCTGGCTGCATTTACCGGGCACTGGCGTCCTCTAGGGAGCCCGGACACGGCGGCACGGGGCCCGGGGGGCGCCGCGGCAAGTGTCCCATGTGTCGTAAGGTTGTCGCCTACAAGAACCTTGTTTGGTTGAAGGTCCGGTACACCAAACCGCCCAGCACTGTATAATAGCTGTAGCATAGCCGATGAATTATAGAATATATAGAGATAGGAAGGAGGCTTGAGCGGAGAAAAGCCAAACAGCGAAGAAAAGTTAGCGGATAAAGATTCGCTGCATGAAAGTTGTTAACCTTCGCTTGATCTTGATGACGTCGGGTATTGTTGCTGCTCTCCGTGTGGCACTTTTTTTCCTCCATCGGCTCTGTAGTCCGACACGAACACTACACATCGCAACATCACCACAATGTATGGCAACCAACAATACCAGAGGCCTTCTGCGCCTCCTCCAGGGAGCTCACTGCCATTTCAGCCACCTCCGGGGCCTCCACCTCAGATGCAGCAGCAAAGCAGAGCTATCGACGGCAACATGTACGGCAACATGCAATCACAGCCAATCCCGGGCACAAACATGACCCAGAACTTCCAGCTTTCGTCGTGCACAGGCAAGCGGAAAGCGCTTTTGATCGGCATCAACTACATCGGCAGCAACAACGCACTTCGAGGCTGCATCAACGACGTCAGACACATGCAAGCGTTCTTGATGCAGAGGGGAGGATACATGGAGGGCGACATGGTCATCCTCACGGACGACACAAACAACCCCATGCAGGTCCCGACCAGAGAAAACATGCTCAGAGCTATGGAGTGGTTGGTCCGTGGCGCTGCTCCTGGAGACTCGTTGTTCTTCCACTACTCCGGCCATGGCGGAGAGGAGAAGGACCTGGACGGTGACGAGGTCGACGGCATGGACGAGTGCATCTACCCGGTGGACTTCCAGCAGAGCGGGTCCATCATCGACGACGTGATGCACGACATCATGGTCAAGCGCTTGCCGCCAGGGTGCCGGTTGACGGCCATCTTCGACTCCTGCCACAGCGGAACCGCGCTCGACCTCCCCTTCACTTACCGGGCGCAGGACGGGGGCTTGAAGGAGTACAACATCTGGAAGGGCACGGGGACTGACGGCGCCGAGATCCTCATGGGCTACGCCACGAGGAACGTCGGCATGATGTTCACGGGCGCCAAGTCGCTCTTCGACCGGGCGACAAACTACAAGAGCAAGAGCAAGCTGGAGGCCATCAAGCAAAGCAAGATGTCCCCTGCGGACGTGATCATGTTCTCAGGCTGCAGAGACGACCAGACCAGTGCCGACGCCAACGAGGCCGGCACCTTCACCGGCGCCATGAGCTGGGCGTTTCTGGGAGCCATGGCACAGCTACAACCCAACCAGCAGTACACCTATCTCAGTCTTCTCCAGTCGGTACGGGGCATGATGCGCAACAGGTACACTCAGAAGCCACAACTCTCCAGTTCTCACCAGATCGATCCAAACGCCGTCTTCATCTTCTGAATGATGCTGGAATAGCAACGCGTCTGCCCCAAGTCCTCTGTTTCTCCCCCTTCCGTGCACCGTGACACGCTACTCTGTCGCACGCTCAGCGGAAAACCAGAAAAAAATTGAATTCGCAAAACCGGCGAGGGCGAGAAAAACAGAGGCCCAGGGAGGAGGGAACGAGACGTGACGAGACGAGACGAGACACCCTGCACACCCTTTTTGATCAACATGTAGAATAAATAATTATTTATTTTGTGGATAATTTCTTCGTGTTTTCCCCCAGCCAGACAGACCGGATTTCGTCAGAAACACGTCTGTTGTCTACCAGGTCCACGCATCTAGACCACCTCTGCACCCACGCACACACCATGTCGGATCAGGGCACTACTGCTCCTTTGGCACAGGCACAAGCACAGGTTCCTGCTGCGTCGCCGCAAACGGCTCAGTCGACTCCCACGTCGTCCACCGCCGACACAGGCACAAACGCTACTGCGACGACAACCCCGACAAATGGAAACGGGAACGGGAGCGGGGCTGTGGATGCTGCTCCAGGCACCGTTCAGCTGAAACCCAGCGCAGATTCCACAGCAACACCAAACGGCATGGCGAACCCAGCTGCCACGCATGCTCCCTCTGGAATTGGCGCCGCAAGCTTGACGAACGGAGCAGTGAAATCAGAGGCTCCTGCTACCGGTCTCAGCAATGGCATTAGCAACGGCAACGGCAACCATAATGGCACCAGTAGCCACAATGAGCCAAACCTGAACACTGCCACAGCCGCTGCAGTTGCAGCTGCAGTTGCAGCCGCTGGCGGCGATGTCGATAACGCGTCAGTCACCCCCCAGCCAAATTCGGTTCCTGCTTCATTTGAAACCGCAACTCCAGTTCCAGTCATAGAGCTCCCTAGAATCCCGTTCCCTAACTCGAGGCCAGACGTCGAGATTCTATTGAACCACTTTGCCAAATTGGAAAACGCCAATGCAAATCCCTATGAGAAGTTGGCCATCTTGAACACTTTGAAACTAGTGGATGAAAAATACCAGCTCTCCAAATTGAACGAAAAAGAGATTAAGGACTCCTGGTCGTCAAATACTGAGTTGGTGGATATAAGCCTCCTTCAGAATCAACTTCTAGGCCTACAGATGCTCTCCAAAGACCTGGACCTACCTACCGAGTTAAATTTGGAGTATTTCAAATCGGGCAATTCCAGTATAACGAAAGAAATCAATGATGTTTTATCTCATGCAGAAGACAATGGGGGAAAGAAGGAAATTCAGGAGAAAAAAGCAAGCAATGCTATTATATCACTACCTCTGGATGATTATGATGCAAAGGCTGAAATGTTAGGTATTATACCTAACAAACCACTAGTTGATCCAAGGTTCAATGTGGTAGGATCCCCAGATATGGAGGATTCAATAAAGCTCAAAATAGACACGAGAATCAAAGAACTGGAAAATCTTCCTGCTAATTTGGGGTCCTACGATTTCACAAAGTTTGAAAATGACCTCAAATATTCGAACGATAAAATACTGGATAACGTCGATCAATTGAAGGTGGATGCACTGATCGAATTGAAAGGTTTGAAACTGCTACCACTACAAAAACAGTTGAGAAATCATTTATTAATTAAAGCCGCAACAAATACAATCTACCATGATGAAAATTTGAACAACTATTCAATTTTCAAAACGTGGAAAAGAACTTACTGTGTGCATCCAAAGCAAAAAGTGGTGCAGACTGCTAAATTGGCAGAAAAGCTACAGCAGCAACAACAACAGGAAAGAAAGAAGCTGGTTGAAATTATACACAATGAAAACGTCAGGAAGCTGATCGAATTTGCAACTAATTCTCAAAACTTGATAGCTCAAAATCAAATGAGACGCTTTCATCTGGGTAAAGCTTTACATCAGTTCCACCAGCAGGCTGAACGTGATGAATCTAAGAAGTTTGAAAGAACAGCAAAGCAGAGATTACAAGCTTTGAAGGCTAACGATGAAGAAGCATATATAAAGTTATTGGATCAAACGAAAGATAAACGTATTACACATTTACTCAAACAAACCAACTCTTTCCTTGATACTTTGGCTAATGCCGTTAAAGTTCAGCAAAACGAAAGTAAAGTTTTGACCCAGCTTGAAAAGGGTGAATTGGCCAATAATCCGAACGCACAAAATGAAGATGAAAATCGTGAGAAAATTGATTATTATGAAGTTGCTCACAAGATCAAAGAAGGTGTTGATAAACAACCTGCTATGCTAGTTGGTGGTACTTTGAAAGAATACCAAGTGAAAGGTTTGGAATGGATGGTCTCGTTATACAATAACCACTTAAATGGTATATTGGCGGATGAGATGGGTTTGGGTAAAACAATTCAATCTATTGCGCTAATCACCTACTTGATCGAAAAGAAAACTGAGACTGGTAAATTCTTGATTATTGTTCCTCTTTCGACGATAACCAATTGGACTTTGGAGTTTGAACTATGGGCTCCTGATTTAAAAACTATTGTTTACAAAGGTACTCAGCAACAACGTAAAGAATTGCAATATCAGGTCCGGAGTGGTGATTTCACTGTCCTCTTGACTACTTATGAGTACGTCATCAGAGATCGTCCGATCTTGAGTAAGTTCAAATGGGCTCATATGCTGATTGATGAAGGTCACAGATTAAAGAATACAGGCTCCAAACTTTTCCAAACTTTGACCACATACTATCACACAAGAAATAGGTTGATTTTAACCGGTACCCCTTTGCAGAATAACTTACCTGAATTGTGGGCTCTTCTGAATTTTATTTTACCCAAGGTTTTCAACTCTGTTAAAAGTTTCGATGAATGGTTCAATACTCCTTTCGCAAACACCGGTCATCAAGAGAAGTTAGAATTAAGTGAAGAAGAGTCTTTGTTGATCATTAGAAGATTGCACAAAGTTTTACGTCCCTTCTTACTTCGTCGTCTGAAAAAAGATGTTGCCAAAGACTTGCCAGATAAGGTGGAAAAAGTTATCAAATGTAAATTCTCATGTTTACAGTCAAGGATTTATAAACAATTGCTATCTCATAATGCACTCTTCATCGGTACAGGTACCGTAGGTGCAACCAAAGCTGGTCTCAAAGGTTTGAACAATAAAATTATGCAATTGCGTAAGGCATGTAATCACCCATTTGTCTTCGAAGAAGTCGAAACCGTCGTCAACCCAGACAAAGGTACTACAGATTTAATATGGAGATCTTCTGGTAAGTTTGAATTACTAGATAGAATATTACCAAAGCTGAAACGGACAGGACATCGTGTTTTGATATTTTTCCAGATGACACAAGTTATGGATATCATGGAAGATTATTTGAGGTTCCGGAACCTGAAGTATATGAGACTTGATGGTTCCACAAAGGCCGATGACAGACAAGATATGTTGAAAGATTTCAATGCTGAAAACAGTGAATATTTTTGCTTCTTGTTGTCCACAAGAGCTGGTGGTTTAGGTTTGAATTTGCAAACTGCAGATACTGTTATTATTTTCGATACTGATTGGAACCCTCATCAAGATTTGCAGGCTCAAGATCGTGCGCATCGTATTGGTCAAAAGAACGAAGTCAGAATCTTGCGTTTAATCACTTCAGAATCTGTTGAAGAAGTCATTCTTGAAAGAGCTCATCAGAAATTAGATATTGATGGCAAGGTCATTCAAGCAGGTAAGTTTGATAACAAATCAAGTGCTGAAGAACAAGAAGCATTCCTCAAGAGATTGATTGAGGAAGAGAAGGATAAGGCTAATGACGTTGAGGGAGATAACTACGGTGATGAAGAGATCAATGAAATTTTAGCTCGTAATGACAATGAGAAAATTGTTTTCGATGAAATGGATGCCGACAGAGCACGGGAGGACAAGATCAGAGGTACAAACAGATTAATGAGTGATGATGAAGTGCCTGAAGTGTTTAAAGAGGACATGAGTGTTCATCTTGAAGAGAAGGAGGAAAGTAGTGGGCGTAGGATCAAGAAGAGAGTTGTTTACGACGATGGTCTTACTGAAGAGCAATGGCTTCAAGCAATGGATAATGATGACGATTCCGTTGAAGCTGCAATTGCAAGAAAACGCTCGCGTATTGAAAAGCTTCGTAAAACCAAAGAGAATAGAAGTGGAAGTGCTGATGACTCGATGATTGAGAACGAAGATATGGCCGATGGAATTACTGACAAAAACAACGACGACGTTGATGATATCGATGTTGATGCCAATACTGATATTCGTACAGCGGATGACGATAGCGATGAGGAAGTCTATGAAGAAGACGTCCCTTCGAGGAAGAGACAAAGACTTTCTAGAGGTTCCACACCTACCATCAAGGAGAATGGAAAAAAGGCGACTGCCATTTCAACTGGAAAACCGGCTCCAGCTGCATGGGTACAACGGGCTTATTCAATGCTTGATGAACTGGAGAAACTCACTGATGAAGATGGCAATAATGTTGCTGCCGTCTTCATGAAACTACCTTCAAGAAAATTCTATGCAGATTATTACAAAGTTATCAAGCATGTTGTTTCGTTGGGTCAAATGAGGAAACAGCTGGATTCTAAGAAGTTGTTTACGTGGGATGACTTCATTGGTGAGGCCAAACAAATGATTACCAATGCACATACTTACAATGAAGAAGGATCGTGGGTCATCAAATGTGCCGATTTGATCGATAAGCGGATGAATGAGCTTATCGCACAGTGGGAAGAAGAAGACGCGGGCGTTGCTAGCACAAGCGCTGAGCCCTAGGTGAGGTTTCTAATAAAAGAAACACTAGTATTATATTTTATTGTGTTTTTTGTACATGTTGTATATTTATTTTCTATTTCTGTATCTCTAACTCTAAGTTTAACTTTGAATTTTATCTGGAACTCTAAGAACGGAACTCTTAAGCCTATAATCTACATTTAATATACACAAAGAAAAATATGAGACACCCACATGCTGTGCCAACTACTCGTTCAGGGAAAGTATGATAAAACAAACAAGTGACAGTATACATGGTCAACCAGCAAAGGTAAAGAGACGTTGTAAATGCTACCAGCAAATGGCCAGATCTGTACACACGAAAAGTCAAGGGATTGATATTGTTGACATAGGATATCCAATTGTTCAGGCTTAACGTTTCTTTTGCAAGACATGTGGCAAAAGTTGATGTTATGAGACCATGGCCGCTGCATTTGAATCCTCCGGTATACCTGTACCCTTTGGATACACAACTCCTATAGTACTTTATTTCTGGATGGTTGACGCAGTGGCCTCCGGTGGAATGATATATACGGTCGTATACCGAGGGACCAAGGAACCATACGATGAGAAGCACTAATGGGATGTATATGCCAGCAAGTTTTGCCAATTGTAGAGAGATAAACCGTGAACTAGAAGTCGGAGGATCGGAGTGCTCAATCTGCTTGAAAAGGTTTAGATCTGATTTGTTCGATCGCAAATTCTCGCCGCTGTTGTTGTCGTCGGGTATTTCGCCGTCATTGTCGCATGCAGCGTTCGTGACTATCGCTGCAGTTAGCGGTAGTAGAGGTAACTTGTTACAAACAAGCCAACACTTGAACACATTCATCACAATAAACGTGCAAAGGAAAATTTCAAAACAGTGGCCTGCTAGAAATTTGTTGAGGAACCCTGTCGAGCTAATGATAGGCCATTGTTGGGGATCAAAGTCCGGGTATAGCAGATCCTTAAATAGACGGATTGGGCCTGTGAGGAGTAAGACGGAGGGAAAAGGAAGCAGCAGTAATAATACTGCCTTCATGCTGTTGCCTTCTTCCAAGGAAGTGCTGTTTATATCTCCAGTTTTGCCAACATAAGAAAACGTTAACAATATAAACATCTTGGTCGGAAAAGTCAATATTGTAACAAGAAGGTATCAATGCTTTTTTGCACCGCCACGGCAAAACTTCTCATGTCTGGCAGCACGTTGACTGCGCCACAGGCACTGCTCCAGTAAGTGTGTGCCACATTTCTGCTTTCGTTTTCCGCACCGCCACTTCCCTTGACGTTGAGGAAGAATCGTGTGGCGGTGCTGTCACTATCAACAACGAGCTTTGTTGTCGTAAGCCTCTTCTTGTCAAAAAGGGTAATTTCGATTCGACACACAGCAGGGTCGAACTTGACCAGAACCCGCTTCGTACTGGCGTACTGACCTTGTAGCTTATATGCAAAGGCCTTTCTCTCCTCGAGGAGAGAAAGGTGTTCGTAGATGTGCATGGCAAACTTGTTCATCCGATTGAAGCTCGGAACAGGGGCAGCATCCGATGCCGGTTCTCGGGTATGCTCCACGGATAGGTAGTCTCTAGCTACATCGCCAATAGGGACGTGCTTCGGTACCGTAGTCTGGAAGACCTCCCATCTCCAGTTAAAGTTGCCTGCCTTGGTCTCGGGGGATATTTGTAGCTGTTGCTCCTTCTCACTTGCTTCGATATCAAGTTGCTTGAGGATAATGTAGTGACAGGTGGTAAATTTCTTCAAATAACTGTTGAAAACATCGAATCTTATGCCAATAAATATTCTTTCTGGATCATTGGATATCGGAAACATAGTAATTCCATTGAATCTATACACGTTCTCGATCTGAATTTTGGGAATTTCATCGCCATGTAGAGCCTGAAGCTCTTTTGACCGGAGAATCCGCCTTCCATCCACAATCTCTCCCATATCCAAGTCATCATTCTTGTCATTTAATATGTCGTACAATAGCTCATCCATTTTTCCAAGCTGGTCTAGCGTGGCGTAGTTAGAAATATCATCATTATGTGGCTCTCCGTCAAAGGATTCATCCTCGCCCCCTTCTTGCTCCAACTCTTCAATCTCTAGCTCCAGCTCTCTTATTTCATTTCGTACCTCATCTAGTGTAGACATAGTATGGCACAATTCAATGCAGTAGATTTTCTAACCTCAATTCTCTCTTTCCGATCTATTTTGACCGAAACATCATGGAACCACGAAAACGTGAATTCAAGAAAACAAAAAGTCGCATGAACCGAAACAGATCTCAAATAATATTTTTTTCGTTATCTTCACTCTACCTTTTCATGTTCTATTGAGTAGTCTACCAAGCCACATGTTTTGAAAATCGACCACTAACAAAATGGACGCCTCTGATCATTTCAAGCTCATGCAAGAAGCCCTCAAATATGGTGAAGTGGCCTTAAGTAGCGATGAAGTCCCGGTAGCAGCTATACTGGTGGATAACAGTACCAAAAAAATATTATATAGAGCACATAACATGACGAATATCACCTTGAACGGAACAGCGCATGCTGAATTTCGAATATATGACCATCTTAAATGCAGTTACCCGAAGGATCACCTAGAAATGTGGCACAACTGTACACTCTATGTCACTGTCGAGCCATGTATCATGTGCGCTTCTATGCTGGATCAGATAGGTGTAAGCATGATCGTATTTGGATGTCCCAACGAAAGATTTGGAGGAAATGGGAGTGTTTTTGATATCAGATATAAATCCAACATCAAGCTTGTGCCTGGTGTCGGACACAGAGAAGCCATTTCCTTGTTGCGACGGTTCTACATACGTGAAAACGAACGAAGCCCACAGAACATCAATAAGAAAAAGCGTACCTTAAAGTTGGATGAATTTCCACAGTTCAAATATTCCCAATTCATAACTTTACCAGAGTTCATAGATATTTGGGGTAAAGACGCCGAACAAATTTACTTAGAAAACGATTTTCTTGAATTTGAAGAGAGTGGTAAATTAATCCTCCCCCGCAAAGTAGATACCGATAAAAAAAGATTGAAAAAATGATTTCAAATAGAATAGTATTGTATATAGAAAAAGTAGAAAACAAAAACAGAAAAAATTTCTGAAAAAGTACAAATAAAAGAACATTTCATATTTTCATTTCATGTAGTAATTCTTTGATTTCTTCGTCATTTTTGATAACAGCATTAGCTGAAAAATATTTACTCCTTGCGTCATCATCCAACTTGTTTTGTAACTTTATCCCTTCCTTGTTGAGTTTAAAAGCATTCCAATCTTCATAAGATTTTGAATACAGTCTGGTATACTCTTCACTTAATTCGTTCAGGGATTGAGATATTTCGTCATCTTTGACTTTCTGGAATTGTGACCATTCATCAACCAAGTCTTTTTCAAATTGCTCGTAGACTTGCTTCGCCTGAACCTTTTCCCTCTCCAACAATGAAATTCTAGAATTAAGCTTCTCTATCCTTTCATTCACTAGCGCAGACGTATTGGAGATGTCAGTAGCCGCGGAAGACTCCGTTCCAGTTCCATTACTTGCCGGCACATTTCTAGAAGTTGTAGTTGATGCCGACGAGGCTGAGGAGGGCAGTAAAGATGAGCCTCTTAACCCGGTTAGCGATTCAAGTTTTCTACTCAAAAAAGATATAGTACCCTCTGTCGTAGATGTCAATGATCCTCCACGTATCAAGTTTTCCCTCTCAGCAGTAGCTTTTTCCAAGTAGTTATTCAACATCTCATAGTCCAGAACTTTGTAATCCTTTAGCTTTATCAAATTTCCTAAAGCAATCAAGTAGTGCTCCAAATCTTTCAAATTGTTCAAATACTTGAACTCTATAAACTGATTCAAATCATTATAGTAGCTCCCTGATTTTTTCAAATTCTCTGAAAACGTCCTAAACTCATTGACCAGAACTTTCGTTTCATCATCAAGTTGATTTTCTTCTCGGTATTTTCCATTGAAGTCGTTATTTAACAAAATGGTCAATTTGTTGAACTCGTCACCAAAGGAGTTCAACTCTCTCGATATACTGTCCTGTTTATTCACCACTTTAGAGTATATTCTATCCACTTTGTTCAAGTTATCTTGTAAATTTAATCTTTGATGTTCAATCTCTTTGAAGTTTTTGCTGTATTTACTTTCGACGTGAGGTTTTTTAAAAGAGTTCATCAAGAAATCTGTCACTCCTTCAACACTAGGATTTGTATGCACAATTGAGTTGGACTCATTCAAATGCAAATTGGACTTGTACGTACTCCAATAGTCGCTATCTTCGAGAAAAATCATAAGAACCTCGCTTTTTAAAAGGACAGGATGCTTGATCACTCTATTGATAAATATCTCTAAGGAGTTGCAACGTTTAGATACAAACTCGTCAGTGAAGCGTCCGCCCTTGATGTACTCCAACCGCTGCTTATTAGGTAATGGAGGTATCAATAATGTGGGGTGATCAAATGATAAGCATTGATGCAAGATGTCGAAATCAGAGTAACGACGCACAACAGTATATTTACTTTTGGTCAATCTAGGGTTATTCGTTTCAATGTTGATATGGTATATGGTAAATGAAGCCGATCCCTCATGTTCTACCACAGGATTGGTCACAGATATCTCCAAATGATAGTGAACGTCGGGCACTTTCATCTGGTTGGCGTTCATGTTGGCAATAGCATTGGCGCTACTGGCGTTATCAACTTCAGTAGACATCGACATATTGTTCGTACTGTTGGCAGTTGTATCTCCAGTTTCTTGCTCTTCCTGGAAAACTGTCTTACTTTTGATCTCCTTCTGGTCATCTTCTTGTGCACCCAGTATCATAGTCTGAGTAATCAATCCACTTCCCTCCAAATACTTATCGTCTGCATCATCGTGGCTTTCCTTAGGCAAAGTCGAGGTACTCTTATTCTGTAGTTGCGCAATTGCACTACCTTCATCCCCAACCGTGTTCTTTTCTTCTCCGGTCTTGATATCGGTACTGTTTTCGGTTAGCCCTGTCTCATCATTATGCTCATCAGTTGAGCCGGTTATATCCTGCACACTGTTTTTGTTGTCCCATTGTATGGAAGAAAACTCATCCGTCATCTTGCGTCCGCAATAATAGTTGTTGTTGTTGTCAGGCGTCTGCTAGGCTCAATCCCTTACCCATCATATATTAATTTGGCGGGACAGGGTAAAAGCCGGCCTACACGCCTGGTGGGACAATGTGGAGACGCCTCCCGTATCATCCTCTCCTTCACAGTCGGCTTTTTTTCCCTTGGAGACGTTTACGGACAAAAGAAAATCGCGACATGAGTTTTGCGGCGATCCCCGGTTTTGAAGGATAGCAGAGCTTTGTTTGGATGTTAGAAAAAGACCAATTTAAGTCTACAGTATCCTTGATGGAAGAGAATAAAATTATATGAGATTTATACAATATGCTCCGTTATGAGGAAATGTGAAACCATTACCGAGTGAATAGATTAATGGAAATGACAAAAAAAAAAATAAAAAAAATAAAAAAATGTTTAAAGCTTTTTATAAAGATTTTTTTGGTTTATGGAAATGAAAGTTAATGTTGGATAAGCTAAGTACAGTGGGTGAGTTAATAGAGTTAACAAGTGGATATTTGTATATATAGGTGATGAGAAGTGTAATCGATTAGAGTGTGAAAAGATTTGTATTAGGTGCTTGAGATGCTTGCTTTCGTTGATGTACTTTTTCACTATTTTTCTATAGATTCTGGAATGCTTGAAGATGCTTGTTGTTCAAAAGGCTCGGCAGATTGAGGCTCAGTTTCTGCTTCTGCTTCTACTTCCGGGTTTTGTAACTCTTCCCTCTTGTGTATGGTGGTAGGAACGGCATCGTCCAGTCCACAGCCATCACGGTCAGACTCGGGTAAGACCCAGTTCAGTGGTTCTGCAAGCGCCCTGATCTTAATGTTTGCAATAGGATTAGCAAGTTCTGCTGCTTCTGAAGAGCCTGCTTCTGTCTCGGTTAGCTCTGACTTGGAGTCTTCTTCAGATGAAACTGCCTCTTTCGTCTTGGAAGATTCGGGCGTAGCGTTTTGGTCTCTCTCCACGACACCCCACTCAAACTGGCCGGCATGGTCTAGGGAGTCTCTAATGACAGAAAGATCACCACAACTCAAGGCTCGGACACGGTAAAATCCTGTGATGAAGTCCAAGTTAATCCAACCTTGAGAGTTCATGTGCTTACGGAGGTACATGTCCTTGAGCAGATTTGAGATATCGAAGTAGTAATCTAATTGCATTGCAAGGGAGTTGACGGCGGTAAGACGGGATTCTGGTGATATCCAGTTCATTGCTGGAGTGTTGGAAGAGTTGGTGGTGTATTTCGTACGGTAGTTGAAGTTACGGTTGTGGTTATAGTTGCTATAGTTGGTGGTGTTGTTGTTGTAGTTGTTTCTGTGGTAGTTTCCATTACTGTTTGAGCCGCTATTGTTTCTGGAGTAGTTGTAATTCTGCTGGTATCTCATATTTTGATAAGCTGGATTGTATGCATAACCATTAGAGAAGTCTTGATAGTATTGGAAGTTTTGTTGGGGATAAAAGTTGTTGTAGTAGTTTTTGTTGAATCTTGGGTTGGTCGAGCCATTGTTGTTGAATTTGTTGGTGTTACCATTACCGTTGTTGTTGTATCTTCTGCCGCCATTAACGCCCTTGTTGTTATAAGCGCTTGTATTTTTCACCTGGCTTCTGTCGTCACTTGCAGTGGAAAGATTTGGTGAGTCGTCAGTTTCAAAGTTTGAATTTACGTCTGCAGGGACGGTGTCGGAGTTGGCTAGTTTTTCAGAGGAGTTTTTCAGAGAAGAGTCGGTGTTGGAAGGTCTGGAGGATCTTTTGGATACGTTGTTCTGAGTCTGGTGTTTCCTGTCGTTCGGAAGGTTGTTGTTGGCAGAAGATGAGGAGCCATTTGCAGATGAGGAGGAGGAAGGGGTGGTCGATGCTGTGGATGCGGAGTTGCCGTTGGCGGCAGTGTTGGGTGGAGACTTCTTCTTGGACTTCTTGGACTTCTTCTTGTTTGCGCTGTTTCCGTTGGCCGAACTGTGGTTGGTGCCTGAACTAGAGCTAGAGTCCGAGATTACTATGTTGGCGCCCTTGAAAGGCACCCATTTTATGTTTGAGTTTGCTATCGTGGAGGAGGAGAAAGATGGGGTGTTGTTGCTGTTGCTGCTGTTGTTGTGGTCTATTATGGACTTAAGGTCGATGGAGGTAGGCACTGCCGATTCGATCTTGCCCCAGGCATTTTTGGAGGGGAGAGGAGCAGGCGCTAGCGCTGCTGGAGCAGGAATAGGAGTAGGCGTTGGGGTCGAGGACAAAGATGAGGTAGTGTCGTGCTTCGAAGCTGGGGAGCTACTACTGCTACTGATGTTATTGTTATCGGGAGAGATCTCTGCTGGAGTGGAGATGCCGGTGGCAGATCTTGATCTGGCGGTTTCCGGGGCGTCCCGGGCCTGTTCGATGCCATTGGCGGCTGTGGCGGCGTCCGCAGCAGCAGCCGGCGCAAAGGTGGCGGTCTCTGTTTCTGGGGCAGGGCCGACAGGCTCTTTCTTGGCTGCAGCGTGGGCGTAGGAAAGGGCAGCTGACATGGTGGGGTCGTAAACGGGAGTCTTGTGTGCAATCGAGAGACAGGCTGTCTGGTGTCGATGATATGGGGAAGTGCCGGGTGGAAGGGTGCTTTGACTTGTAGCTGCCGTTGGTTAGGTCAGTCGAGTCTGTTTAGGAGCTGGATCGGGGTCGGGTCGCCTCTAGGCCGTTGCTGCAGATGCTGGTTATAGGCCTGCTTGACACCCGGGTTGTGTGCAGGAGACGGCAGGGTGAACAAAAACGGGTTAGGCGGTGCAACCCCTAGTATACGCGTTGCGCGGCCCTCTGGAGAGGTGTGCGGGGTGGAATTATCCTCTGTGCGGTGCGCGGGGTAGGAGACGCAAAGCGCCCACACACCCGTGCACGGCGCATTGCCCCCTACCACGACACTCATTGATGACGTGCCACGACACAATCTTCTGTCGTGGCGCGCTTGCCCCTTTCCCCGCTTGCTTCTCCCCCTTTGGCGCTGTTTGGCCTCTTTTGCGCTTCCGCGCGCCGCCGGCAAACGAGGCGCAGACGCTATTGCTGTTCTGTCCCGGCATTGTTGTCGTCGCTGTGCTCAGCGCTGCTGCTGCTGCTGCTGGGTGCTGCTGCAGTGCTGGTTGGCCTGTTTGTTGTCTTTTGGCTCGGTTGTTTCTTGCAAAGGCTCATGGCTGGCTTTGATTGTTTGTTTGTTGACAGTGCACGTCGTGGAACGCATCTGCCGGTTGTCTTTCGAGACTACACCCTCTTTTCCTTTATCTTGGCTGACGTTTCCTCTTGCTGCACTTCACTATTGCCGATTCTGCTACTGCTACTGCTACTGCTACTGCTACTGCTACTGCTACTGCTACTGCTACTGCTCCTACGACCTTCCACACTCGCACACTCGCACTAAACTAAAGCCCACATCTGTTTATCCATCTGTGTTTGCGCACATCCCTACTCGTCCGTGCAACCAGAACTTCTCTGCTCAATAGAACCCCGTCTGCTCTACATCCCTTTAAGATATAAAAAGAAACGAGCATTGAAAAAGCAAGAAGCAAAAAAGCAAAAATCAATACTTTAGCGCAAGCATACAACACTAGCCAGTACCGTCAAGTCTACCACGACCGCCACTACTACTACTACTACCACTACTAGAACCACATCATGCAGATGAAATCAGAAGTCAAGTTCTTGCTCTACGCACACGCCGTCTTGGCGCTCTTCCTCACGTACCAGCTTTTTGACCTCATCACGCTGCTCTATGACGACTCCCGCCAGTACGGCCTCCTCTCAACAGAGTTGAACAACTCCAACTACTTGCAGTCGCAGCCCCAGCTGATTCCGAAAATCATTCACCAGACCTACAAGACCAACAGCATTCCAGACATCTGGAAGGAGGGCCAGCAGAGCTGCATCGACCTGAACCCAGACTACCAATACATCCTCTGGACCGACGAAATGGCAAGAGACTTCATCGCCGAACAGTACCCGTGGTTCCTAAAGACGTTTGACGACTACCCTTACCCCATCGAAAGAGCCGACGTCATTCGCTACTTCATTCTCTCCCACTACGGTGGCATCTACATCGACTTGGACGATGGCTGTGCGAGAAATTTGGACCCCCTTTTGACTGTCCCAGCCTTTGTTCGTAAGACAATGCCTACGGGAATCTCCAACGACATCATGGGCTCTGTGCCAAACCACCCTTTTTTCGCCAAGGCCATCTCCATGCTCCAGCGCTACCAAAGAAACTGGTTGATTCCTTACATCACCATCATGTTTTCCACAGGCCCCCTATACCTCTCTGTTGTCTGGAAACAGTACATCCGGTGGGGGAACCCTCCTTCGGGCGTGGTGAGGATTCTCATGCCTGAGGACTACAAGTTGTCCAAGGACGCCTTCTTCAAGATCTCAAAGGGCTCCTCGTGGCACAAGGACGACGCAGCGTTTCTTCTCTTGATGAGCAGACACATTCCAATCTCCATTGTGTGCTGCGTCCTTTTGGCCATTCTTATCATCTCCTCTGAGTACGCGCTTGTGTGTGTCATCAACAGAAGATACGGCTCGAAGATCTCCAAGCTCGTGAAGAACACAAAGTGTTTCTTCCTCAAGGCAGTGCCTTCTTGGATGTCCTTTTCCTCCCTCTCCTCGACTTCCGGCAACAGCACCAGCAGAGGCTCGACTGCGAAATGGCAATCCCTCCCAACGAGAAAGTCGAGAAAGGACTCCAACCTACCGGTCGCCTTGGCGGTCGACATGGAGAAAAACGTTCAGGTTCTGGATGAAATAGAAGAATCCTGAACACCACCTCCATTTTCTGGGAAGGCAAATGAAAAGGCCGGCTATCTTTCAATTCACAATCACCATCTTTACTTTCACTTACTACTCATACATTTATACATGAGAACACTCATTTTTTGGTCTGTTCCTGTTTCGAACTGTTTTTTTTCTTTTCCTTCTTTATTTCATTTCATCTCCTCTTCCTTGTTATCTTGTTATGGGCGTCACAGTTATCAAAAGTATATCTCTGTTCTTCTTTCCTGCTCATCTGCCTTTTCCCTCTCCACAATCGGTTTGCCTGTGTTATCTTTGAGTCATTATTTTTTTTGTCATCTATCCTTATCGAACTTTATAAACACTTTTCAATATTACTTTACTCTACTTACTACTATACTGCGTCCGGTCACTGGAACGCCTTCTCGACGTCGGTCAGGGCAACCCGGTACTTGCACTTGTTGTAGTGACACTTCTCAATGCCGACCTTGCAGTTCTCCGCAGACATAGGCAGACACTCCACCCACGGCCGGATCTGCTTCTCCACCGCGAGCTTGAACATCTCCACCATCTCCACGTGCGAGCCGAGATGCGAGGCGCCCATGAAACACGCATTGCTCATGAAGGAGCGCGGGCTCACTGTGAAGGGCGTCTCGGGCAAGCCCACGGAGACCCACTTGCCGTTGATCTTGAGCACCTTGAGGTAGGTGTTGAGGTCGAAGTTGTCTGCGCTGTTGGCCGTGCAGATCACGAGGTCGAGGTCGAACTTGACGTCGCGGTTCTCCTCGACGTCCTCGAGCCAGCTCTTGCCCTCGGGCGCCGTGCCCGTGATCACCACGCGGTCGGCGCCGAGCTTGAGGGCGTCGCCCCGCTTCGACTCTCCACGCGAGAACACCACCGTCTCGCAGCCCAGGGCATGCGCAAACTGGATCGCCATCATCCCGAGCCCGCCGAGCCCAACAACCCCGACCTTGGGCCGGACGCCTCTGGCAATCAGGTCGTGGGGCAGGTTCCGGATGATGGGCGAGTACGTGGTCACGCCGGCACACAGAAACGGCGCCGCCTCCGCGTCGCTCAGCTCCTCCGGGATGTGGAAGACAAAGTACTCGTGGATCCGCACGTAGTTGGCGTACCCGCCCTGCGACATGGTGGTGGTGCCGTCCGCGTTGTGGTACACCCCGCCAAACGTGTGCACGAGCTGCGGACAGTACACCTCGTTGTTGCTCAGACACATCTTGCACTTGAGGCACGCCTGCGACTGCGCCCCGACCCCGACCCGGTCCCCGACCTTGAAGTCCTTCACACCCCCGCCCACACGCACCACCTCGCCGACAATCTCGTGCCCGGGCACAAGCGGGTACACCGCGTTGGGCTTGTTCCACCCGTTACGGGCGCTGTGGGCGTCCGACCCACAGATCGAGCACGTGCTGATCCGGATGTCCACGTCCGTCTCCTCAAACGGCTTGGGGTCGTAGCTGTAGCTCTTGAACGTGGACCACGTCGCCTCGGAGGGGTCGTGCACCGCAAACCCGGTGAACTTCTCTGGCACTGCTGTGTCGCCTATTTCGCCCATGCTCTCCTCGTGTCTTGCTTGGACTGCCTTCTGCTTACTCTACACGTCCTACACATCCTCCACACACCCTCCACACACCCCGTCCTTTATAGCTGTGCTTCCCTCCTGCCCTCCCCCGCTGTCTCTCCGCGGCGGCTACTGCCTATTTCGGCCGCCTCCAGATCCGCCGCCGCCACAGCCTCCCAATCGGGCAGCACCGGCCCCACCCCGGCTCCTTCTTGTTCCTGCTGCTCTCCAAACTGCAGCATCGCCCTCATCGCGGCCACAAAGCGGTCCCCGGCGCAGCTGTCGCCGCCGCGGTCCAGCGCAGCCCGCCCGCACCGCCGGTCCGCCACCCACAGCGCCAGCTCGCTCCGCCAGGTGTAGCCCTCGTGCCGCCAGGCCGTGTGCCGGCGCGGGAACTCGCGGTCGAGCACGTCGGCCCACGCCGCGGGCACCCACGCCTGCTCGCCCTCAAAGCGCCGGCGCTCCAGGGTCAGCAGCTCGGCCAGGCGGTAAAAATGGTGGTTGCGGCACGCAAGCAGCGTGCCGCCGGGGGAATCGTCGTCCGCGAGACCGTCGAGGGCAAGTCGCTGCTGGGCCAGCAGGCGGAAAAGCTCGCGGCGGAGCACCTTGTCGTAGCCGGGCACGTCGCGGCGGAGGGCGGCGTGCTTGTCGGCAACGGTGCTGACCAGGGTGATGTCGATGTACATGCCGGTGTGGACGTCGATGAAGCGGGCGTCGATGGCGTTGTTGCCGTTGGCGTTGCCGCGGCGGCGGTCGAAGAAGTTGCTGCTGACGTCGAGCAAGTAGTGGCCCTGGCCGGCGGCGGCCCGGCCGTCGCCGGCGGTGCAGTCCACGACAAGCGTGTTGTTGTAGTCGCGCGCGAGCCGCCACATGGCGGCTGCGGACAGCTGCACGTCGTGGTCAAAGTCCCAGGGGAGCATGTAGCCGTTGAAGGAGTAGCCCAAGAGCGTGCCGTGGGCAAGCCAGGTGGGGAGCCGCTCGTTGTTGGTGAAGCGCAACCAGGCACGCATCAGGCGGCTGAGCGTGGACAGCCGCTTGTACTCGTTGTCGACCTCCTTGATGTTGAAGAAGCGCCAGTCGTAGTGCGAGCCGCCGATGCGGCTGTCGGCCAGCCGGGGCTCGTGGAAGTACTTCGGGTAGTCGGCGCCGGGGTGCGCTGCCAGCTGCCCCGCAATGCTGTCGTGGAGCACAGCATCGAGCGTCCCGGCCTCGCCGAAGCCGGGCAACGCCGCCTGGATCTGCGTCAGGTTCTCCGGGTTTGCAAAGTCGGCCGCAGTGAGCGCCAGCTTCGGCGCCGAGCCTCCGTTCCTGTTGACCCTCGCCACGTCCACGGCAACGGCTCGGTTGAACCAGTCGCTCTCCGCCGGCGGGAGCCCGGCGACAACCTGCGCCATGAGCTCGCTCACGGGCTCGAGGCTCCGGGGATCCTTGGGCGGGGGAGCAGGCTCCTTATGTACCACGGGGACAACGAGGTCTGTGTTGCTGACCCCATCCACGAAAATCAACCGTTGTGGTGGCGGCTGGTGGTGGTACAAAAAGGTCGCGCCGTGCACAATGCGGGCCTCGATGGGGAGCCCCAAGTTGTCCAAGGGAGCCGTGGCCCTGAAGTGGGGGTAGTTCGGGTTGGCCAAGGCGGCGATCTCCGCCGGAGTCAAATCCGTGCAGTTGGGCAGGAAGTCCCTCTTGAAGTGGTTGTCGCGCGGGAACCCGATCTCGGACTCGAATTGGGAGCAGCCGGAGATCGGCAGACCGTTGTGCGTCAGCAGGAAGTCCATGTTCGGCAGCAGCCTCTCATCGAAGTCGACCCAGTCCTGCCACGAGAAGCCGTATCGCAACGATTCGCTCAACGTGCCGCCGGTCTCGTTGATGTGCGTCCGCAAGTGCGTCAAGTAGCGGGCGGGGGTGATGCGGCGGTCCTTGTAGTCGCGTCGCAAGAGGTACTTCTCGTGGAGACGCTTGTTTTCCGACAGGTACTCCAACAGATCGAGCACCTTGGAGTCCGACACAAAATCGTGCCTGTTTTCGACAAGATACGACCACTTGGACCGCGGCTTGTAGTATGCGAGCGGCGAGTACATCTGTAGCAGAGAGACAACCAATGCCGACGTGATGATCAGGACGCACAACACCTTCTTGTTGAGGTAGCAGTGCAAGCGGAGCTTCAGCAGCAGCAGAAACTTATAGCAGGCCCCCTGCTGCAGAGCGTCGAGGCATAGCAGACGTTTGAGGCGGCTGCGACCTCTGTTGACCGTGCGTTTCAAGCGGGGAGACCTCCATCTCTTGCCGACACCGGAGTGCCGGTCGTAGTTGTCTGTAAAGCCGAGGCTGTATCCCTCTGGGGAGTGGAGTCCGTTCTTCTCGGTGTCGCTGTCAAACGCGGTGTTGGAGGAAGAGTATTCGTTGCTCGAAGACGATGTGTATTCGCCAGAGCTTCGGTAGAACGTCGTGCTTGGCGACGGCGATGCTCTCTGGTGCCACATCAGTGTTCAGTTTCGGCTATAATGCAAGGATAGCAAATGGAGATCTGTAGTAGGTAGCACAGGAAACAGGGAGTGTCGGAGTAGCCACGGAGGAAGAACCCGACCAACGGGCACACAAACACCCACAAATGGACATGGGGCCGTCTGTACCCCTTGGCTCTCCACCCAGGGAATTACCCTTTCCGGCAGTCGGCCCCGGCCTGTTTTCCTCGAGACAATAGGCTGCAGGGAAACGGATTTTTTCAGCACTCGTGTGAGCACGGGGATTCGAATATGAGGGTCTCGGAGTGGCCGGAGTTGATTGATACGGTACCATAAATGGTGTAGATATGTGTAGGATATGTGTATGTAATGTAGTAAGCAAATAGTGAGACCCTGGAAGGGAATTTATAGTCGCTATGTCGGGAATAGTGTTCTTTTTTGTTTCCTCCATTTGTAAATTTTTGAGATTTCAAGAATTCTCCAATTACAAACCGATCTTTACAAAACCTTTTCCCACCCGGGAAAGTCCCCGTGAGTCGTCAAACACATACTATACTCCCAGAAGGAAGTACACATTTACTTGGGGTATAAGATTGTTGTAAATATATAGTATATGATGGTGGTCCCCGTCTCAGGACTGAACTCTTCCAGTTAATTGCGCACAACTCCCTCAGCTGTCGTGTCACGACTACTCGCATTGTCGCGCAAGCCCTCTTTATTCTTCCAAGGATCGAGAGAAAGGCCACATTGTAGAAGTGGCACCGATAGCGAGAGATACGGTACCATGAAGACAGATGCGGACACCACCACACCGTAGCACTCCACGAAGGACACGGCTCGACGGGACTTACATTCTCAGTTGGAGTACGAATTGATTCTCCCCACTGTCTTTAGTCGCTTCTTCGCCCCCGCTTCCCCCCCAGCTGCCATGTCAAAGACAACCAAAATGACGCTGGAAGAACAGCAGAGGTTGGACAACTCTATCACCATCATCAAGAACGAGATCTACCAGATGCGCAAATGTCTTGAGTCCAAACACAAGTTTATGGACTCTTTGAAGCATGCCTCCAACTTCTTGAACGAATTGAGGACAAGCAGCTTGAACCCAAAACAGTACTACGAGCTGTACATCCTAATCTATGATGGCTTGAACTATTTATCAAACTACCTCAAAGATAACAATAAAGAGTCTAACAACAACTACTTAATTGACTTGTACGAGTTAGTGCAGTATGCGGGGAATATCATTCCAAGACTGTACTTGATGATCACTGTCGGTAGTGTCTATATGGGTCTTGAAGACGCTCCAATCAATGAGATATTGAACGACATGTTGGAGATGTGTAAAGGTGTTCAAAACCCAATCCGTGGCCTTTTTTTACGCTATTACTTGATCCAAAAGACGAAGAGCTTTTTGATTAACTTCGAAAACTCAAGCAACTTAGATAAAGTCATCAATTTTATTGTGGCGAATTTCATCGAGATGAATAAGCTATGGGTCAGATTGCAACACCAAGGCCATTCTAGTGAAAGAGCCAGGAGGGTTGAGGAAAGAAATGAGTTGAAAATTCTTGTAGGGTCCAACTTAGTCATGCTAAGCCAATTGGAAATGGTCTCCAAAGAGCTATACAACGAAAAAATCTTGCCTGAAATCTTACAACAGATTATCAGATGTAAAGATACAATTGCTCAAAACTATCTACTGGACGTCATCATCCAGATTTTCCCAGACAATTTTCAGGTATACAGCTTGCAAACCTTTTGTAAGGCTTTACTGCTGGTCAATGAAGACGTAAGCATCACAGACTTACTCAACTCTTTAATCGAAAGGTTGATCGATTACAGGAAGAGAAACAGCACAGAGTCATTGGGCGATTTTTCTTTCTTGAAGACTTTCGTTGAGTTTATTGAGAATTTGAACCAGAACGACCCTGAGTTTAATATCAAGAATTACTGCACCATTTTAAACGGAATTTTGAAACTATCTTTGATATATAGCAAGGAAGACGATGAAGTGTTGGACAATTTGAATCTAATATACAAATTATCGATTGATAAGTTCAATTTGATCAAAGATTCTTCCGAAGAAATTGATGATTTTAGGATCATCTTGAAATCGATTGAAAATTTCGAAGATTTCAACAATTTCTTCAAAATTAATGATGATAACTATTTCAAGTTGTTCAACTTGCAGAGCCTTTCCATTAAAAAGGAAATTGGCACCTTAATTTTGAACAACTTGATTGACAACGATATCCGAATCGACAATTTGGAAAGTTTGCAAATGGTTTTCAAATATCTGAACGAATCGATCCTAGTCAAGGAAGATAAACATCAGGTGAGCGAAACCAAGAGAGACCTCTTTGGCGATAGTTCCACAGATAATAGTGCCAGCAATGAACTGATCGAATTGGACATATATCATGAGTTCTTAAACAAATTCTTACACTTAGTTTACAACAAGGATTATAAAGTGCAATATGCATTACTAAACGAGTGTGAGGTTCACTTATCGAAGGGAAACTATTACAGGACATACCCAACCTTGATTTCGATTTTAATCAGATTGATCAGAAAGAGGAATTTTGAGAAGGCTGATAAGAAAGAACTAGTGAACATGTTTAATAGGATTTCAAAACTGATCAACATGATCAAAGACAAAATGCCAATCAAGGCCCTAAACTTGAATTTGAACTGTGCGCAAATTTCAAACGAGTGTCTCCTGAATAACATCAGTTATGAGTTTTTTATTGAATCTTTCATAATATACGAAGAGATGATAATCGAGTCGAAAATCCAAATCCAGTGTTTGATGAACATAATCAACAAACTCATTTCGTTGGACCAGATGATCATACTTGATGTCGAAGATTTCAACAAATTGATTACGAAGGCCACTCTTTATGGTAGTAGACTTTTAAAAAAAACGGATCAATGCCGTGCAATTTACAACTCATCCCATTTATGGTGGATCAATAAGGAGGAGGATGCGATCGCAGAGGGAGATGATGACGAGGAAAAGGAAGATAGCGCAGAACCAGAAGAAACCGGTGAGTCGCATCTACAAGAAAACGCCAACCAAATTTCGTTGAAGAAAGACGACAAACGAGTGTTGGAGTGCTTGCAAAAGTCGCTACGGATCGCCGATTCGATCATGGACAACAACGTGAGTGTCGAGCTTTTCATTGAAATTCTCAACCAGTCTATCTACTATTTCATCCACGGCAACGAGATGATCAACGTGCGGTACTTGAACGGCTTGATTGAGTTGATTGGCAACAACTTCAAGGAGATCGGCCAAACTAACGGCCAGATCGAAGGCCCATATCTCTCCACGTGGAAGCACTACCAGCGAACGCTGAAGTACATCAAGGAGCAGCGGGTGGTGGATGCGAGATTTCACGAAATAGCGATATAGAACATGTGTGTAGGCCGACTATCTCTATCTGTACAACCCAATCAGAAGAAACCCTCAACATAGCGAGGCGGAAAAGAATTAGCGAGAAAAAAATGCTGGCTGGGAAAATTTTTTATCGCTCTGTGTATAAAAGAAAGGCCGTTCCTCTTCTTGAGATGTCGTGAGTCGAAAGGGTCCAAGCAGTTCTTGAACTTAGTTCATTTTGCAACCAGCAGTTGCTGTTTGTGTGATGAAGATTGAGCTACTTCTTTCCAATTCTTACTCGACTATGACGACATGGTATAGAACCGTCTTGGCGTAGGATATGGTTTCTTTTGCAAGTTATCATTTTTCCTTCGTCCTAGTCATTCGGCGTCCCTTGTGGGTGCTGTCTGAGGGACTTTACTTGCCAGTAATTATGCAATTCTGACCTATAAGTGTCTGCTGGTTAACCTCTAAAGGTTTGGAGGTTCAATAGTCTCCCTTTTTTTGGTTTCATTTATTTTGAAACCTTTTTCTTTTCTGTTTTTTTTTCAAGATTTTCTTTTGCTAAAAACTATACACAGTTTCATATGATGAATAGCTACCATTACATTCGCAGTTTCCACGGTAGTGATGTCGGATAAGGCCGGCACGAACCCATCTTGCTTGGCCTTGACACCTCGGTGACCGCCCATAGACCTTCCATGGATGTCTGATTGTTACTGTGTTTAGAATAAAAAGTAGTACTGTAGAGTAGTGAAATTTCTTCTGGGATTACGTTGCTGTTTTGATCTTGATTACTTAGATTAGATTACTGCTGCACACACCCTTCCAAGTCGGTTGGGATCTCTTTGTCGCTCCACTTGACGTTGTCAAGCCCCATATCAGCTAGATTGTCCTGGATAACTCCAGGTGGCGGAGGTAGAATTTTGTTGAAGTTCTCCATCTCTTGGTCGATGTAATCCCTAGTCTCAGGATCTTCCTCGTTGTAGCTGCTATCATCAAATTTGTTCTTAACGTTCTCCAAATGCTTCAGCTGCATCACATATCGTTTGTAGTCTTCGTTGTCTTCGCTAGGTTTCGAACTGTTTTTCAAGTCTTTGAAGTATTCGTGGTAGTTGGTAACAGCTGTGTTGACTGAGTCGTACATCATCTCTTTGCTTGTCAACCTATTTAGCATCTTCATAATGACATTGGTAAGTTTATCCACGTCTCCATCGCCAGCTCCCATGGCACCCCCGTTGTTTTCTGATAGTAGATCCTTCAATTCGTCAAATCCTTCCAGACTTTCGTCACCACCGATGTCCATGCTGTTGAGCAATGTAGTTAGCAATTCTTCGTTCTTATCCATCTTTTGTGTAGACTCATCCTCAACTTGTTGTGAAGATGTCTTTAGTCTATTTATGGTTTCATTCACTGTATCTTGAAACCCGTTTTCTTTGCCATTGACCGTCGTTTTCCCCTTTTCGCCAATGTCGGGCTCACTGAGCAACGAGTTTAGTTCGTTACCAGTCCCCTGGGGGTCCAACATACTCATGAAATCCTCAAGCTGTTTCGAAAACTGCGGATCCAGTCCTGCAGCTGCCGCAAACTCTTTTATGTCTGCTGATTCTTTTTCTTCTGCCGGTGCTTTGTCATTGTTGCTCAATTTTAAGTTTGACTCTGCTCCTCCCTTTTTGTCTATCACGGTTGCACCAGGCTCTTGAGACAAGATTTCTTCATCAAACTCATCCAAGTAGTCATCCAAGTCATCAAATTCATCAGCCATTGCTTGTACTGTATTGCAATGCTTCTGTGCCTCAAGACCGCAATAAGAGCCGGTTAACAGTATCTTGGCAATCACAAGTTCTTCAAACATGTCAGCGAACTTTTTTTTCTTCACCACCACTTGGGCATAAGCAAATCTTTTGCTTCACCATTTTGGTACTCTTTTTACCTTACCATCAACTGCCAACCCTAGACATCTACCTAACTATACATACTTTATACTGACATGGCAAGAGACTTACGAACAGAGAGGATCCAACAAGAAAGAAAACAGTGGAGAAAGGACCATCCGTTTGGGTTTTACGCTAAACCCACAAAGGCATCGGACGGTGCACTTGATCTTCACAACTGGACTGCCGGTGTGCCCGGCAAACAAGGCACGATTTGGGAAAACGCAACTTATCCATTAACCATATCTTTCCCTGAAGATTATCCGGCAAAGCCCCCAAAGGTCCGTTTTCCAAACAACTTTTATCACCCAAACGTTTATCCTAGTGGGACGATATGCTTGAGTATATTGAATGAAGAGCAAGATTGGAGGCCTGCCATCAGTATTAAACAGCTACTGATGGGTATCCAGGAGTTGTTAGATACTCCAAACCCAAACTCACCTGCACAAGAACCTGCATGGAGAGCGTTCCAGAAGAGCCCCGAAGAGTACGAAAAGAAGGTCAAATCTCAAAAACTACAATACAGTAATAAAAACTGACATTATTTTGTTGAAATGCACAAGGATGTATAGAAACATATATGATGAAAAAGAAGAAAAGAGAAAGCATTTAAAAAGCATGAGCCAATCATTCTGTCTTCTTATATTCAATGAATCGTTGTAAATTATTAAGCGTTTCTTCAGCTTGCTTTTTCAATCTGAGGTTCAAATTCTTATCGATATTTTTGTAAAGCTTTTTGTAATCCCCCATCACACTAATCAAAACCTCATTTAAGTTTCCTCCATGGTAAATGGGTCTATTGTAGGGATAATCGTCGTCGAACATTTCGAAAACGGAGTTGATGGCTAGGGTCACGGTTTCTTCTACCAAATAATGATATTTGTTGTGGAATTTAGAAATATTCAGTCCGCTCTCTAACTGGGTGTTATAAAAACTCAATGGAATGGATATGTTGTATTTAACGATGAAATCCACAATAGCTTTGGTTGTTTCGATATTTCCAACATATTTAGCTAGCAGGGAAAGATACATCAGTAGCGATGTTATGAATTGAAGTTTTGATTCTAAATCGACAGCAGTATCAATACTGCTGACTTTCACTCCTAATTGGATCAATGTGTTTACCTGAGTCTCTTCTGATGCGAACTTAGAAGGATCTAGTTCTAGTAAGTTCAACTTGAAATTCAGGTAATCAACTAAAAGCTCGAGATCAAGATCGGATTCACTCGACGATTGCAATAGAGTTATGAAGTCGTTACTGATTTTGTTACTATTCAAGCTCTCTAAATCAGATAATAGCTTTTCATTGACACAGTTGTTAGAGTTCAAATAGATTATCAAATTGTTCAAACAAATAAGCCTTTTGTTATTTTTAAAGTCAACCTCAAAAAGTTTTCCTAAAAATGGCAAAATGTTATCTGTGCACTGAGAAATGAAAACTTTGTCTTTCTTAGAACTATCTTCCAAGAACAAAGAGCCTTTTATTTCGATTATAGTGGTAAGTAAGTCTAATGAGATATCGACTATTTGAAACTCTTCATCTTTCTCGGAGTTCAAATCAATTTCATTCAAAACGTTGAATACCTCCTTCAGTGTCGAGTCCAAATTGTTTGTGAGATCATCTTGAATCTCTTGAATCTGCAACTTAATTCCTATAACATAAACTTTCCCCAAGGGAGATTTCTCAAATAACGCCCCGCTGTTAAAGAGTAATTTTTCAAAAGCAGCTTTAAATTCTGTATTGTTTAGTAAAACATCTTTGAGAAAGTTTTCACTGATGCTAGATAAGTCGTAGACAAACTGTAATACGCTTAGACTTAAGGAAATGTTAAACTTAGTAGCTGTTTCAAATTTGAGAAGAGAGAATATCACGTTCAAGACATTCGAGTCAACCAATTGCGGAATGAGAGAGCCATTGATGGTTTCCAGGTTTAACTCCATGACTAAATTGTCAAGAATACCTATCAAATTATTGATGTAGCTGAGTAAAAGATCTTTGCTCAAAATATCGACATTGGAGTCGTTTAAATGAGTCAACGAATCGAAAGCCTTGGTAATGTTGGAGTGAATTATGTCCCAGATTCCGTTTCTCCAGAGATATATTGAAAGATCGTAGTTTTCTTCGACAATCAAATGTTTCAGCAAGTCTAATGAACTAACAATTATCTCGTCGAACTGGGCTTCTTGCTTGAGTAAATCGTTCATGACTATTTTAACAAGATCGTTTTTGAGAAACAGTTTCCGAGTCGCCTCGTCATTGTTGCACTGAACCAAGATGCTGTTAATGGTTATCAATTTCTCGTTAACAGAACATGTCGAAGAGGCCTTAATCTTGTCCAACATAGAGTTCACCTTGGTAGATTTGTTGGAGTCAGTTTTCTTGCCATTTGCTCCGTTTGGATTGTTGAGCTGGTTTGCTCTGTGTCTCTGCTGTGAAAGCTTCGATCTCTTTTTTAACTTGGCCATTTTCTATTAGTGAGTGAAAATAGAGTTTTCTTATGCTATCAGTACCAAAAATCCTGCAAAAATATCACTTTCAAAGATGCATTAAGTTTATAGAAGTGGAATTTTCACTGATAAAATTTTTTTATTTTTGCTTTTATTTCTGCTTTATTTTTTTTTCTTTACATTTCTTGATTTCATGACACTAATTAGTATCTGAGTATTCTGACATCTAACCAATTGGCAACTAAAAACCAAAAATAGTGGATATCACGTTTAACTAAGTGTACTTTATTACATACGTACTACAGCAAATCTATATATGTACAAGCGCAGATCTTTTCCGATCATTAATGCCCAAATGTGCTTACTCTTTCTTCTGCTCGAGCCTCTCTCTAAGCCGGTCTAGTTCAACACTCTGGTCAACACCATTCACGATCTTGTCACCGTTCTTGTCGAACTGTGGAACGTCGATATCAGCCCGTAGGTTCCCGTCTTTCCGCAATTGCTCCACGACGAGGGGCTCAAAGAACTTCACGCCCGAGTATACGCCAAGCCCACTGAACACGAGAACCGTCAACAACTTGTGGCCGTTGGAACCCATTGTCTGGTAATTATGGTTTTGTATCTACTTCTGATGCAATCTCTTCTTTCAGCTCCGGCCTGCCCGCTCCGCAAAAGCTTCATAATACGCCAACATTTCTTCGTCGATGTTCTTCACCAGTCCTTCCAGGGCCCGCGCAAAATCCTCACGTCCAACACTCTCCCGGCCTGCACTGACGGCAACAAGACCGGCTTCTTGGCAGAGTAAGACACACTCAGAGCCTGAGCATCCACTCGTCTTCTCTACAAGGTCCAGCAGCAATGTCTCGCGGACGTCATCAGAGATTCCAAACTTTGCTGTATTCTTGTAGAGAATTTCGTAACGGGCCTCATAGTCTGGTGGCCCCACGTAAACATGCCGATCAAGACGACCTGGTCTGAGCAAGGCAGCATCGATAGAGGCAGGCCGGTTGGTAGCTCCAACAAGGATGACGCCGTTCAATTCCTCTACACCATCGAGCTCGTTCAACATAGTGTTCAAAACTTGTTTGGAGACATTGGTAGACTCCGATCCCTCCCTGTCGACGGCAATTGCATCGATCTCGTCGATAAATATAATGGACGGGGAAGAAGCCCTGGCCTTGTTGAAGATATCACGGATCTTCCGCTCACTCTCTCCAACGTACTTGTCAAAGATCTCAGGCCCTTTGATAGCGAGGAAATTAAGACCACTTTCAGTGGCCAAAGCTTTCGCCGTCATGGTCTTAGAGCAACCTGGTGGTCCGTACAACAGTAAACCTTTTGGAGCTTTTATTCCAAACCTTTCAAAGCGGTCTGCCTCTTTGAGTGGAAGCTCCACCATCTCATGCAACTTCCTTTTCAAAACCTCCTGTCCGCCAATATCACTCCATCTCACTTTGGGCATCTCAAGGATAATCTCCTTCATGGCACTAGGACGAATATCCTTCATAGACAACTGGAAATCTTCGTATCTCACTCCAACATCCTTTATGTTATTATCACTAGCTTCAAGGTGTCTGTTTATGGCTTTCATTACACTTTCTCTTACCAAGGAAAGTAGATCGGACCCAACATAACCATGAGTTTTCGACGCAATCTCCTTGATTTCCTGAGTGTCAATCTTTTTCAACCTCTCTTCAATTTTCGACATTTGCTTCATCAAAATATCGAACCTACCCTCGATATCAGGAATTCCAATTTCTACTTCGAGATCAAATCTACCTGGTCTACGCAAACTTAAATCAATGTTTTTGAGCTCGTTGGTTACACCAATGACAACGACTTTACCACCACCGTTGAGTTCATCCATCATGGCACTGAATGTGCTTAATATTCGACTGTCGACGTCACTGAAATCTTCCTTGCTCTTCCTATTTGGTAAAATGGACTCAATCTCATCAATCAAAATCATGGAGGGTTGATACTTAATCGCCTCTTTAAAGTTCCCTCTCAACTTCTCCTCGCTGTCCCCTAGATATTTTGACATGATCGAAGATCCGTCAATCTTGATAACATGACATCCTCGGAATTCACTGGCAAGGCTTTTTAAAAGCATACTTTTACCCACACCTGAGTTACCATATATTAAAATACCTCTTGGTGGTTCAATGCCAAATGACCTGAACAACTTTGAGTTTTCAAGGGGTATTTTGATGGTTTTTTGCAAATACACTATAGTTTTGTCCAATCCACCAATATCTTTGAACCGGTGTTTTTTGTAAACTTCAGGTAATATCTCTCGGGTCGTGAAATTAACTTTGGTATTTTTTGGATGTACTAGATATCCAGTCAAGCTTTTTTCACCAAGATCATCAGCGGAGGAATCTAAACTTAATTCTTTCATCTTCTGCTCAATATCTTGATCAACTGCAGCAATATACCACGTTCCACAGTTTAAGCCTCTATAGATAATTCCAATATCAATAAGCTTCGTCAATGTCAAGGTTGTATCGGCATCTTTAGTTACCTCCACCTCAATACTTCTGGCATATTCCAACTTTCCAGTGTAGCTGTTCAAAACCGCACGATCTCCTAGTAGAACTCCATATAAATCGAGATAAAACTGATTGACTAAGATAACATTATCTTCAATCTCTCCTGTCTCGGCATTGGCAACGTCAACAAGTAAAATCAGTTCTTTGAGTCCAAATGTTACCTTAACAAAAGAACCACTTGTCAGCTCCAACATTTCAAGTGCAGAATTGGTTATGTAAACAGTTGCATAGTTTCGGGAGTTTTTTAATATCTCGCCTGTGGCTGGCCTGATTATGAATTCCCTGATTGTCTGTTTGACTTTGGACGGTTTGGGGCTAGAACCCTTGTCTTTGTCGATAGAGGAACTCCCCTTTTTGGCGGCTGTTTTTGAAGGTGCCATTTGTTTTGCAAAGCGGACAGGCTGTTATTTACAATACAATTTGGTATAAAATAAAGTAACCATAAGTCAGCGTAGGAAATAGTTATCAGAGGAAAATTAAAAGACATAATTTTTTTCTTCACGCCGAAATTTGGTTACTGAAAAATGAGAATTCATGTTACCGTCTGAACACACGTTAAACACATGAAGGATATTTTTTTCATTACTGTTATAATCCTAGTTTGTTAGTCCAAAAGCTGGTGGGCAAAAATGAAGCCAACACCTGCACTGCTAAAGTTTTTCCCGCCAGTGCTGGCAAACATAGAAAACAAACGCCCGCCCCTAAAGGTACCTTTCAAATATGAGCACGTACCTCGATTCAGACATAAAGCAGACTCTAGAACTAGGATAATAAACAATATGCTCCCCGATGAGTTCAAGTTGAGTAACAGAATGCTATTTTATTCTATATATTTTGATCATGATATAAAGCTGGTATATAAAGATCCAAAGCCGATTGACATTGAACAAACTCGAATACTGGATCTTGGCTCAAATCTTCTTATGCTAAGAATATACCACACATTACTTACCAATCGGCCCGAGACAGACCCAATAGAGTTGATAGATAAGGTTGATCCAACAGAAATCAATACACTCAAAATACGACATGACTTTATTAATCAATTTAATCAGATCTTGGACTCAAAGAATCTGCTGTCAAAAATCTCAATCAACTCGACACTATTGAAGACGATTAAAATTGAAAAGTCAACTCGACATAAAGTGTTGCCGATGCTTATAGGATTAGTGCATTGTCAATACGGGTATGAGCAGAGTAAAAAATTCATTGATGAGTGGGTTATTCGTGGGAAATGGTCCACTGTCGAAAGTTATAGCCACAGAGGATTACTGGAAATTTATACAGATAAGAAGATGGACGTTTTTTAAGTCTATTTATTATCAACAAGCATATATACATAGAATATTTGAATCTGTAAATAGGTATACCTAAGGCGGACATCCAAATGGTACAGGTCTCCAGGATGGAAACGTCTCAAATAAATATAAGGAGGGCTTGACTCTCTTGTTTTGTACATAATTACCAGCATCATGATCAATATCTTGAATCTTTTTCTCTGCAAAATTGTTGTCGATGACCCAAAACCTGGTCATTATACTTTCTAATTTCTCTGCTTTTTCGAATAGTTTACATTCAGTCAAAAAATTGTAGTATTTCTGTTTCAAGATAGGTAAACATTTCTTGCTTATGTCACTGCTAATCATCAACAAATTGAGTAATGATTCAATATTCGTCTTATTGACAAAGCCTACATTGGTCAACATATCAATCAACCAACCAACAGTTTGAGTGTATTCTCTGTCGTCTTGCAAATATTGAATGGTTTGGTTAGCCAAAAGTTTGCTTTCTACATAGCCCTGGTCGTACTTGACAAATGTTTTCATTGTAGCAAGCTTGAACATGAATGTCCACAGTTTGAAACAAAAGTCGGGTTCTAACTTTTCCACGACTTCCCCCCACATTTTTCTTAAACCTAACATCTTCTTTTCATTTAGATTTTCGTTTTTCTCCCCATGGAGAATCAGGTAATTTTTGAAAATCAACAATTGTATTGAAAATTCATTAGGTTTTGAAGCAATCAACTTGTTGAGCTTGCCTATTTCTGTAACTAACTCTTTCACCTTCCTATTTTTCTGCAACTCTTCTTTTCGTATTTTTTTAATGTTCTTCAAAACACTTTCTAATTCTTCGATGTCTGCTTCACTTATAAATAAAAGATTCTCCTTCCTTCTTGCATCGTTTTCTCGTTTTATACGTATTCTCCTTTCATTCTTGATGCATTCAATCCATTGATCCAAGTTTACCTCCAGCGCTCCTTGTTCTTTATACTGCCCTATTGCCTTTTCCCAGTACTCAGACTTGATCCAGTTTAGAGCTCTTAGGGCTACCAGTCTCATCATCTCCAAGCTTGGTAACCTTTCGTGTGTACTTACATGTCTCGTTTCAACAAAATAATTGGGCAAATTAAGTTCGATAGCTAATTTATGTAAACTGATGTTGTATATCGATTGCTGAAATGGATCAAGTAAACCATTGACAAATTTTATTATACACATTGAGTATTGCAACCTAATAGATAAGTCCGACATACTGGAAGTGCTGGTTACTCTAGGATAACTTTTCTCATATGTTGATAAATTAGCCCCTGTTTTTTTTTCATCTTCAAGAATCGCCTCTGTCAACAAAGCAGTAATTTCAATGCTATGGGGAATAGGGCCTTTGGTTAAATAGGAGCGGACTTTTGAGATGGCTTGAGTTTTCTGATCTGGGTATCTCGAGTGAAAAAAGTCTTTGTACAGTTTCTCCGCCTCCTGAGGGAACTTGTAAGGCGTCAACTGAGGATTATTCATACTCAGCAAGGAATCAGAAGCAAAGTAATAAGTGAAAACCAACTCCGAATACTAATGAAGGGGCAAGCTAAGGAACTAGATCCCGGATTTATACTTTGACGTGATTTAGACGGAAATAAAGTGGAAATTACGTGAATATTTTTTTTCTTGCTGACAAAAAAATCTCTTATACCTCACCTTGCGCAACCTTATCTCTACAGAATCGCAACGCCCAGGCTTCCCCAGTTACTAAAATGATTGCCGTATCTTATCAGTTCAAGAGGACCAATTGCAGGTATCATCATGTCTTACTTCACAATTGGCTCTACAGGATTTGTGGGCTCTTACTTTTTGGCAAAAGCTTTGGAATCTCCAGCGGTTAGCAAAGTTTTCAGCTTGACTAGGAAAGATTTTGAAACGAACGGAGATAAGCTAACTAAACTAGTTTTCAAAAACCCTGAGGAATGGAGTGATATCATCAAGGAGTCCAAAGATGTTCCAGATCACTCGACATTTTTTTCGGCATTTGGCACTACACGCAAAATTGCAGGATCTGCTGAAAATTTCGTCAAAATTGACCATGGTATAAACTACAGTTGTTTCAAGGCGGCTAAGGAGTCAGGTAAATACGACACCGCCATAATCGTGTCGTCTTTGAGCGCAAACAAAGACTCCTTTCTTTTATATTTGAAGACCAAGGGTCAGTTAGAACAAGACATTATTGACTTGAAATTCAAGAGAACCATCATTTTAAGACCAGGATTTTTGATGGGGCAACGTAAAACCTCTGTGGACATGAACGGTCAAATAGGGAGCTTTATTGGAAAACTCACCAGAGATACAATGTTCAGTGGTTTGGCTGGTCACCCAGTTTACGCTGAGGAGGTTGCCAAGTGTGCCTTGAAGATGAGTCTCGAGCCTATTGGCGAAGCTGGGGAGGTCATTATCATCGATAGCAAGACAATCATAGATTTGGCGAAATAGGGAACTTCCAATCTAGTTGGAATGCTTTAACGTAGTAATGTTTAATGGCTTGTTCTTATAGTTTATTAATAAGTATATTGATATGTTTTATCTACTTTTATATAACATAATATGGTAATTTATTATACGCTATTCGAGAATAAAAATACACAAGATGTTTATCTCAATTTGGTGAAACCGATATCCTTAGCCTTTTCTCTGAAACATTGTCTGCACATGTTGATACCGTACTTTCTGACTAAACCAGAGTGGGAGGAGCAGATTCTACATTGTCTAGAACCTTTACCGAAGTTTCTTGGGTGGGAGAACCAAACGTTTTCGTGAGCCATGATGAATCTGTGGAAGAAAAATTACATTAAAAAAGGTCTGTTAGTATATTATTCACAAAAGCAGTTTCTGCAAGAGGTGGCGTGTGCTTTTTTGCTTGATCAATGTTTGCATAGTTGATATGGTAATAGTGTTGAATTTACTGACGACTGTTCCCAAGCTACTTGTTCGTGTCACTGCATTTCTCTAAACTAGAACCTCCTGAAAGCCAGGTTTCAAATCGTTACACTGAACGTCTCATCTTTCTATTCACCTGTCATAGGCCTAGAAATGACCGGAAGCTCCTATCTCTTGTTGAACTCTAGGTCGTGTCTTGATGCTTGTAGCACGTACATCTTCTTATGTCGTTTTTCGTGTATCTTGTCTTTTCAATCTTTTCAATCTCTTTAATCTTACAATTTCCATAGTGTCGATTGCAGTTCCTGTTTCTCCGTTTTCCGACACCTATCTCGGTGTCTATTTCTTTTCTTATGCTTTCATTTCAGTTTCAATCAACATATCAAAAACAACATGTCTGCAAATGCCATCTCCGTCTGAGTATTGTAGCCTTACATACTATTTATCTGGGATGTGGATCAGAATATGACTTTGAGTGCTAAGCTTCTTGGACGTGACTTCAAGAATCGCAATTTTCCATATTTCATTCTCTATTATGCCTTCTAGGTGTATCGTTTTTTTCACAGTCTGTCCCCTCGTCAGCTGCAGTTTCCCTCCTTCGCACCTTTCGCATTCTTGGAATTTGTCTTTACTATGACGTGACTGTCTTTTTGGTGCGGTGCGAAGAGTGTGCACAAAAGTTAAGTGTTGAAGAAGGCGCGCCATTCCATAAAACCCTGCTTTAACCCTTTTTATGCGCACGTGCTGCAACTCATATTCTGTCGTGGTAAAAAAGCTTACGTAACATTTGTTTTTTCCAAAATATTCGAATTATCTCAACTTCATAACCTTTTTTATGTTATTCTCTTTTATTTTATTTTATTTTCTTTATTTTATTTTATTTCATTTTCCAAATAATTTTTTTGTTGTAAATTTTTCGTCAGCATTACAGCAATGTCAGATAGTGGTTAAGTATCAAAAAGTCTGTTAGATCAAAGTCCAAAAGCTTCCAAGTAGCAGCGGCAAAATGGCAGGTCACAGATCTACGCTAAAAAAAGCGAACAAGTCTTTCAAAAGCCCTCATTCCTCAAAGAGATCCCTCAAAGCGCTCAATAAGGGTAAGGTCGAGAAGACCGTTGCCAACAACAAAGCCGTGAAAGTCCAAAGCAAACTTGAACGTAAGAACCAAAAAAACCAGTTGAAGAAGAACAAAATCGATAAGACTCTGCAACAACAGAAATTGTTCAACTCCAATAAAATCGAAAGAATCGTTACGATTATACCTTTGACCAAGAATCAATCCGTCGTGGATATTATCAGTCGCATCTTGAATGAGGAGATAGATGGCAAGATCGCTGATGAAAGAGTGTTCACGGTTCCAATTGATAGATTTAAAGCTACCATCAAGTTCATTATACCAGATCTGGACAATTTGATCTCAATCTTAGATGCATGCAAAGTTTCAGATTTTGTCATTTTCGGACTATCCGCAGTCGAGGAAGTGGATTCAGCTTATGGTGAACAAATCATAAGAGCCGTCGAGGCCCAGGGGATTTCAACCAATTTTGCAGTTTTGCCTGATTTAGTTTCTAGTTACCCTAAGAAAAATTTACAGCTAGATGTCTACAAGTCTTTGTTCTCCTTTTACGAACATTTCTTCCCTAATGTTGAGAAGCTCTACACTCTGGAAAATGATAGCGAATCTATGAACTTATTAAGGAACATTTGCCAGAAGGTTCCTAAAGGTATTCACTGGAGAGATAACAGAGGCTATTTACTGGCTGACAAGCTTGATAAAGTTCATATAAATGAGGTCGAGAGCGTTTTAACAATTGATGGCATTGTCAGAGGAACAGGATTCAACGTCAACGGATTGATACATTTACCAGGTTTTGGAGACTTCCAAATTGAAAAGATTGAGAAGATGATTTCTAGAAGCAGTGATAACGATATTATACTACCAACCAATAGAGAGTCTCTGAATGTACTACAGGACAAAGAACAAGGTGATCTATCAATGGATCAAATGGAAGATATAGATGGAGAACTTAGCGATTTAGAGGACGACTACCAGCTTGATGATGATTGGAATTTGGTTGACAAAAAGGCTGTTCCTAAGAGGAAGAGGCTTCCGAAGGGAATGTCTGAATACCAAGCTAGATGGATGAAGGATGAAGAGATTGAAGCAATGATTGCAGAAGTAGGCTTGCAGGATAGTAGCGATATACCGACGGAAGAAAGTCCCATGAATGATCTTGATGCTGAAGAAGAGGAAGAAGACGACGACGAAGAAATCATGGAAGACGTTATCTCCCCGGAAGAGCACGAAAAACAGTTACAAGAATACAGAAAAAGAGAACGTGAGGAACTCGACTTTCCTGATGAAATCGAACTCCGTTTTGACGAGATTGCCACTGAAAGATTGGCAAAATACAGAGGTGTCAAGTCTCTTGCCTCTTGCTTATGGGATTACGACGAAGTTGATGAAAGAAGACCTGACGATTGGTTGGAGTACTTAAGAATCAAAGGTTACAGAATTTACAGAAATCAAATGGTTAAGAAATACAGATCAGCTGTGAGTGTTGTTGCAGGTGACAAAGTTAGAATATCGATTAAGTATGATGAAAACCTTTTCTCTCGTCTGGTTGATCCAAGAACTAAACCGTTTGTAATCTACTCATTGTTACCAACTGAGAACAAGTTGGCAGTTTGCAACTTTTCAATCCAGACGTGGGAATCATATGATGAACCAATTAAGTCAAAGGAAGCAATGGTAGTTCAATACGGGTTCCGCAGATACGCTATCAATCCATTATTCTCACAGCACACAAGAAACGCAAACAATGTCGCCAAAACCCAAAGATTTTTGCACAAGGGCCAATTTGCTGTTGCAACTGCCATTGTGCCAATGTCGGCTACTAGTTTACCTGCACTTTTCTTTAAATCTAACGCCGACGGTAGTGGCATGCAAATTTTATGTCAAGGTACATTTGAAAACACCGATTTCACAAGAATTTTGACCAAAAGAGTTGTTCTCACCGGTGAGGTTTTCAAGATCCACAATACGGTTGTTACAATCAGATTCATGTTCCACAACTCCGAGGATGTTAATGCTTATAAGAATGTTCCGCTTTTCAGTAAGATGGGCAGGTCGGGTTTTATCAAAGAATCGTTGGGTACCCACGGTGATTTCAAAGCTTCATTCGATAGCAAGTTAAACCAGCAAGATATTATTGGAATGGAGTTGTTTAAGAGGGTATGGCCAAAACAAGGGACGCTTGTACCGTTCTGATACAGGGCGCTTTCTCTGACATAGAACCTTTATAAAGCAAAGATGTAAGTCATGTATAAAAAAAAGGACAAATACGGTAATTTATCCGAGCATCAATTTCTCGTTCTCTTTTCTCTGTAAGTAGGGACTGAACGGATTTTGGACGTACTTTGTTGAATTAGCTATTGCAATGCCAATCCAAACGACTTCTTCACTAACCATCTCAAATGTTGCCATTACATTCGACAAATAATAGTACCACATACACGTGTTTATCATGTAAAATTCAGTTTTCTTCCACTGAATTGCAACGGACGCATATGAAAACGGAATGGCATAGATACAACTTAAAAAGACGTGTTGCACAACTATTGCCTGTGAGCAACGAAACTTTCCAGTTGAAAGTTGCACACAGTAAAGACAGAGTTAAGTACGACGATTTTGGATTTGTTATAGAGGAACCGACCAACTCTCATAAACAAAAAGGTCGCAAAGTTAACAGCTTGAGGTACGATTTGCTGCATAGAGGCCGTGCTCCCATCACCAACCGCATTGCCAGCAGAGATTCCAGTCCTGCTGCGTCAGAGATATCAACATTTTCACTTGGTACTTTGAACTCTCATAGTGATTATGATTACGACACCGATGATTTAAGGTCTGAGATCTCAGCTGCTACCAGACTTGAATCAGATTATCATACTGAGGATGACTCTGTGACAGATGATTATGCTACAGACAATGAGTTGACAGAAGAAGAGTGCGAGCCTCTTGAACTCAATGTGTGTTGCTATTGTGGAGATTCGTCTGATAGTTTGGATGACTGTATTTCTCATATGTCTTTGACCCATGGATTGTACATTCCTGAGTTACCATATCTAGCAGACAAAGAAGGATTGGTAAGGCTTTTGTCAGATACTACTGTTTTGGACAAAGAATGTCTTAAATGCGGATTTACGAGCAATAAGCTGGTCGGAATAAGACAACATATACTTGCCAAGGGACATGCATGCATACCTTATGAAACCAGAGAAGAGAGACAATTGTTTAGAAGATTTTACGATTTCAATGAGGACGTTCAGAATACGAAGGAAGCAAGAGAGGAACCTGGCGAGAGTGAAGTTAAGCAAAAAGAACAAGAGACAAGGAGACAAAGTGAGGAGGATTACACTGTGGCAAGGATAGATTCCTCTGGAGTTGAGTTGGCGTTACCTAACGGCTCACGATTGGGACATAGGTCAATGACTAGATATTACAGACAAAGTTTCCCGCGTGGTGAGAGACGTTTTAGCGATGGGGAGAGAACAGTCAGTGTTATCAACAATGAGAACGAAAGACTTCTCAGGATGCAGGAAACAATGAAGCACAACAAAGAAGTGAAGAAGGTGAGTCTAATTGAAAGTAAAATTACAAATAAACAGCTTTCGCAAAACAGCTTGCAGTACAGAAATAATTTAGAGCATTATAGAAATCAAAGGTTTGGCTGATTGAAGATCGAGCTGGTTTCTAGGGGATGGTCACCCTGAAACATATCCAGATAGTTTTCACTTGGGTATTTTCCCTTGTTTACATCCTTGCCAGTTACAGTGCCTTCAAGACCAGCTTCATTTGTGTGGTCTGTATCTGTCTTTGGATTTTTCATCTCAATGACTGAGTCATATGTGCGGTCTTTACCATTGTCATTCTCCTCGTCATCATCATCATTAGCGCCATCTTTACTATCCGATAATTTTAGATTCTCCAATCTTTCTTGACATTCATTGAAATAGTCTAGTAATTTTATGTTATAATTTTCGTCTATACCGTTAATGATAGTTTCAGGTTTTGTTTTAATGTTCGAAGTGTCCGTATCCTTGTTCAACGGTAGATTGGTAATTGACGATATCGCATGAAGCCTGTTCTGTAGGATTTTAAACGAGTTTGATTGTGGTAAAAGCATTAACAACCCATATAAACATTTGAAAAGGTTAATGTTTGTGATGGGGTCCAATAAGTCTAGTCTCAATTTGGCAAAAATAGGACTCTCAAGGAGCTGGATTAACAAGTCCAATTGCACCAATATGTTGATGCTTATTTCATATTTGACCATCTGGTTGATTATACGATAACTGAGCTCATAATTTGAGGTAAGTAGTGTCAAACACAATAACGAGGGAGAATTTAGGGACCAGCATTTGAATAAACTTTCAAAAAGATCAATAGGTTCCTTGGTATTTAAGTTGTTAATTAATTTTTTCCTTAGTCCGTTCAGCTCAGGGGCAATTATCAAGTTATTGTTCAAGATCTGGATCATTATTGATATAAACTTTAAGTCCTCCTCGTTGTTGGAGAACTTGTCCAGTAACACTTGCGATAACGATTTGTACACTCTCTCCGAATCCAAGGATTTACATATTTTCTTTATTATGAAATCGGACTTGGAGTCCAACAATTTAGAGTCCTTTTTGAATAGGTCCAAAAGGTCAATCATGAAGTTGTTGAAATATTTATCGTCCGATTGATTAGATATCCTTGACAACAAGTCCAAAACCTTGTTAATAATTTTCTCGTTAGAGCAGTTCAAGGTTTTCAAAAGAGTTATAAAGATGTTGTCTGTGAATTCCATGAATCTTACTGGATCTTTCTGCTGTAGCATGATCAACCAATCCAAAGAGTTGAGTCTCGTCAAAATATTGGTACTGTTTCTCGAAGTTTTTTTATTGTTCTTTTGTGTTCCCTTATTCTGGTTCTGGTTAGTGAGGAGCTCCATTGAGAGGTTGTTTATGAGTAAGGTATAATTCGTTTCATACTGGTTGGTGGAGACGAGGTTTATCAGGCTGGAGTTTAACTGCAGGGACATTTCCTGAAGATGGGGGTTGTTATCGGAGATGATGTTTAAAAGAATGACTAACAATTTAGGGATGAGAAGGATGAAGGATTCTGGAGAGATGGTTAAAAGGTTTATGAGCCAATCGAGGGAAATGAGCTTGATCAAGTCTTCGTTTGACTCCAAGTTGTTGACCAAGATGTCAATAATCTTCGGGTAGTCAATGATGGTGTTCTGGCCGGGAAGGTATATACCCTCATCGGAGTTAGAGCTGTCGGGTTCGTTCTCAAGTCTCTTTTCTTTTGCAAGAGTTTTGATTTCGTGGATCTTCTTGATCTCCTGCAAGAGCAACTTGAGGAAGTTTTCTGTAATGATTCTGACGTCCTTCAAGGGGGATTTGAGGTACGAGATCAGCGGGTCGAGGAAGGACGGCAAATAGGAGATCAACTCGAGGTCTGGGATGGAGTCGAGCAAGATCAACCAGCTGACGATGAACAGCCTCGTGTACGTGTTGGTGGCGTAGATGCGCTCCTTCAAGAGGGGGATGAACTTGGATAGCGAGAAGGCCTTGGTGGACTGGACGTCATAGTACTGGAGGTTGTTGCCGCTCTTGTCTTGGACAGTCGGGTCCTTGGCTTTGAGCTTGCCGAGGTTGAGCACAGATATGTAGTTCGTCGACTTGTCGCAGACAATGTCCTTGATCAAGCGGTCAAGGATGTCTGCGCCGTTCTTGACGCTGTTCTCCACGTCGGCCACCAATTTGCACAAGATGTCAAAGATCTCGTTGAAATAGATGAGGATCTCGCCCTTGGCGACCTTGGCGATGTTGTACAGTGCTTCGCAGGCGTAGTAGCGGACGTTTGGGTCGTTGTCGCCGAAGCAGGCGATCACAGGGTGGATGATGCTGTTGAGGTACTGGGGGAGCTCGTTCGGGCCCAGGGCGATCGAGATGGCGGCTAGGCCTATCAACCCACCGTACCGGGCTTGCGGCTCGTGGATGTCGTACGCAAACTCGTTCCGTAGCTGCTTGATGATGAGCTGGATCTTCTCCTGCTCGTTGCTGCTCAGCGCCTCGGAGACAATCCGTTCCAACTCCAACGCCGTGGCCTTCCTCTTCTCGTAGATGCGGTCGGTCAAGCCCCGCTTCAGCGCTTTGTCCATAGCCGGTGCAGCACAGTAGCTTCTCTTGGTCCGTCGCAGTGGCAGTGTCACTGACGAACGCTGCCCAGAGCAGCCCCCGCCGCCGTCACAAGAAGCAGCATGTTGTTGTTCATGCCGTCTGTAAATACGTCTCATTCTTCACTATACACGGTCGCAGTATGTACACGGCTTACATAATCCTCTCTCTACTCTTTTCTTTCCACCCACCCATCTATCTCTGAAGGGCCTGGAGCAACTGGACAACCTTGATGTTGGTGTCCAGGAAACGGTTAAGACAGTCGCTGACGCACTGCTCCTCACCGGCGGCGAGAGTGCCGGTGGTGATGTCTGCGGTGACGCACTTTTTGAAACACATGTCGGTGAACTGGGTGACCGACGTCTGGATCTTCGCCTTGGACGATTCCTGCTGGATGAACGCAAGAACCTCCTTGCGTGCGCCCTCGTCGAGGTTCTGCAAGAGTGCGGTGTCGATGTTCTGGCTCATGGTATGGTGCGCTGTCTGGCAGTGGTGTGCTGGACTGAGCAGGGCCACCTGTCGCTAGAAGAAGAGCCCCTGCCCGTCGCCGTCGTCTCGACAGAAATCGCCCCCTTTTTTGCAGTGCGACACTCTTCTGCCGGCTCAACTTCACCTTCACGGCCTGCCGCCGCCGGGGCCGGTTCTGTCTCTGTCCCGGTCCCGGTTCACACGGTTCACCCGGATGCTCTTGTTGTACAGCGCCAGCCCGTTCGCCACCTGCTGCACGTACCGCACGTCCTCCTCCGTGTACAGCGTCACGAAACCAAAGCCTTGCTGCTTCCCGCTCACACGGTCCTTGGGCAGCCGCACGCTCTGCACGGGCGCAAACTGCACAAACAGCTCGTGCAGCAACGCTTCGTCAACCTGGCTGTCCAAGTTCCCCACATACAACGTCGTGTCGGTGTCCATGTTGTGCCTGCTGTGATGAGTCCGGCTCTGGGATCCGTCCACAGAGGCCCTCAAGCACCCCCGTGTGGCCAGCGGCCCAGAAAAGACAGAAGCCGGGCTTTCCCTTTTCGGCTCGCGTTTCGCTCAGGCCCGTCTCCACCATATGGCTCTGCCGTCTCGTAGCATGAATTGGGGGCTCATGGCTCGTCAACACTTGAAGCCGCCGCCTTGCGCCTCAAGCTGTGGCCCTCCGCATTGCCAGACATGAGTCAGCGCATACCGGACCTGCGCTCATCCGTAGCCGCATCTGAGGACACAGTCACGCTGCTTCAGAACAGGCTCTCCCTTGTGAACGCAAACTACACCCTTTCACAATCGCAGTCGCAGTCGCAGTCACAGGCGTCGCAATCGCAGCTGCAGAACCCAGATGCAGAACGTGCACAGAAACTGCGAGTACTAGCTCTGCTGAGACAGCTGAAAACAGTCCCGCTCAAGTCGGTCTCCTCAAAGACCGTGCCGGCATCGCTTGCGAACTGCCAGCTTCGAACACAAACTCGCCAGCTCTCAAACACGCTCTCCGCAGATGTGGTTGCATCCGACCTCTTCATCTGTCGCTCTATAGCAGCGATGCTGGAATCGCTTCTTGCCGCCCTGAACGCTTCCATAGCTGACTTGCAATCGCAGCCGTCCTTCAGACAGCAACCAGATGAAATCAAGGCGTCCATTTTGTTGTCCAAGACCGACGCCCTAAAGGCACGGGCAAGGAAATTGTCTTCCTATATCAAAGTCTTGGTGAACGACTATCTTTTCGGTCTTGAGTTCAGTTTTCTTTTCAAAAATCTCGACGAAGACTCGTTGAAATCCCGTAAGCAAAAGTTCTTAAAGCTCCTCGAGGTGCTTTTGAACAACAACATCTTACACCCAAATTCCGAGCACCCCACTTGGGTCACTCTAAATTCAATGGATGACCCTCTCGTGAGGTTCCTACTTCTCAATCGGATGATCTTGGTCCACCCAACAATACCCAACAAGATAAAGCTCAAGGACTTAAGCGTGGATTTGTAATATATATTAAGTGTATGTGTATATGTATATGTATTTGTTACTGTATTTCTTTTCTTCTACCCTCCTACCACTTTCTGTGTGTATTTGTAGATGTTTTATTTATTCTTTATATGACCAATTATACCCGGACGTCTAGTAGAAAAAGATCCGACGCAAGATGGATGCACATCCATACACGTATCCGATCTCAGACTCACTAATATCTCTCCCGTTGCTATCAAAGCATGTAATCAAATAACCATTACTTTTGAAAAATAGCTCAACAATCTCGTTTCTGTCCGATTGAAGCGCTTTCATTCTGCTCTTCCTAACCAACTTGTTCGGATGTCTATAAAACGGCAAACTGTACCCCGAGTGGAAAATTACCCTACTATCTGCACTTTGATAATTTAGTCCATTGACAGATCTGATAACTTTACTATGGAATTCATATGCATTGTCGCTATCAAGCATGTTTTCTACTCTAGTCTCTCTAGCCGCCATACCAATGACTTTCATCTTCATGTTCCCAAAATCATTCATGACTTCATTCTCATATTCATTTTCTTCATCAGCCCATTCAATCTTATCCTCAAATTTATAGTTTTCCACTTCTATTTCTCTCTCATTCAGAGGATAAAACTGCTTATTTATCCAACAATTTTTTGTCACCTTCACGTTACAAATGTAGATACAGTCCAAGCTTAGTTTGTTCATCAAAAGTTCACACAACAAATTTGATGCTTTTCTCAAATTGTCACATCTCGAGAGCTTTTTCCAAACATTCAAATCAATCAAATCATCATATGGACAGCTGTACTTACTAAATTTAAGGCTCGAATGGTATTTGTAGGAAGTTCCACTACCATCTTTCTCAAAGATAATCTCCTCGTTCCTTTTATTATTACTAGTTGCTCTTCCATATATTTCCAACAATTTGCTATTATTGCTGTTTTGATCACCACTCCTAGAATTACTTCCGGTTGGTAAACATGTAGACTGCAACATCCTGCTGGTGCCATCTCTGTGATCATGATTTCTCTTTTTGATAGGGGTCTCCAAATACTCCATTATTTCACTGCTCATCTTCTTCATGATCTTTACAGTGGATTCATCATTATTGCATCTAGCAAAAGAATCAAATATTGATAATACTCCGATTACCTGTTTGTTTGATGCTATCAATGGCACTCCAAGATAAAACTTAATATTTGGCAGGCTTTTTACAATTGGATTAGTTTTGAATCTCCAATCTTTAGAAGCATCCAAGAGTAGGAAATATCCAGGTGATAGAATCGCATGCGAGTCAAGAGAAACTTGTCTTGAACATTGGTCAAAACCTAATCCATGCTGGAATTTGATAATTTGCATTCTAGAATCGATTAAGCTCAATGCTGCACCCTTACAATTAAACATTGACATCATCTTCTTAAGTAACACATTGAACCTATTCGAATGTTCCCAATGCGGAAGGTTCATAAACTTTTCTACTGTGTTCAATCTACGTATCTCATAATATGATTCTGGAGCTTTTAAGAAAGTCGTGCCCTCTAGGGAAGGTGGAAATTCTATTGTCGATAGATTTTGTTTACCCAGAGCATAGTACTCTAAAAACATTTCTTTGGTGAAAGGAGAAGGAAATAAATCATAATCCTTGTTACTAATCAAATTGTTTTCCAACAGTACCTTATTTACAGCTGTATTTCCATTGTTGACTAGACTAGCTTTCGGCCTGTTGAAGTTATTCTGTCTTTCGTACCCTTCCATTCGGAATCTGCGAGCCGGAGAGTATTCCTCAAAACGCATCCCCGAAGCAGATTGCCGATATGGTGATCTTCTTTGGGCACTAACAGACATCTTATTATACACTGGTGAAGCAAAGACAGCCAGCCGATGGAGTGAAATCACCAGGTTAGGCAAAAGGAGATTTAAACATCCTGTTTACCTACTCCATACCTAAAAGTAAGGGGGTGAAAGAGGGAAATAAATCAAATCCCCCTTGCTACTTGCCTGCGCTCAAAATTCATGTCGCCTTCTGTTCCCCGTTTCGGATATGAAACTTACTCGCTAGGCGACTATTTATAGCTTTATACAATCGAACTATGTTAATTAACTATCCATCTATTAGTCTTCTTGCATCTTCTCATCGCTTCCAGCAGGCTTCTCCTGTCCTTCTTCTTTGGTTGAAGCAGCAGCTGCAGCCTCCTTTTCTTTTCTCGTATTTTCCTCTTCTAAAGACAGTCTGATGGCCATGGCAAGTTCTGGATCCATATTTGGATCATCCATACCGAAACCAAAACCGGCATCTGCTGCGCCGCCGGATGCACCTCCGAATTCACCAAATCCATCTTGCATGCTTTCCAATTGGTCTTGATCTCTCAAAATGGCTGTCTTATCGACTTGTTCGTATAACAAATATGGACCTTGAGGAATTGTAACCAGATGAGACAGGTTATCACCGCTGTCAATAATGCTCATGAATTCTTCAAGTTTAGATGTATTTGCTTGCTGTTCCCCGAAATTTATAAAATCAACAAATATGTTGTTTTTCTTCAACTTTACAGCTAGACTGCTCAGTTCTTTGACTCCTTCCTTTATGGGAGATCCAACAAACACAACTATTCTTTGCTTTTGATTCTTGTTTTGTCTGTTTCTCAATGCCAAACATGCAACTTGAATACCATCAACTATATTGGATTGTCCTTCGATTTTACTAGAATGTAAACCACTCAAGATTTGTCCGTAGTTTGTCGTCAAATTGCTCAAAACAACAGAAGACTCTCCTGCCATAGTCATCAATCCAACCGTGTTTTCTGGGTTTGAATTGGTCTTTCTCCTGAATATGATCTCCACAGTATCTAGTTGCGCTTGATATCTTGAGGGCGTGTAGTCACCATTGCGCATGTATTCTGAGTTATCAATGATAACCATAGTAGCTTCTAACACCATTTTGTCTTGTTGCACTATTGACTGCAAATTCAATTAGCCCTTTTCCGCTGGTTATCCCGCTTTTCTCCCTCTATCCCTGCGACAAGTAAGGCTAAACTTCCACCTTGTAAAACGGAAAGGTTCAATTTGCCACTGAATCGGCGCGTTCAAATCATCACGAAAATGGATATTTTTGCGGACATGAATCGAAATGGGTATCAACAACATGGTTGAATTGCTCATATTTATTTATACCCTGCGCCAAGGTGAAGCTAGCAATAAACGCCATGGTAGCTAGCTCTAATGCCGTTCACAAACATGCTCACAAACCATCTACACAGGTTTTGACCAGAAAGCAAAAAGACAAGATTATACGAAGATTTCAGAATGAAATGGCACAGAAGGAAAAGGATTTTCAGAATTCTGTGGAGAATGAAGTGAAACTGCTGCGGATGAAGTTCAACAACAGGCTCAACAAAATATTGCGCAAGTTTTGGGATGTGAAGTTAGAAGATGTCTTGAATGTTGAAAGAGAGATCTCTGGTAACACGCCGTTAACTTTGTTTCACGTGATAGCACAACTTGAGTCCTTGAAAAAGAGTAACGACAATGCTGCCGTTGAAGGAGATCGCAATACAGAGAAACCAGACTATAATAAGGTTTGATTTCAAATTACGGCTCCAAATGTATAATAGAATTAGATGTATAGTTTTGTTTTATTCTAAGTGAATATGGTTTGTACTTAAAAATTTATCAAAATACAAGATATTAAATATTAACTAGTAAACAATGGAAAGTAAAGAAAAGAATAATAAGTAAAAGAGAAATGAAATACATCAATGTTCAACAACATCATCCCAGAAGTATTTTCCTTCTAAAGTTGGTTTAATAATGCCAACTCTAATGACGAAATCACCAAAATGCTCACCATCCAATCTTTCGTTTGCCCATCTTGCAAACATTGGAACTAAGGTTGCCAACACTTCTTCTTCGTTCACATTAGACTTGTAAATCTTGTTGACCCGGCTACCAATGTAGCTTCCACCTAACATCAAGTTGTAAAAACCATATGACTTACCGACCAACGCAATTTCTGCAACCCATGGTCTTGCGCAACCGTTAGGACAACCAGTCATTCTCATCACAACAGAATCATTTCTCAAGCCCAATTTCTCCAATTCTTCTTCCAACTTGCCAATTAAAACCGGTAAGTATCTCTCTGCTTCTGCCATGGCCAAACCACAAGTTGGGAATGCAACACAGGAGCCAGAGGATAGTCTCAAAGAGGAGTGGTTCAAGTTATCAAGGTTGTATTCATGTAGTAAATTCTTGACAACTTCAAGATGTTGGTCAGGGATATCACTTAACAAGATATGTTGATTACCTGTAAGTCTGAAAACACCAGCGTTGTTATCTTTGAAATAGTGTGCAATCTTGTTTAAACCGGTTTTTTGTGGCTTTCCTGCAACATCTTCAATTCTACCGTTTTCAATGAAGCAAGTGTAGTGGTTCAATCCAGTCTCATCTTGAGTCCATCCAAAGTAGTCGATGTTGGATTCAATCTTGAAAGGCTTTGGCTCCTGGAACTTGAAACCCAATAGTTCTTCAACCTTAGCCTTATAAACGTCAACACCCATATCATCAATAGTATACTTTAATCTAGCATGTTTTCTGTTTTTTCTATCACCATTATCTCTTTGGACAATCATAACTTTTTCACATACATCGATAACCTTATCGTATTCAACGAAACCAAACATGGATCCTGTTCTTGGATATGTTTTGGTGTTGTTATGGGTAGTACCCATACCACCACCAACCAGAACGTTATAACCAATGATGTTGTTGTTTTCAACGATAGCAATCAAACCGACATCATGAGCCCAAGCGTCAACATCATTGTATGGTGGCATAGCAATGACAACCTTAAATTTTCTTGGTAAATAGACAGGGCTGTACAAAGGCTCAGCATCAACTAGGGCATCACCCCCTATCATAACCTTGGCTGGTGAGCCTTCAATACCTCTAGCAACTTCTTTCAAATCTGTTAACCAGATTTCATGGTATGCGGTAGTCTTTGGCAATAATCTAGCACTAATCAATTTGGAAGTGTTATCCATTTGTGCATGAAGATGACGGTTACCTGGAAGAGCAGAAATCATCACATTTCTGTTGACATCACCACATGCACCTAAAGTATCCATTGCAGTTGTGTTGATTTCTCTTATAGTATCTTTCAAATCCTTCTTGATAACACCATGTAACTGGTAAGTTGCTCTGGTGGTGATTTTGAAAGTATGGTTACCATTAGTATCGGCTAACTCATCAATTTTGAGCCATTGTTCTGGGGTGGAGATACCACCTGGTAATCTGACTCTAACCATGAAAGAGTATGCTGGTTCCATACCTTCCTTCTTTCTTTCATCTCTAATATCTCTATCATCCTGCATGTAAATTCCATGAAACTTGGTCAATTGCTGATCAGTAGCACATATTGCACCAGTTGATTCGTCTGCCAAACCTTCTGCAATTGTACCTCTCAAGAAGTTGGAGTTGATTTTCATATCTTCGTTGGTGATTGGTGGTGGCTCATCTGCGTTCTCAACGGAGACGCCCAAAGATTCCCATAATTTTGGTTCCCAACTGTTGTAGGCAGTGTTGTAACCATCATCGGCTTGATCATCACCCAAACCCAAATCACACAAAAATCTACCGCCTAGAAGTTCAAGCTTCTTGTATAAATCTTGAGCAGGCTTGTTGAAATAGTGTGCATCTTCAGCTCTTGGCCAATATTTAGAGTCACCCAAACCAAAGACGGCAAAGCCGATGTTTGCCAAATCTTGGGTTGAGTTCTTTAAGTTTTCCCAGAACGCCTTACCACCGTTAGGGAATTCACCTTGACCGGAAGTAGAAGTGATCAAAGCGACGTTGGTTTCTAATGCTAAGTCGTCCATAGACAAATCATCCATCTGGAGTAATTTGACCTTCAAACCTTTACTAATTGCTCTTCTGTTCAACTTGTTGGCAAGGTTTGTAGCATTACCACCGTCGGATGCATACGCGATGGTTAGAGGAGCGCCACTTAACTTTTCTAACAAGTCCTTGAAAGCATTCTTGGAGTTCTCATCAACGTTGGTGCTGACTTTGTTATTGTAAGTCTTCAAGTTGTAGTCCAATTTAGAGTTCTTGGAAACCAAAAGAGATAACTTGTTTTCTCTGTCAAGGAAATCTTGTAGTTCCTTCTTGATGAAAGAAGAATCAAGCTTGAATGATTCGTCTTCGTTCTCTAAAGTTGGGTTGAATCTATATAATGGCCAGTAACCGACATCGACAGCCTTTTTCGTGTCTTTCAATAATTCCAAGTAATTGTTTGATTTAGGCATGTAAGCGAGCACAATCGATGGACCAGTTGAGAACTTGTTAGCTTCAATAAAGGATGCCAATGCTTGTGTATAAGAGGAGTAGATAGCGATGGAGGAAACGTATGAGTTCTTATAGTTCATGGCAAACAAACCTAAGTTCTTTTTGCCCTGTTTCTGGTTGACTGAGGAGTCGGAATCGATGATAAGTAACTTCACTCTCTTGTTGTTTGAGTTCAAAACGGCATGGAATGCGGATAATCCTAAATCGTAAGACCAGTTATCGGAGCCGATGATCCAGTTGTGGGTCAATGTGAAATACTTTTTCAATTCCAATAATTCCACGGCAGTGGTGGAGTTGTCCTTCTCTAACAACTTGACGATGGCAGATCCGTCGTGAACGTCACTTGTGTCTCTTGCCTTGACAAGCCAGTTGGTTAGTTCATCGTTCAATTCACCAGTGAATGAAGAAAGCTTCGATTCGACGAGCTCGACCAACTTTTTCAACTCTTCTTCTTGGTATAAAAACTTACCAAAAGAGTATTCTGGAGATGGGTTGATTTCAAAGTCGTTCAAAATGTTCAAATATTTTGGATCCACAGACTCTTTCAAGAGTCGCAAGTATGCACCATCTGAAGATTTTTCAAAGGTACCAACTGAAGGGGCAGAGGTTTCGTTGAAAGCCTTACCCAACACAGGGAGGCTCGAGGACTTGATTTTGTTCAAGGACTCCACGACAGAATCGACGTTTGAAGAATCAACCTTCAATATCTGAAGCGGCAAGACCTCGACGTTGGAGGAGTTGCTTAACGAAGGCAGTATGTTGAGCAAGTCCAAGAATAGAGACTGGAACTGAAGGTTAACGGAGGATTGCTCCAGCACGATCAATTTTTCAAACTCGACTGAAGCGATTAGCTTTTCCAAGTTGTGCAATTCAAGAGGTCTATAAACCTTAATGGAGATCAAGGAGTTCGAAGAGGTGAACTTGACATCGTTTGCAAAAGCCGTCGGGTTACCGAGGAGGAGAATCAAGTTGGTTGCGGATTTCGCATGGTTAACGAGCTTGAATTCGGAGTGTGTGTTACCTGTGAGCGACTTGATGGCTGCAAATGCGTCATCCAAAGAGGGTGAGTCAAACGAGTCGTAAACCGACTTGACTTTGGCCAAGTCTAGAGCGGACACGTCGACCGCCTGGGACTTTTCCTCGACGTAGAAATGAATAGTAGATTGGTGGGAGACCTTGGAGACCAAGGCAGAGAGAAGGGTGAAATCGACCGACTCCTGGACGTCCGAGGAGATGAACAGAGCGAAGCCAAGATCCTTGCAGGCAGTGACGATGGAGAAGTCGTCGTTCGAGATCTTCACGTTGAGGTTGTAGATCTTGGAGCTGTCCTTCTTCAAGAGCAGAGGCAGAGCCTGGACAAACTTCCTCGAGTCCAAGTTCGACACAATCGACTTTGGCTCGTCGATGTACGTCAACGCATCGTTGGAGGAGAGCTTGCTTGCGGTAGTCTTGGACGACGGATCAACATGGTAAAATTTTGCGTCTGAGACCTGTGCCACGATCGCAGCGACCCTGGCAATTGCCTCTTCCTGTTTCTGTGCCATCTCTGTAGTCCTTGCTAGATACAGATACGCAGCGTTGCAATAGCAGAAGCAGCAAACAATAAAGGCCCAAACGGAGGTGGACCACAGAAGAAAAAATTTGGACGACGCAAAATGCTCTTCCAATATAAGAGAAGGCCTCCACCGGTATCGGTATATCGCCAAATCCTATCGCAAACATAGGCCTTTGGTCAATGACTCCGGACTGGAAAATCATGTCGAGAACGGCGGAGAGAGACCAGTCTGAAAAAAAAAAGGGCAGGCAATCCCGGGAAACGCCACAGTATTGAACCCCGACGCCTGAAAAGTCACGTGTACACGCGCAATCCGGGATCCGATGACTTTTTTAGCTTTCGCCATTGGCTTTGCCGGTTTCTGGTGAACGAGTGGGATCAAAATCGGCTCGGCGGGGTGAAAGAGATATGTTCTGCTTACATAAGCTGCGGGAGCTGTCGCCTTGCGACAGATTCATTATTACAGACAGCGTTACACAACAGTGGTAGGGTCCCTCTTGCGGAACTCCAAGATGAGGTCGTCCATGGGGAAGATGGTGGCGAAGACTTTAACCTGTTCACTGAGCGGGGTGACGGTGTGCTTGAAGTCGGTGAACATGCAAGCCTTGCCGATAAGCGCAGTGAAACTCATCATGACGTAGATCTGTCCGAGACAGACGTGGGTGCCTGTGCCGAAAACCAACCAGTTTTTCTTCCCCTCCCAGGCCTTTGCGCCGGGCAGCCATCTCTCAGGGATGAACTCCTCCGGGTTCTCGTAGACCTCTGGGTCATGCAGGGAGGGATACACGGAGGGGATGATCATGGCGCCCTTAGGAACGGTGTAGCTGTCGGTGACCGGGTAGGCCTTCTTGGCGACATAGGGAACCATGATGACGGGGGGTCTTATACGCAAGGTTTCACGGACAACCATGTTGGTGTACTCCATCTTGTCGATCAACTCCGGGGTTAGCTTGACGTTGGGGTCGCCGTTTCTGATTCTAAGCTGCTCCTCTCTGATCTTCTGGGCCACCTCGGGTCTGTCGGCGACAATCTGGAATAGCCAGCAGCAGAGGGACGAGGAGGCGTCCTGGGAGGCAAACAAGAAGGTGAACACGGCCTCGGAGATCTCTCTGTTGCTGAACAATCTGACCTTGGTCTTGGAGTCGGAGTTCTCGTTGACAATATCCCCGCGGGATTCGTACATGGAGAGAATCCACGCGTCCATGACACAGTTGGGCTTCTTGCCTTTCAAGATGGCGTCCTTGGACAGCTGCGCACAGGCCTCGAAGATCTTCATCGACTTGTCGGCAATGACTTTGCCGTACCAGGTCTTGGTGAAGGGGATGATGATGGGGAAGTTGACCAACTCAAGGGCCGCGGTGACCTTGTAGTAGTTGTCGGCAATCAGCTGGATCTGCTCCTTGGTGATATAGTCGCCGCAGAAGGTTCTCAAGGAGATGGCACACATGTACTCTCTGAACTCGTGGAAGAAGATCTGCGGGCCCTTGTCGCTGACCTCGACAAACCGCTCCAAGTACTTGTCCATCACCTTCTCTTGCTCGGGAATGTAATCCTCCAACGCTTTCTTGGTGAAGAGAGGGTTCAAGCCCTTTCTGTAGTCGACGTGCGCCTTGCCGTCGAGGAAGACCCAGTTGGTGGGTCTCAAGATTTTCACAGCCACGTCCACAACGCAGGGCTTGACGAACGACGGAGACTGGAAGATCTTTCTGGCAAGCGTGGTGTCGGAAGCAATCACCACAAACTTGTGGAAGATCGACACGCAGGACAACGGGCCCGAGTTCCACTTCGCCACGTACTCCTCGAACTTCGGGTCCAAGCTCTCCAAGAACGGCCCGATGAACGGCCACATCTTGAATCTCGGGCCCGCAATCGAGCCCTTGTTCAGCTGGTACGAAATCTGGTCGTATGAGATTGCAACCACCAGCAGCGAGATCCCGATTTGCAGCCACGACATCGACCCCAGCCCAGACATCAGCCCCGTCTTCTCGCCCAGCGTGCTGGTCGAGTTGGATACCGCTTCGAAGGTATCTTTCGCATCCACTTTGAGCGCTTCCATTCTTGCTAGTTACAGACACGAAAGAGAACGACCTGCCGGAGGGATACTAAACGTGCAAAAGAAAACACCAATACAAAAACAACAGGAAGAAGAACCCGAGAACAAGAGAACAAACAAATCACAGCAGAAAAGAATATAAGCCTAATGCCGGATGTGTTTATTGTGTCGGCCCATCTGCGTTTGTGTGTGTACTGTAGCGGCACATGAGTGAGTAGACTACTTCACCTTCTGCTTGCAGCGAAAACGCGCGTATACGAAGTATACGACGGCAGCTTTTTTTTTTTTTTCTTCCGCCCGGGGTACGAGAGGTACGAGCAACAGGAAATAATACTTTTTCTTCCTTTTCCGGCTTTATTTCCTTAATTCCCCGAGGGGCACCGATCGACGCGGAAAAGCGTTTTCCGCGGGTTTGAGGGTCCTTCATGTATTTGTAGTATTTATTTGGTTATATAGTGGGGAAAAGAGGCCTAGGCCTTGTACACAATCTCGTTGTTCTCGACTACAACGTTGTTCCAGAGCAAGGTGAAAATGAGACTGAAGATGAACTCGATGGAGTAGGCGACAGCAGAGGCTTGGGCGGTGGAGCTGAAGATGTAGGCACCGAAGATGACGGTGGAGAAGACGATGGTGAGGAGCAGGATGGAGAGGTAGAAGGTGTTCTTGAGCTTGGAGTCCTTGATGGTGAAGGAGGTGGAGATTGCCCACACAAGACCCAAGAGGAAGATGGCGATGAACTCGAAGTAGATGACGACGCTGAGGAAGTCTGTTGGGGCCTCGCCGATCAAGGAGTAGATGCTGGAGGTCTCGACGTCGAAAACAAGCATCTCGAAGACGAGGACGATGGCGATGAAGCGGGCGGCGTAGAGCTTGAGGCTGGAGTTCTTCAAGCCGCCGAACCACGCGCCGGCGGAGAACAACATCAAGTTGTAGATCATCCAGACGCTCAAGAGGGTGGTGAGCGACAAGGCGGCGAGGTTGGAGAAGGGGACGATGATGGAGTTTGTGATGTAGCCGTACTTGTTCAAGGCGATGTAGTGGATCATGGTGACGAGGTAGAGGACGGCGGAGCCCCAGTGGAAGATCAAGAACTTGTACTGCAAGGTGTACTTCTTGTACTTGAGGTGGTCCAAGGAGACGGAGGTCTTGTCGTTCTGGATCTTGAGGTAGGTGGACACAAACACGAAGGCGCCGAGGGCGCCGTAGGCGAGGAAGAAGTAGAGCGACGTGGACATTCTGTCGAAGTCGCTGACCAGCAACGAGCCGAACGACTGCACCCAGTCGATCTCGACGGTCAGCTCCGCGTGGCCCTCCGGAATCGAGGACGTCAAGAACATGACGCAGTAGACCGACGACTTGGTGAGCTTGTACACGTGGTCGTCGCCTGATGAGCTCAACATGAAGCTCTCGATCGGGTAGCCGAAGGAGTTGCTGTCGATCAACTCGGGCAACGTCTTCTTCTTGTAGTGCGTCTCGTCCGATTCGTGCTGGCAGAACCCGCCGGCAAGCGCGTACTCGTCACACACCTTGAAGTACGGGTTCATGCCGATCGTGACCTTGTTCATGTCTTCTCCGCCCATGATCAACGTGTACACCTCGACGTTCTCGGCCTCGTTCTGCTTCGGGAAGTGGATGTTGATGCTTGGCTCTTGCGAGTAGAACAGCCTCTGCAGGAAGTTCTCCGAGTTGGACACGTATGCGCATGTCTGCAGGACCTTGTCGTTCCCAATTGTGTATGTGTCGGACAAGGCCACGCACGCGGAGGCGTACAGCGTGGCCACGAGTGCTGGAACCAACTTCATTGTGTACATGGCGATCTAGGTAGGCTCACTTGGGGGACGGGCGTTGTGGGTGGCAGGGCAGCAGGGCACAACAGAGCAAGTGCAGCAGGTGGGGGCCGGAACAGAAGACGGAGAAACAGCGTCTGTTTCACTGCTCCGTCTCCCTGCTGCTCTGGTCTCTATCTGAATAAACAACACCTCATTGAGTTGGCAAACCGACATCGCTGGCCTGCCGCAGGCTCGATGGCGACGCCAAACTGCGTCGGTGTCGCGCGCTACGTCAGCGGCCGAAACGGGCAGAAAACACCAATCGGCGCCGGCGCCTTTTTTTCTCGTTTAAGCTGTTTCAGGAGCTGTGTTGTCTATCTATCTAGCTTGCTATACGAGTACGGAGGAATACAGAAAGAGAGAGGGGACGCCCGGGAACAGGGGCCCCGTGGGGCCGTGCTGGAGAGACGCCGGCGCCCAGTCAATGGGCAGACGGCGTGTGGAGTATTAGTGTAGGTTCTGTTCAGAATGATATAGAGGAGGAGAGAGACACGGCGCCTACTTGTTGAGGACGAAGTAGGCGACGATGGCGAGAATGAGGACTGCGAGGCCGACGAGCGGGAGCGTGGAGTCGCTGGAGCCGGCGCCGGAGGCGCCGGCGTCCTTGGTCTTCTTCTTCAAGCCGCCGGTGAGCTCGCCGATGCACAGGCCGGCAAGAAGCTCGTGGGCGTCCTCCGAGTGGCCGATGTCGTCGAACGGTTCCGTGGAGTCGCTGCCTGCGCAGTCGAGGATGACCTCCTCTCCGCCGGGGTGCTCGTCGAGGTACTGGGTCACGTCGTAGACCTTGTTGTTGTAGATGATCCAGAGGTCGTCTCTGGTGTTGTGCTGGGACACTTCTTCTGCAGTGAAAGTCTTGGACATGGCGGACAGGTGCGTGTGTGTGGATGGACGGTTGTGCGGAGCCTGGGAGACACCTCCACCACCACCCTCCCAGCCTGCCGCCGTCGTCCCTCCCAGATCAAGAAACGACAGACGTTTTATCTTGCTATCACCGCCCCAGACCCCAGAGAGAAGCTCCTCGTCTCCATCATCGCGCCATGACACTCGCGGCGGGCGCGATTCGCCAGCTTTGGAAAGCCAGTCTCGATCAAGCAATCTTTTGCGGCAGGCGGGCTTCTGCAGACGGAGAAGGGCCCGTCCGGGGGTGGCACCCGCTTTAGGTGGGGGGGGGGGAGTGAGAAGGCTCCTGTCCTCTGTTGGACAGCTCTTGTTGGCGTTGTCTGCGGCCCTGCGTGCCTGTGTCCGCAGAGCCCGGGCTCTTTCCGGCGTGCGCCGTCGATCGTCCACCCGCCCGCTGCGTGGCCTTTTCCTGCCTATTCTGTTCCGCCTTTGCTCTGTGCAATGGGAAAAATCTTTCATGAAAAATTTGAATTTTTTTCTTTTCGGGTGAATTTAATTTTTTTTAATTTTTTTTCCTTTTTGGCTAGACGTCCCAGACCTACATCTTGGAAGTATCCAGCTAGGTGTTCTTCTGAAGCGTGTGCAAGACAGAGTGATAGCGAAGCAGCAGACAACAGCAGACATGGCGAACACAAGAAGCTCTACCAAGGCGACCAGCGCAAGTGTGGCGAAGAAGGCTAGCGGCACGAGAGTCGGCAAGCAGGCGAAGGCTGGGAATGCTGGGAAGGCTGGGAAGGCTGAGAAGCAGAAGAGCACGGTGCAGTCGAAGAAGCTGGAAAAGGAGCTGAACGAGAAGAAGGAGGAGGAGGCAGCTTCTGCAGCAGCAGCGGAGGAGGAGTTCCAGCTTCCGTCCGACTCGGACGACTCGGACAACGAGGGCTCCGAGGAGTCGGACACAGAGCTCGCCATACACGAGGACATAATAGCCGGCAGCAAGGGGGCGTCATCGGAGGCCAGCACCAAGGTGTCGAACCAGGCAGGCCACACGGTGATCCAGCCGGCAGGCAGCGGGGCCGGCAGCAGAGCAGACAAGGCAGACGGCAGCAAGGGCAAGCGGGGCGTGATCTACATCGGGCGGTTGCCCAACGGGTTCGAGGAGAAGGAATTGAGAAAGTATTTCGAGCAGTTCGGCGAGATCACCCGTCTGCGGTTGTCGAGAAACAAGAAGACCGGGAAGTCGAAGCACTACGCGTTCCTCGAGTTCAAGGAGGCCGAGGTGGCCAAGGTCGCGGCCGAGACCATGGACAACTACCTTCTGATGGGCCACTTGCTCAGCGTGTCCGTGTTGGACAGCGACAAGGTCCACGAGAAGCTGTTTGTAGGCGCCAACATCAAGTTCAAGGTCGTCCCCTACGGCAAGCTCAACCAGCTCAAGCACGACAAGAAGAAGTCCAAGGCCGAGTGGGAAAAGCTCAGCAAAAACCACGCCAACAGCATCAAGTCCAAGCAGGAGTCTCTTGCTGCCATGGGCATCGACTTCGACATCAACAACCTATAGACTGTTTCTTTTTGCTATTCCTGACACACCCCCTTTTTTCCTCCCACTTATGTACAAAATTTCAACATTACGTAATCCTAACGCTGATGTGTCTCCGAAGAGACTTCATGTCTTCAGCTCCTCCCTCCTCCGGGGGTCCGGGTCCACCGACACGGCACCACCTCGGCCGTCCCTCCCCAGACCATGTCCTACGAACACCCTGTCTACACAGCAATCCGCAAGTACCGCTTCATTCTGTGTTCGAGCTCCCCGCGGCGGAGGGACATCCTCAGACAGATTGGCTTCGAGCCGATAGTCCGCAAGTCCAACTTCAAGGAGGACTTGGATAAGGCCTCCTACGACGCCAGCCGCCTCGTCGACTACGTTGCCGACACTGCCTACCACAAGCTGCTCGACGTGCGGAACGCTCTGGGGCACGAAACTGCCTCCCCGCTGCTCCTGCTTTCCGCAGACACCGTGATCATCTGCAACGGCGAGATCTTCGAGAAGCCCAGGAGCTACGAGGGGAACGTGGCGATGCTCCAGCGGTTGCGGGCGGCGCAGGCCGCCGGCCACAAGATCAACATCGTCACCTGCGGCGTGCTCGTGAAGCTCGGCGACGGCGTCGTCGAGCAGGAGAGCCGCTTCCGGACGCAGACAGCGATCCACCTCGTCGACGGCCTCACGGACGCCGCCATCTGCAGCTACTGTCGCAGCGGAGAGGGTCTCGAGGTCGCCGGCGGGTTCAAGATCCAGGGGCTCGGCGCCGTGCTCTTCGACGCCATCGACGGCGACTTCTACAACTGTGTCGGGCTCCCGGCAAGCAGGGTCTTTGCGGAGATCTGCTCGCTGGTGCTCGAGTGACGGCTTCTGTAGGGGGTTTTTCATCTTCTTTGCACAATATATAGACCTAGACATATATATACAGGGGTGCGCTGTGCACGGGCAATCAAGCAGAGGGCAAAGGCGACAAGAGGGCCACGACGTTCGGCTTGTTGCTTGTCGACGCCCACCCGAGGTAGATCACGAAGGGCAACCAGCCGTAGTGCGTGATGGTCTGTGCGGTTTCGAAGATCTTGGTGAATCTCTCCTTGGACTCTTCTGACAAGTTCAATCCGGCCATTCTGTGTGTGTATGCGTGTATGCAGTGGAGGGGCTCTTCTGCGGCTCTGAGCCGCCTCCTTCTTCTTCCTCTCCTTCCTGTTCTCTGTGCTTCCTTCTTTCATGGCCTTGTTCCCCTCTGTCTCCCTTTTCGCACCGCCGACGTCCTCGCACCCAAATAGGAAAGAGGCAACTTTTTTCTTTTTAAGTCGATCGACCCAGTTTTTTATCCCACGCGCCGATCGACCCATCCCGCGTTTTGTCGGAGAGTAGTCCTCCCTCGGACAGGTCAATTTGGGTGGGAGTGGGGCGGCGATCATCACCAGTTGGCGGCTGAGGGAGAGGGAGAGGAGCTTCACACAGCCTGTCTGCACGTACACCGAGGCTGTTCGGGCAGGCCAGTCCGTTTGTCTGCAGTGGTGTTTGTGCATCTTCTTTTTTGACGTTTGAGTTAAGAGTTTTGTGCCTTCCTCTTTCTTCTCGTCCTGGTAGCAGCTAGAAGGTCCCCTCCAGCACCGCACTACTGCATCAGAGCATCGGACTACCGGCAATGTCGTCTATTCTTATCACCAGATCTACTCCGCTGTTGCGATTATCCAGCAGATACGCAGCCAGGCGTCTTCCTTCGCTGGCCCAGCAGTCGTTCAGACACTATGCTTCAAAGTTCCCAGAGCACACGGTGATCGACATGCCTGCGCTCTCGCCAACCATGACGGAGGGCAACTTGGTGAAGTGGTACAAGAAGGTCGGAGACAAGTTGGCTCCTGGCGAGGCGATTGCCGAGGTGGAGACCGATAAGGCGGCAATGGACTTTGAGTTCCAGGACGACGGGTACCTGGCGAAGATCTTGGTGCCGGACGGAACCAACGAGATCCCTGTGAACAAGCCGATCGCGGTGTACGTGGAAGACGAGGCGGACGTGGCTGCCTTCGAGTCCTTCACGGCTGCAGACGCCGGAGACTCCACCACTGCTGCTCCTGCCGCTGCTCCTGCTGCAGAGTCCAAGTCTGAGCCGGCTCCTGCTGCCGCAGAAAAGAGCGAGGCGTCCAAGCCAGCCAAGACGGGCACGTCTGGGTCGGCCGCTTCTGCGCAAACGGACCGGATCATCGCCTCGCCATTGGCAAAGAAGATTGCCCTCGACAAGGGCATTTCCCTCAAGGGTGTCAAGGGAACCGGTCCGCACGGCAGAATTACCGCCAAGGACGTCGAGAGCATCAAGGCTGCTCCTGTAGCTGCCTCTGTCGGCACCGCCTCCGCCTCTGCGGCCGGCGCTGCTGCAGGCTCCCCAGCAGCATCATACACAGATATCCCATTGACAAACATGAGAAAGGTCATCTCCAAGAGATTGACTGCATCGAAGCAGGGTGCTCCAGACTACATTGTTTCCTCCTCGATCTCGGTCTCGAAGTTGTTGAAACTCAGAAAGTCTTTGAACGCCTCCGCTGACGGCAGGTACAAGTTGACCATCAACGACTTGCTCGTCAAGGCCATCGCCAAGGCTGCCTTGAGGGTCCCAGAATCTAACTCGTCTTACTTGGAAGATAAGGACGTTATCAGACAGTACAGCACCGTCGATCTCTCCATTGCCGTGTCCACGCCAACAGGCTTGATCACTCCAATTGTCAAAAACGCAGACACCAAGGGCCTCAAGTCCATTTCCACCGAGATCAAGGAGTTGGGCAAGAAGGCCAAGGATAATAAGCTTAAGCCAGAGGAGTTCCAGGGCGGTACCATCACCATCTCTAACCTGGGCATGAACCACGCCGTCTCGATGTTCACCTCCATCCTCAACCCTCCTCAGGCCGTCATCTTGGCTGTCGGTACTGTCGAAAAGAAGGCTGTGCCAGACAAGGCCAACCAATTCGGTTTTGTGTTTGACGACGTGATGACCATCACCGGTACCTTTGACCACCGTGTCATCGACGGTGCCAAGGGTGGTGACTTCATGAGAGAGTTGAAGACCATTGTCGAAAACCCATTGGAGATGTTGCTATGACGAAGGGTGTCTTCCCCACAATGATTATGTAATATACGTATACATTTACGGCTATTTATCTATGTAAACTGTGTACCTGCGTCCGTGCACGTATGCACGCATGTATGTGTACCGGTCAATACAAGAGCTCAAAAGTTTCAACAGCCACTGGCTGGTCATGTAACTGCCCCAGGTGCCTTCGGAGCCCAATGTATCTCATACCTTGGATGTGCATGTAAACAGAGTGTTTAGCCTCACGGTGGTAACGGAGGAGGGAACGAAAATAAAAAAAAATGAGGAAAAATAAAAAATAAAAAAAATTCTGATAAAACTTGCCACACCAGATTATAAATTGATCTCAAAAGATGGAGATGGACGTGGAGAAGGCCAGAGAGTTGTGGTCGTGAGACACCTACAAGCTCAAGCCGGTTTCCATTTACGGCAATTGTTAATAGCTGCATCTACACTTCATATTGTCAGCCAAATCATGGACGACAACGTTTTCTTGTTCTTCCTCTTTGGGATGACCGCTGTGGTTTTCTTCTCATTGATTTTGATTTCCTACTTGGTCTTCTATTTCGTGTTTCAGGATGACGAAAGTGAGACACCAGAGGGCCACTTGCCAAGCCAGATGAGGCTTGACTTAGCTAGGTACTCTAAGCTCGACAATTACAGCAGGTTCATGAAAATGTCGGATACTGAGAAGATCACGTACCTGCTATCAGTAAGCTACTGCCGTTTCAACAAACCCAACTTGGTTACAACCGAATTGAGCTCCACGAAGGTGACTACTGAGTCATTGTTGATCAGAGACCGGGGTATCAACTCGTTCCACTTTCTCGACTACTACGACCAGATCGGATCCTTGGTGAGCAAGTTAGAAAATGAGCAAAGCGAGAACTCTGAAATGACAGATGGCGATGTCGACGAGACGACGGCATTACTCGAAAACACAGAACTGGACTTCAAAAACAACAAGATCCTTAAATTGTTGAAGGCATACAACTACAAGTCTTGCATATCGAAAAGCATACCTTTTGTGGTGGAAGATTTGGTGGAGATCAATTTCAAGCCGACCTTGATAAACGGAATCAGCTACTCGACATTGTTGAATCTTCCAATTCCAACAGTGAATCGAAAAAACGACGTCATTTATTTTGAAACAAAGTTGCTAGAGTTTAGCACGCTTTCAACGTTGGTTTCGATTGGATTGGTGACGAACCCGAATTACCCAAATTTCCAATTGCCTGGGTACCTTCCATACTCTTTTGCAATTGACTCTACAGGAAATTTGCGGATAACAAAGAAACAGACCTATGAGCCGGATAGCAGCGCAGAGGATGAGCTCAATATTGTGCTTCCTCAACTTACTGAGGGCGACGTTATTGGTTTGGGTTACAGATCAATCTCAGGAACGATATTTTTGACCCATAACGGGAAGTTAATACACGAGGTAGTAAAGTACTTCAAATTCCAGATGTTTCCCTGCATTGGCTTTAAGAACCTGGCCACTCTGGACAAGAAATCGAACAATGGATGTAAAATCAACGTTAACCTTGGCCAAATGGGATTTGTCTATATTGAAGCCAATGTGAAAAAGCTCGGATTTTGTGAAAATAGGAATGACGGCCTAATTGGTGCCCCACCAATATACAACAAGACGAACCAAACAAACGAGATACTGCTTGATAAAGGGGACGACATACCACCAGAGTATCCTACCGACGAGGACACATTTTTCGGACCTGTTGTAGGGAGCTCCACGGCTGAAAAATTGGACAACGAGGCTGTTACCACCACTACGGAAGATAAGAAAGTCGCTGATCTTGAGGAGGGGAATGCAGCCGACAACAGCAGCGCCTCGAGTCGCCGCACGGGGACCCCGGCCAGTGAGCCACCAAGCTACCAGAGTGAGAAAAGCGGGGACAAAAGTAATATGACGGACCAAGAGTACGAAAGTTTCGTGTCTCCAGTTGAGGCCCAAGAAACGGGAACAACGACAGAGATTTTGCCCGAGAGCGATGGGGCTACAGCTAATGGTGAAACCACACCACTGATTCCACAGCAAGTCCTCAGCGGTGGTAAGGCGAAGGCGAGTGTCGGAAGCAAGCAGAAGCTCAAGAAGCACAAGAAAAAGAAGAAGAGCAAGACTGTTTTTTGATGAGACAAGACAGTTTTTTCTCCGGCGAGTGAAAAAAAGTATAAATACCGATAAGGTGCCACCCTTCTTCTTCAGCTTTCCGTACCTCAGATCAGTTTGCTGCACCTGGTGCTTGTGCAGTTTGTATAGATACATAGTCTTTGCTTGTGAAATCATCTAATTTTGATATTTTGTGCATCATCCGGCCGTAAAGCCGTTCAGTGCTGATGAGGTCGATTCTGGCATCTGAAGAGTGTTTCTGATCCATAATCGCATTGGACCATAATATCTGAAGATGTTGAGCACACCACTACTTTTGAAATGTACGAAATTTGAGTGGTTTTTTTTTCATTACAACGATAAGCCCTTTGGCTTGCAACAATAGAGAAAAACCCGAAAACACACGGCCTCCAAATTAGTAAAGTGTCTGTACCCTCAGGTTTCGAGGTCCAAAAAAAAGAAAAAATCCATTCAATTATGTGTTCGTATACGTATAAAACCTATACACCTCCTGAACCTACGTAATTAGCCGTAGTGGCAGCCGTTATTTTTCCTTTCTGGTTGAATCACTTTCCGCAGGGGTGGCATTCTTTTTCTGGTACTCGGCAAAGAGGGAATCGTACTGCTTGTTCAATGTGTCCACGTCCAGTTGAGCCTTGGCAAGTTCCTTCTCTAGTGCTTCTGTCTCGGGAGTCTTAGCGTCAGAGGAAGAGGATGGGGTCTTACCCTCGTTCGACAAACCGCCCAGCAGGGCCTTATTCTTGACTGTGGATTTGAGCAACATCGACATGAACCAGACGCACGCCTGTAGCGCCAAGATGGCACCCAGAATGTATAGGTTACGCTGGGAGTAGAACTTCTTTGCACGGGCGTCCCACACGTTTTTGCTGAATTCTATGATCTCATCACCTCTTTCCAAGAGCTTGAACCCATTCTTGAAAGCGTCGACAAACATTACGCCCACAAGGGCGTCCGTAAACGCCAACACTATGGCAAAGTTGGAGTTGCTGATCGCCTCGTCGTACTTGCGCAACACCAGGCTCTGAACTTTTGGCGGAAGCGGCAATAGAAGCACGGAGACCAAACCGAATTCCACGGTCAATAGGGCGAAGATTAGGGTCATCTGGATCGACATCTTGAATGGGGGATCTGTGTGTTGGGTTTCGTGATGTCTTGTATAGTATTATGAGATCTTTGCTGATACTTTGCGAGTCAATTGCATCTAGAGAAGAAGGTCCGGTCCCTTTTTTCTCAGTCCGGCTCGTTTTGCTACGCCTTCTGGCGGCTTGGGAGACATGTCCTTCCCATCTTCCGTCTATAGGATTTTACTTTTTCTTCCGAACGAGACGATCGAGCTGTTTCACATTACGTAACACGCTATAAAAAAAAGAAAAAAAAGAAAAAAAACGAAAAAAAGACACTCACTAAGAATAGGCAGGGGTGATAAAGATAAGGGACAGAACGACCACATGGTGTGGCAGGCCCGGTGAATATTATAATTAATGCAAATTTCAAGTATGCTTTAAAAAGAATATCGACGGATGGGAAAAAACAAATACTATAGACACTCAAATTTTGGAAAAAAAAAGAAAAAATGATATTGGAGTTCTTTTATTCTTTTTGGTTTTTTTGATTTTTGCAATAAGAAAAAAAAGGAAAGACAGAATGAGTACTTGAAACAGTTAGAAAACTTTAACAAGCAGTTGCAGCACAGTAGTTGTAGCCGTTGAAACAACCATAATTCGAGTAACCATTGTAGATGTAATCCAAACCGTAGTTGTAGGAGTTGTTCATGTCATAGTTGATGACCTGATCGTTCTCATACTCCAAGTGGTGGGGATTGATGGTCTGCAGGTGGTTACCGTTGTTGTAGTAGTTGTTGGTGGTGTTCATAGGCATCTCCAAGTAGTCGTTGCTCATGTAAGGGAAGTCGTTGGCTGGGGAGATGACCATAGAAGGGTGGGATTGGTGTTGGTGGTTGTTGCCGATGCTGTTGATGATGTTTTCCGGATGGGTGACGTTTTGGAACGGGTTTTCGAAAATCTGGTTTGGGATTGTATTATTGTCATAATAACAACATGAAGGGTTGATTGGAGATGAAGGGTTGGTGGAGACCGGGGTCAATGGGGCAACGAGGTTTGATGGGTGGTTGTACTGCTGATGAACCATGTGGTTGTTGACGGTGGAGGTGTTATTATCGATGGACTGGATGTTTTTAATACACCAGGTGTTCCAGCAGCTTTCGACCATGGAGAACGAGTTTGTCTTGAAGAGCTCGTAGTTGCAGTCCATGAGCCAGGATCTTTCCAGCTTGTTGATTTCCAAAAGAGGCAAGTTGGTTGCATCCGACCACGACTTGTTTCTGAAGGTCTTATCGTCGTTGAACTTGTTTGAAAGAATCAACGCGGTGATGAGGATCTTGAAGATCTCGTCTTCGTTACAGTGAATGTACGCCGAAGAGGAGGACAGGTCGTCGTCCATTTTGTTGGACAGGTAGTTGATGGCTAGCAACAAGGTAGACTTGGGCAGTCTTGTTGCGGACAAGACCGAGTTGATGGACTTCTGGAAGGCCAGAGAAGGGCTCATGCTCTTCTTGACAAGTCCGAAGGCCACCCAAGAGAGAAATTTCACCATTTGATCCAGATCGTAGTCCAAAACCGAGGCGACCCCGCCATTAGGCTGGGTGCCGCTGTTGCCGTTATTGTTACTATTATTGTTATTATTATTTGCGGTACCCAGTGTTGGCATGTTCATGTTGTTGGCGATGCCGACGTTCATGTTGGGGTTGTAGATGAAGTTGGCGTTGACGGCTGGGTTCATGCTGGCCATGCCGTTTGCGGCGCTGTAGCAGTTGAAGCCGATGGGTTGGGTGTTGGGGTTGTAGTAGTGCTGGTACTGGGTCTGCGGCTGGGCGGGCTGGTTAGGAACCATTGGATGGTGGAAGGAGTTGAAAGCAAACATGGCGAAGGGGGGGTTTTCCAGCGTGGGAGATATCTTGCTATCTTGTTCTTTGTAACGCAGACCTGGGGACGGGTGTCGGCAGATGTGTGTTGTCGGTGACGAAGACTTAATTAAAAGCTCGACAGGGAAGGGTGCTGTGCTATATGTGCAGGCGTGGCTTTGTTCCGTGTGTCTTTGTTCCTGCGTGGAGGAAAGAGCCGAGGTCTGTGCTGTGCGAGACGCTGCGGGAATCCGTGGTGCTGGCCAAAGTAAGCTAATGCCTTGACTGGACGAAAACGAAGACGGGGACGAAAACGAAGTGGAAACCGCTCGATATAGGACACGAGGTTCTCTCTAGTGAAAGAGGAGAGGGGTAGTGGTAGCTTGTACACCTGCTGTAATACAAAGACACGGGATGAATGTGTCTAAGTGTTGCGGGGTGTGGGTGTGTGAACAGTTAGAGCAGTTGTCCAACGGAACTCCTCCAGGACCCTCCAACCACACATGAATCATTTCCACAAGAGCCACCAGGAAGAAGAAGGCTCTTTTCACCATGGACCGTCTGAGCGTGACAACGGGCCCTCTGCTCTGTTGCGAGACCCGTGGCCTCTCCCTCCGCTCGCCCCGCCGCTTCTTTCTGCTGAGCACGGGGCCCGCCGCGAAAAATTTTTCATTGTCCGCCGCCCGCCCGGCGGGGATTACTCACTGCCCCGAGGCGGCTGCCCGAGGCCGGGTAACAGAGCGGGCGCGGCCGGAGCGACGCGTCGCTTGCAATGCTTGCAATGCTTGCCGGCGCGGCTCGGCGCTTTCGGAGCAGCGGTTGCCTCGCGTGTGATAAATCGCAATTAGTTGAACTGTACAATCGACATAAAGAAGGGGAGAAAAATGGGGAGGGGGCAAAAACGAGAAAAAAAAGAGTAATACACATATGTTGACGGGGGCGGGCGCGGAGCGGAACGGGAGGGGCTGTTGTTTAACCACCGAAACCGTACAAGGTTCTGCCCTGTCTCTTCAAGGCGTACACCACGTCCAAGGAGGTCACGGTCTTTCTCTTGGCGTGCTCCGTGTAGGTGACGGCGTCTCTGATGACGTTCTCCAAGAAGGTCTTCAAGACGGCTCTGACTTCCTCGTAGATCAAGGCCGAGATTCTCTTGACACCGCCTCTTCTGGCCAATCTTCTGATGGCAGGCTTGGTGATACCCTGGATGTTATCTCTGAGAATCTTTCTGTGTCTCTTGGCACCGCCCTTTCCTAGACCTTTTCCACCTTTTCCTCTACCAGACATGTTTGCTTGTTGATGTGTAGTTGAATGCAAAAAGAGCGATCCAAAGTAGAGCCAGGAAAAACAGCACCCTCCCTCGCAGCAGACAGAGGGGCAGACCGCAGTGTACTTATACCGCCGCCGCAGGGCGTCGCCTGCCTACTTGCGCTACCTACACACGCCTGGCCGCTCGCCACCGCCTCTGCCACCGCTTTCCCGCCAGAACGCGCCCGCCCGCGTGGCCTGGCCGGCTCGCCCTCTCTGCGGCGGCGCATGTAAAAAGCTGGGCCGGCCCCGCGTTTACCACTTTGCGGTGTAAATCCTGGTCCGCGTCCCGCGTGCGCAGCACGTCGCCGGCCTCTCGCCCCCGCGGGGGCCCGCGGCCGTGGACGGGCCCTCCACTGTGGCCCATGTAGGCCGGGGCTGCTGGCTGCACGGGCCGCCGCCGCTTATATACCTGCGCATTTGCCCTCGTCTTTTTTTTCTCTCTCTCTTGGGCGTCTGTCTTCTTCTTCTCCCCCTCGCTTTTTGCCTTCTGTCTCACATCCACATCCACATCCAAAATGGCCAGAACAAAGCAAACCGCAAGAAAGTCTACCGGTGGTAAGGCACCAAGAAAGCAGCTCGCCTCCAAGGCTGCCAGAAAGTCGGCACCAACCTCGGGTGGTGTCAAGAAGCCTCACAGATATAAGCCTGGTACCGTTGCTTTGAGAGAAATCAGAAGATTCCAAAAGTCCACCGAGCTTTTGATCAGAAAGTTGCCTTTCCAAAGATTGGTGAGAGAAATCGCCCAGGACTTCAAGACCGACTTGAGATTCCAGTCGTCAGCCATCGGCGCCTTGCAAGAGTCCGTCGAAGCCTACTTGGTTTCTCTTTTCGAAGACACCAACTTGTGTGCCATCCACGCCAAGAGAGTCACTATCCAGAAGAAGGACATCCAGTTGGCCAGAAGATTGAGAGGCGAGAGATCCTGATTGGATTTGCTCCCCCTCTTGTTGTCTTCCCCACCCGATATCCGTTTCATCTTCCTTTCTTTCTATCAGCGTTATAATAGTTTATTGTATATTTTTTTCCTCTATTTTTTAGTCTTAACAGGGTTTACGTAATCGAAAACTTTCGTCGCGCTTTTCTCCACATAGGAGAGAAAAAACACGTAGGCGCAACAGGGCCTGCCGCCAGGCTGTTGTTGTCGGGAGATACAGGCAAAGCACAAGAGGGCTCTCCTGGTACCGGTATTCCTTCTCTCGTGTTGGCCTCAGGCAAGCCATCCCAGGACAATTGTCTCCACAGCAAGCCAAGCATGTACCTCACGCCAGAAAAGGAGCTCTACACAGTCATCCAGCAGTACTACTCAGGCAAGTACGCTGAGATCGTCGCCTTGGATCTTGACACGGAATTCGACTTCTCCAACGTCTTGTACGACATCGAGGCCCACTTCTACAAGATCCGCTCCCTGCTCCTTCTTGAAAACTACAAGGAGGCCGCCGAGTTCCTTGCTGCCCTCGAGAAGAGAGTCATCTCCAACAACGAGAACAACCTCATCGACACCAAAACAACCCAGGTCTTGCTCACCGACGTCAAGGTGCTCAATTCCTTCATCGATTTCAAGAAGTTGAACTCCATCGACAATGATCTTCTCGACTCCGTCGACGACTCCACCCCGTCCCTTGCGTTGGTTTACAAGGGCATCATCAAGTCCGACCAAAAATTGTCCGCTTCCTCCCCAGACCTCGACTTGGAATCCTACATACATTTGCTCTTCGCAAACTTCGCCTCAGGCAACAAAGAAATCGACCCAAGCACAATCATCGGCTTGAAAAACCACTACTCAGACTCTCTCATCTTGGCCTTTGCCATCGCTTGGTTAGGCTTGTCCGCCCCAACTACACCAAACTCAGATGACTCGTTAGCAAACCCTAAAAACTCATACTACTTCTTTGACGAGCTATCCTCAAGCGCAAACACGGACTCAGCGAAAAACGCAATCAACCTCTTGGCCTGCCATTTGAAGCTAGGTAACGTCCCAGAAGCTCTAGAGGTGATTGAAAAACTGAAAACACTTCCTTCCGCTGACGCCTTGTCTTCCTGGAACTATTCCTTGCTCATCAACAAGATCGCTCTAAGCTCTATAACCTCCAACACTGTCGAGCGTGAAGAGTTATTGGCGCAGATAGAAAAAGACTACCCTGCATCATCCTATGTTAGCGATTTAAAGGAGAAAAATGAGTTGTTCGACTCTATCGTCTCCACCTACAACTAAATACCTCTTTTCGACAGTATGTAATGTGTACGTTGCTCATGACATAAGAATGACATGACACAGCTTTGAACTGAATAGTAATCCCGGAAAGTGCATTACGAGACTGAGAAGCCAACTGTCGTATTATTAAATAACCACATTAGTTCGGCGACTTGGCTAAAAAAATGATTTTAACATAACTATATAGACATCAAATGTACCCCTTGCCGCTCTCTCTTTCCAATTCCTCGTCTGGAACATCCTCCAACACAATCTTCTTGGCCTCCTTCTGCAGTTTCGACTCGTCCACTTTAGGTAGTTTGATCTCCAGTAAACCGTTGATAAACTTCGCCTTGATCTGGGTATCCTCGATACCAGGATAAGCAGGAAGTTTTACAATTCTCTCGAAACTACCAAATCTCTGTTCACTTAACTTTAAAACAAAAGCATTGGCAGCCTCGTCATCGTCACTCAAATACTTATTCTTCGCTTCACCTTTGATGATCAATTCGTTGCTTGTTGGGTGATAGTCGATTTCAACAAATTCCTTGCTCACTCCAGGCAATGAAATGACAACAATGTATTTGCTTTTGAATTCGTACACATTTAGTGGAGGAGAAAATGGTAGATTTTTCTTCTTCAATTGAGGAGCAGATACCTTGACATCAGCAACAACAGTCGGCTTCTTGTTTGCGTTTAGTGCGGATGCTTCATCTGCACTCTTGTCGGCCTTATGTACATTCAAGGAAGGAGCGGTGGATCTTCTCCTCAGTTTCTGAGGCATAGGAATCACATTTGGTGCAGGAATGCTGCCAGCATCTGCAATTGGAGGTGGAACCGATGACTGTGCCTCTTCGCTCTTCGCCAATTGGCTCAAAATATCAGCCAAACCTTCTCTAGTAAGTGGAGTTTCCTCAACAGCGGTAGGCTGCTTCGAGCTAACCGTTTCGGTACCGCTGTTCTGTTGTTCTACCTCTGCTTTTTTGTTGGCTAGTTTGACTTCTGCTTCCAGTTCGTCATTAATGGCCTTGGATAAAGCAGCAGCCTCAAGGTCACGTTGCTGCTCATTTTCTTGTCCGCCAGGGGTATTTTTCACTATATCTGTTTCTGGCTGCCTATCCGAAGTATCATCTTCACCCTTATGATCACCTGCGCCTAACAACATCCTGATCAACTGATTAGCATCGATGTCTTTTCTTTCGCTTGGATAACTTTCGGCCGCAGTTGGTGGCTGGTATGGATACAAATTCCCGTATCTGTCCATAATGTACATTGGTTGTTTCTGTTGTCTTTGACGTTTATTTTTTGCAGCAAAGGCAGATGGATCAAAGGAAGACTGGGTTGGAATAGAGGTGCCAGCTCCTGTTAAAGGAAATCCGGAGTACTCGGAAGAAGGGACAACTTTGGTCTTTGGCCTTGCATTCGGTCTAGTAAAATAAATCACATTCCGTGGATACCCTGAAGCACCCTTAAGTGGGATGCCGGCAAATTGGTAGCCAGGGACGTTGCTACCATCGTCGCCATTCGCCTCCTCTTCCTGATCCTCATTGTCATCTTCATCTTCTCCAATGTCACCACCTAAACCAAAGTTGGTAAAGGCAGCTGGAACGGTAGAAGCTCCACTAAGTTCTCCATCATCAGCACCGACTCCGCCGTCAGCGTCCTCCGAATCATATTCTTCCTCTTCCCCATTGTCATAGTATGCCGTTGGAGCTTTGAAATAGGAAGGCTGCGGATAAAACGATGCAGCTGGTACATCGTAACCTCTGTAATTTCTTGATGGATGGTACCTCCCAGGGAAGCTGCCATAACCACTAGGGCCATAGGGTTCATCGTTCGGACTCCCGTAGCTGAAGTACCCCGGATATTGCGGATACTTCGGTGGGCGCTGGGCCTGGGCCTTTGTCTGCGCCTGTGCCTGTTGGTACGCAAGTAGCTGTTGTAAAAATGGATCCATTATAATTGTGTACTTATACTGTCGTTGGTGGTTGGTTATCCAGGATTAATTCTATCCCTCTATGGAGCACCCCGTAGAAGAGTAGTATAAAGAGTAGAAGGATCCGGACATTGTGCGCATTATATAGATAGATAGCCCAGTGGCCCTCGCTCCGTGGCGTGTTGAAGCGGCGAAAGACTCTCACACCGTGACGGTATCTTGTTTTCTGGAATCTTCCTAGTGGAAGAAGAAACGGTTGTGAATACGGGGGTGTGCCTGGGGAAAGAGAGCTCTCGGGGGTTATTGTGAAGCCACTAACGCACACCAGGATGTCCAAATATGATATTCCTTATTCCATGAAGCCCACGAAAAAGGGCAAAAAGAAGCAATCCAAATACTCAAGCTACATTGAGGAAAACGACACGTTTGTCAACAGACTTTTCTCCACGCCAGCCAGAAAGCTCATAGCATATGTGACGTTCTTTTCTATTTTTGCTGTGATCTTCTTTACCGCGTTGAGGAACTCGAAGCACCCGGAGGGACTCGACTATGAACTCGAGGTAGGATTCCCAGACAGCAAAGAACAGAACCTCATCGATCAGACGATAGTAGATGTGAACGATAACACCCAGATCAGCGATGCAAACGCCATTGACGTAGAGGTTGACGAGATAGACGTTCTGGATTCCGAAGACGGCGAGCTGCAGCTGGCGGACGCAGTAGAAACAGAGAAAGATATGGCTAACACAAAGCCTAAGGCAAATGCTCAGGGCAAAGGTGTGGGCAAGGCGCCAGCCAAAGCAGCATCAAAGAAGGCTGCAAATGGCAAGGCCAATGGCAAAGCCAACGGACAAGCCAAGGCACAGGCTAAGCAAGGAGGGGCCAAAGGTTCCGTAGAGGACGAAGCTAATGAGGCGTGGGTTGTAAAGGGTGGAGAAGCCAAGCAGAACAGCGGCATGTTCGGCGACGACCACTTCAGTGAAGAGTTGAAGGGAATGATGTCTTCGGGAAACAACAAGCTTGAAAAAGAGAAAGGGAAAACAAAGAAGGGAAAACAGAGCCGCCAGAAGCAGATCTCCGACGAAGAGTTGATCGAGAAAATGGATAAGCTTGAGGCCGAAAAGGCAAAGGGCCGTAAGAAGAACGCCTTCAAGGGTGAGAATTTGTAATTGAGCTTAACCACTATTCAGTATGTACATTTAAATACGGTTAGTAGGGTAATTCTGACTAATAAAGATACATAAATATGCACATGCGCAAAGAGGTATTGCTCTTGTCCGTCTCAGCTTGTGCCTAGTTGATTCCACGGTCCTTGGCCTTCTCCCGCTCCTGCCAGATGTTCTTACCTGTGCACGAACACACGTACTTGTCATTCTCCCAGGCTCCGGCACTTCGGGCAATCACGCCGGTCATCGAATCCATGAAAACTTTAGTGCTGTTAGGACTGACGGTCACCGCTCTTCCAATCAGGCTGTCAATTCCAAAAGGAACCGAGACGTACTGCTGGCACTTGCCCGTCTCATCGCAGGAGACCTTGGGCAACGTGAAGATGGACTTGCCCGTGCTCAGCGGGCCACGGCTCAGATCTCCACTGCTTCTTATACTGGCGTAGTACTCCCCATTCGGTTTCATTCCAGTGAGAGTCAGGTCAACAAACATCTCGTCCACCTTAGTCGAAATCAACCTGGCTAGCCCGTAAACGTCTCTGTCCTGCTGTCCTGACAAATCTGATACTTCCTTTGTAAAGTCTTCCAAAATACACACAGCAGCAGAATTTGGTTTCCCCGTACCTCTTACAATGGCGTCTCGTCCCGTGTTCTGAATGGACTCAATAATCTGAGAAGGCGGGGTTGATCCTTCCACCGACACAGTCTGAGTGGCAAGATCACATTTCACATTCGTGATTCCTTCATTTTTCAACAGCTCCTTACTCACCGAATCGACGCACGATTGACATGTAAGGGGGACGTTGTAAACTGTTTCAAAAACTTGTGACATTGTACTTGTATGCTTGGATGTGTCAATGAACAACAGCGTTTCTTGTAGGAGAACAGACACGGGTTTAGACGGGCAAAGAATCACAGAAAAGCAGGATGAACCACCTCATGAGGATTTGTAATCATAGATCTCGGTCTTTCCAACCGACTGACGGATTATTTTGCCGGTCAGCGAGAATATAGGGCCCACTCGGACCATACATTGGGGCTCCTCCTGCTTGAGAGCCACTATACCAAGACGTCGTGTTGGCATATACACTGACCCGCTAAAATATCTGCCCTGCTCATGAAGGTGGAGGCAGTTGTGGTGTGATAATATGGATGTCCCTTCTGTGCAGTGTGGCGGCTTCATGTGCTGGGTGCTTGAAGTGATTGTTCTAGCGGCAATAACTGGCTGCCACATGGTGCAGATGTTACGCAGGGCCTTACTTGGTGGCAGCGTCTGCAAGCAATAGTCACTTTGTTTGTTAGTGGCTCTGGGTGGTGAGCATATAGTCTATGAAAGATTGAGGCGGTTTTTACCCTTACGGTCTGTATTCTTTATATTTCGGTTGCACACATGTCACCTTCTTTCGACCTGCCCACTTAATTAGGTTACACCGTATATTACGGGAGTATGTACATTGAGAAAGATTAAGTGTGGACTTTGTAGACGCTGTGCCGAATCCCCGACCAGAACGTGCCGATCCTGATTCAGTCCATATCTGAGACATCACAGGATCGGAGCGCTGCTACAATGGTTGACACCTTTCTTGCAGACAGTTGCAAGCAGACATTACGTGGCACCACTTTCTGGAATGAAAAAGTCCTATCATTTCTGCCTGAAATACACACTGCTTGTTTCTCCCTAAGACGTAAGAAGTCAAATGTCGGAGGAGATTAAGATTGTACACATTTTTGATTTTCTCGTTTCTGCCTCATAATGTAGCGTGCGATCTTTAGTGACATCAAACCGGTATTTCAGTTGATGTTAGGTTGTAAACAGAATCGGCGCCGGCTTGACAGAAGGCATAGACAGCGAGTAGAACTGTCTGAACACACAAAGACAAGTCCACGCATGAACTCATTGAGGTCCTTTTTCCGAACATTCAGAACGGACTACCCTGTATTATCCTATTCGTTGAAACGAACAGTCACGTTTCTCTCATGGGTTCCTGTGTTTTACGTTATATCTGAGCATGTGTCGTATATAGGAGTGATTGACGGAATATCCATGAAACCGACGTTTAACCCAGACTTCTCGACCTCCAAAGATAGGGTGCTACTTTGGAAATTTAATGTTAAAAAGTTGGAAAATTTGAATGTGAACGACGTGGTGTTCTTGAAAAGTCCAATCAACCCGAACCAGATCTACACCAAAAGGATAAAGGGCTTGGCCTCTGACTTGATTATACCCAGGTATCCAGACACGCGGTCCAAAGCATTGATTCCCTTAAATCATATATGGGTGGAGGGAGATAACATCCATTCGATTGACTCAAATACATACGGACCGGTATCGACAGGGATGGTTGTTGCCAAAGCGGTATGGATCCTTTGGCCGTTGAACAGATTCGGGCCCGTTCCAAGTAGTGGCGGAAGAGAATGCCGTGAGCGGTTTTTACGATATCCAGCTAAGTCGTCATGATTATAATTAAGCTTGTTTCAGTTTTATAAAATTAGACGTTTGATTAGACATCTATTAGACACCTACTAGAAAAATTATATAATGTTTTTCCAAATATAGAAAGATGATGAAACGGATTCTATTAAAACAGGCGTCGTTCAAAGAAGAAGAAGAAGAAATAAGTTTGGAAATTAAAAAAAGGAAAGTAAAGCGGTACTTTGAAGGAGTCTGATCTGAGTTTTGTTTGTTGCCTCTATTGTTTAGCCTTTATAGGAGTATCATAATGTTTTTCGTTATGCTTGTTGGAATAGATAGATTTGTATTCTGTGTTGTTTGGACTATCGTTTTCGTTTCCTTCTTGGACACTGTAAACACTTGAATTATTGTTATGTCTGAAAAAAACATTGTTGGCAAACTTGGCTTCAGCTTTCTCCGGTGTGCTTAACAATGGTACACTTTTGAATCCAGAGTGATTGGAGAACGAAAATGATGAGACGGTATTGCTTCTTAGGTGTAGGCTGCCTCTTCTATTAAACTTGGGCCTTGGAAGTGGAACTTTAAAGCCTTCATTTCCACCATATGGTAATCTCGACGTTCGCAGCGTATTTTTCAAACTATCTCCTTGATCCTCAAATATTTGAATGCTATCAGTTTCGAAGTCGTCATCATCTTCATCGACCAAATGATCCAAATCAATTTTATGATTTCCAAACCCACCGAATAAGCCATATTCAGTCGGAGTGGATGATGATGATGTATAAGGCTCGTCGTTCTGTTCTTGAGGCTTTGGTATTTCCAGCTTGTGGCAATCACTACTAAAAGTACTAGTGCTGCCGTTACTGTTGTTAAGAAGGAGACTTTGAGTTGAGCTAGAATTTGCGTTCGGCAGGAAGCGTTTACTTGGTCTTGGTTTTAATGTTTGATTGAATTCCACCTTATTTACCGACGAGAAATCTAGGATGGAAGAAGAATTTATACTTTTGATAGAGCTGTGAGATGTCTTTCTGCTCAAACTAACACTGGAGGAATTTCGAGAATTTTTTCTACTCAAACTTGATTCTCTTCTCAATAGAGTCAAATTTCTCTCTCTTTCATCCTTGAATAGTGGATTGTCCATTTCAATATAACTTAAAGATTTGTGTAAGCTTTTCTCCGACTCATAGTAATCTTTATAGCCTCCTTCCAAAACTACCATATCTGGATAGTATAGGTTAGGATAGAAATCGCCACAAATGCTTCTATCAAAATATCGCAACTGATCTGCTTTCATCGGACCTCTGTGGGATGAGAATTCACAGTGAAAAATAAGTAGTGTTCTCTCTTCTTTGTTGAATTCCAAAGGAGTTTTCTGCAAAATCTCATCTGTGAAGAATACATTTTCTAGTTCTGTAAATGAAGAAATGTTAATTGCACCATCAATATGACCACCTTTAAATTCAAATTTGAATCTGCAATCAACAATAATCAATCGGTCGAAATGCTTGCAGAACTTACCATTGACGGCATTTGATTTTCCTTTGTACTCATGAAGAATTTTCTTGAATTGGTCAACGGTGATTCTTGGTATTTTTCCGTATTCATTGCTGCTGAACTCAAAAGGCACATCGTGCAACATTGAGTTTCCGTAGATGGAATCATCATCATCACTGTTGACAGAAAGTCCATTTATATTGGAGGCCAACTGGTCGGTGTCAAACTTGTAGTTTTGGTTGTTCAGAGGATGGTTTGTGTTTTTGCCGCTCACTCCGAATTGCATCAAAGACTGGTGACGCTGTAGTTTGAAATGTGTAATGTTTGAGAGAAGCTCAGTTCTGTTGGGCTGCTTCTTCTGTAGTGGGGAACCGAAATCCAGGTTGGAGGAGTCGGACTCGTCATTGTCGAACGACTCGTCTGCCAATACTATGTTATGGTCCTCATCATCGGAAACATTATCATCACTCGAATAGTAAGAGTCGTTTTCACTGCCATTCGGCGTTGAGAGGTTAGAGGCTGGAGACACTATGAAAGTGTTGTTTGATTGGCTGAATATAGGCTTGCTACTGGGGTTGAGGGGCTGTGTTTCTTGTGAGAAGTTGAAGATAGAATCAATACTGGGTTTTGTCGACAGGTTCTTGAATATCGAACTGGACGATATCGAGGAATTGGACTTTGTGTGTCGGTGGGACACGCTGTTACTGCGGTTGTGGCCATGGCTGTGGTTGTGGCTGTGATTTAGAGTGTGGCCATGGCAGAGTGCGTTCTGACTGGATCTGAAGAGGTTGGAAGAGGACTTCTTTTTCATCTGCTTCTTGACCGACGACTTTTTCGAGATGACCGGGTTGCCGTTGAATGCAAAGGACTTGTATAGTGGGTTGGTGGAGGTGGTGGTGGCGGAAGCGGATACGGAGCTCGTGCTACTGGCGCTGGGGAAGGAATTCTCCTTGTTGTACGTGGAGAAGGTGAAGTCGTTGTTGAAGCATCCATTGTGGATCTGGGTTGCAGCTTTTTTGTGGAGCAAGGGTCTTTTGAGGTTGTTTGTTAGGTTCAGGCCGAAAGAGTTCGACCTCAAGGACGCGGTGAAGCTGGGCGATTCTCCCAGCGAGGATATGTTGTCCGGACGAGAGGAGGGGGAGTCTATGTCCATCATGGCGGGTGGGTGAGAACAGCTCGGATGCTTTTTCAGATGCTGGGCCCGTGGTGGTGGGTGCTGTGCCAAATAACCTAATAGTTGGCAACGGGCGGTTCCGGAAGACGCTGGACAGGTGTTTGGTCGGGGGGAGAGGGGTGAGGGCCGTGGTGCAGATGCTGGTGCTAGTGCCTAGTGCCGGGGCGATGCCAGGAATGGCGATGCGGATGCTGCGGTATGCTGGTCCACCTGGTGCCGATGCGTGCAGACGGGGACAGCGTGAGTGCGTGGGGGCAGAGCACACAGGAGCAGAAGAAGGAGGGCCGACTCTTGTGTCCGAGAGGGGAGAGAGACGACAGAGCGGCAGCCGGTCGGAGGGTGGGTGTGCGAGGCAGGGGTAAGTGAAACAGATCTGCGACAGCTCAGCAATCACAATATGGCCGCTTCCGGGAGGAACAACACAGCAGAGAGAGTACAGCAACCTAAACTAGTCGGTGCTCCTCGTCGAAGATAGAACAGAACAAAACGAGCTATCGAAGAATTAGCACAATGTCCCCGGCCGTCAAATAATAATTTCCGCTTCCACTTAGCCTTTGCGCTGTGTCAAAACAGACCGATCACAAAGAATCATTTCGCCACTGCTTCTCTTACTCTTTCCGTCCATTGCTGTGCCTCTACCCTTTCCGTGCCACCGCGCACCGCGGTCCCAGCCCTCTCCGAGCCCTCCCCGCCACCGTATACTTGCTCTCTCGCATCGGCTAAACGTGCCGCCCATTATCCCCGTACATTAGCTTGCTGTGAAGCCCTGTGCTACACCGCCGGCTGCTGCGCAATAACAGCCCAACAGGGCAACGGTGGTCGATCCCTCTGGCCACATTCCGGGCGGCCCAGCGCGTTGTTGACGCCTGGCCGTATGAGGCAGTCCGCGCGGGGCAACACGCGGGGCACTGTGTTGACGTTTTGCCGGATCCGGCGCAGAGACGGCGGACAACGGGCGCGTGGGTGCGACAGCACGCGGTGTTGTGGCGCCGGGTTGTCTGCGAGACGTGGGGCTATTTTTGTAGCTGCAGCAGCAAGAAGAGGTATATAAATACATACAAGGTACACACGGTCAGGGCTGCGGGACGAGACTGTCGAGAATGTCCTGGTAACGGCCGTGGCAGGCGTTGTTGGCGCGGCGGAGCAGGCGCTCGGCCTCGGCGTAGGCGGCGTTCTGGTCGGGGCCGTCGAGGTCGAGGAGGTTGCCATAGGTGATGAGGGCCTCGGCGAGGTTGACCCACGTCTTCGGGTCGTGGTCGTCGTGGGTCTGGCGCAGGTGGTGGACGGCGTGGGACACGAGGTCCTCGGCGGCGGCGCGGGCGGCGGCGGCGGCGTGGGCGGTGGCGTCATCCGCGTCGTGGGCGGTGTCGTCGGTGTCGTACTGGAAGCTGTTGTAGAAGGCAATGGGCTCCTCGGCCTGCATCAAGAAGCTCTGGCCGAGCTTGTCGTGGACGCTGCGCCTGAGCTTGGCGTCGGCGTCGGCGTCGGCGTCCATGAGGTCGCGGAATTTGAGCATGCTGTCGCGCCAGAAGACGTTGTAGGCGTCGTCGTTCTGGATCGCGTGCAGCGGATGGTCCTCGGAGATCTCGAACTCGGCGGTGTGGAGCGCGTCGGCGGCAGCGGGCTCTCGGGCTTCGCCGGCGTCGTCGTCGTCGTCGCTGTCGCTGTCGCTGTCAACCACCTCGCTCATCTGCGTGCCGAACTTGTCCACAATATCCAGCAGGTCGTCGAAGATGTTGAGGATCTCGAGAACCCAGGCCTCTCTGAACAGCGAGGAGTCCTTCTGCTTCTCGCTCTCGGCAACAGCCGCGTTCCACGTGTCGATGAACTCGTCGAAGGCCTTCTTCAGTCCCGGGAACTCCTCCTTCTTCGAGTCCACGTTCATCTGCGCAATGTACTGGATCGCGATTCGGTTGAGCAGGATGTAGGACCTCGCAAACATGAGCCGGATGTTGTCTGCGCCGTACCTGTCGCAGCCCTCGTCGATCCGCTCGAGCGAATTGTCGATCCAGGCCTTGACCTCAACGTCGGGCTTGAACTTCGAGAGGTCGCACATCGCCTGCCCGTAGATGCTGTAGAAGTGGTCGTTCAGCGTCACGGCCTCCGTGCCGCCGTTCTCAACCGTGTTCCTCAAGATCCGGTCGCACTCGTTGATGATCCCGTTCAAAATCAACTCGTTGTTCCTCTCTCCGTCCTTCCATGTCTTCCAGAGCCCGCAGAGCTGCGAAAGCGGGTCGTCTGGGTTCACCTCGTTTGCAAGCTCGACGGTGAGCAGCTCCTCGTTGGTGTTCGAGCCCCCTTCTCCCCCCTCTCCGTCTCCTGGTTTCTCTGCATTCCCGGTCGCACCGTTATCCTTCTTCTCCTCGAGATCCAGCTTTTGTTTTTTAGCTCTCACCTTGCCCAATCCAAGCTTTCTCTTGCTCATTTTGATGTTTTGTATACAGTGGGAGGAATGGTGTTCTGCCCGCGGCCCGACTGGCGTCTACCCGTGACAAAGATTGAACATAACATCAACCCAAGCTGTGCAGAACTGTCGTATTTCACAGGCCTCGAAAAAAAATAAAAATTTCATGGAAAAAAATGTCATATGATTTCCCGATTCAGTGTACTACGTAATCTCTCACTATCTGTTCCTTTCTGTTGAGCCTAAACAAGTCTTATTTAAGAAGCGTAACAATTTTCTCAAGGTCGACGTTCTCCTCGACGGATAACCCTGTTTCTATGACCCTGAAATCTTCTTCCTCGCCAAGCTTGGTGTAGACATCGCACGCCCAGCCTGTCACAATCAATCCCGGAGGTCTGCTCTCTGTCTTGTTGCAGACATCCACCAAATTGGCCAATCTCGTTCTAATGACTCTTTCATCACCGCAGCTGGCTCTTTCCACAATGGCAACGGGTAGCTTCGCAGGCCACCTCTTTTCTCCCATTAATATCGGCAAAATGTCAACTATCCTCTTGATACTCATGAGGAAAATAACAGTTCTTTTCTCCTCAAATATTGGTAAATTGTCCGGAATCTTGCCATGTCTGCCAACCCCAGTACATATCATTACCTGATCCGCAACACCTCTATGAGTTGTCGGTATTCCTGCGTTAACGCATGCAACAAATGCGCTGGATAAGCCACATAGTACTTCGACCTTGTAGCCGTGTTTCTGGAAAAATAGGTATTCTTCCCCACCTCTTCCAAAAATATATGGATCTCCCTGCTTCAATCTTACCACGTTCAAACCTTTTTGAACTGACTCCAGACCAATTCTCAAGAGCTCTTCCTGTGCATTCTCTGCATTGCCAGGAAACTTCCGAGCAATGAAGACTTCCACATTTTTCGGTATCAAATCCAAGATCTCTTGGGGCACTAGTTTATCAGCCAAAATCAAGTCTGCCTCATGGATTGCATTAAGAGCGCCTATTGTCAAGTTTGCAATCGAACCGGGGCCAGAACCTACCAAAGAAATTTTTCCTCGTGACTTCAAGACATCATTATTCTCATGACTGTTCTTGAAATCTATTTGGTTCAAGTCATCGTTGAGCTTGTCTATTGATATCTTCCCCAATTCGTTGAGAGGATAATAATCGATAATCTGTGATAGCCACTTCAGCTTTTCTTTCTTATCCAGGCTCTCATTTGAGTTTATCAACTTTCTTACATTAGACACGTTTTCGATGATATCGTTGATGTTTGGTGGTATTGCCTTGATCACTTCCCGTTTCAACCTAGAAGACATTTTGCAGCCTTGTAGATTTGTGGTTATACCTATCTGTAAGTTTTGGTTGTTGTATGTTGACAATAGGGTAAAAGTCGAGTATTTAGCAGAATTGAAAGTATTGATTGGAATTCTGTTCTCTACGCAGGACTCGTAGATTTGGGTGGTCAAGTCTTCTGGCATCGATAATACGAAGACTCTATCTATAACATTTTTCACTTTAGATCTACCCAAGGTCAACAAGTCCTCAAGATGAAACGTTCGATTGAGGATTGTCAACTTCGAAAGTAATGATGGATCCAACAATGAAAGGTTTTTCACGATAGCATCCTTTTCAATTGATGCATTAATTAATATAACTTGATGAGGATCTGAGTTCAAGGTCAGTGCAAGTTTGTTAAGCAGATTTTTGGATACGGAGTTAGAGCTATCTATCAATAGTATAGCCTCATCGGCCGTGTTTAGTTGTGCAAGAATTTTCATAGTTATTTAAAGAAGTCCGTAGCTAGACAAATCTAAGCTTATCTGTTTCTACCACTGACAACAAAAATCCTAGAATTAAGATTCAAGTTATGTATATATAGAAATGTTTCAATGATCACAGGACTTCAACCTCGGGGTTCAAAAACCGGAACAAGTATCACAAAATATTTTTTTTCAAATTTCATGCTGCAGTCATAGAAAATACGGAGTCTGAGATTGGATGTAAACCAAAAACTGTGGCGCATTCGCTAAGTCACGTGCGCATATTTGATACTGATAATTAAAAATTATCAATAGCCTTTCCAAGAGCTATGAGTAAAGTTTAGGTTCCATCGTCTATTAACTATCGAGGAGTCTAATCTAATCTATATGTTACAACAAAGCTAAAACAGAAAAATGACAATTGCTGCTGTTACCAAGCAATTCTAGCAAAGAACCCTTTTGGATATCTTCTGACCATGCCTTTACGGAATTCATCGTAAGAAAAGACGATCAAGCCAAAACCAAGGGCAATGAAGTAGTATTCAACAGGAACTTGGTTGGTACCCAATGCATTTTGGATGGCTGGGATGTAGTTGATGATGAAGGTCACTGCCAACCCAAATGGAACAGTAAAGTATATGAACCGGTTATCCTTCAAAAGATCAAGCTGGAAAAAACTCAAGTATCTTGTCCGCATGGCCATCAAGTTGAAGAATTGCATGATAACCAAGTTGACGAAGTAGATGGAAGAGCTCATGTTAATATACTCGTTGACGTTTGGTAAGTTGCTGTAAGAGCCATAACTTAAATCAAACACTGAGAATTTAAAACCATGACGTTGCAAGTTGATGAAGGCAACCAAGAAACTGGTGAAAGCATAGAAGGTACCGATGGTGAAGTAGGAATGTAAGAAAAGCTTGTAATCGACCAACCTCTCGCCGCTGACGCTTCTTGGCTTCTTTTTGAGCAAGTTGCTTTCACTTGGTTCGTAGGCAAGGAAAATCGCACCAACACAATCCGTTAAACAACAAATAATGATCATATTGAATGAAGAAAGCATCTGTGGCACACCGAAAATGATGTTCAACAGCACAGGCCAAAGTTCGGCAAATGTACCAGCTGGCAACAAATAGGCAATAGTTTTGCGCAAATTTTCGAAAACTAAACGACCATATTTCAAAGCTTCAATGATCGAATTGAACAAAGCATCTTCTTCATCTTCATCGTCGTTCATGAGAATCAAATCAGAAGCTTCCTTGGCAATATCCGAGGCATCGATCAAAGAAATACCAACATCAGCTTGCTTCAAAGAGGGAGAGTCGTTGATACCATCACCAGTCATACCGATAATAGCACCATATTTTTGGAATTGCTTTATGATCAATAACTTATGTTCAGGAGTGGTACGAGTACAAACCAATTCGGCATAACGAACAACATTTCTCCATTGAAACTCACTCAAAGCATCTATGTCGTTACCTGTTAGACTCAATGCACGATTTATCACTCTAACACGCTCCTTTTTGTTGATCAAAATGTAATCGGCTTCTTCTTCATCTTCATGGCTGATGTAGGAGTCCTCGTTGAAGTCAACAAGGTCACTATACTTGTCGACTTGCTTAGTAACAATGTTAACCTGTCTTGCAATTTCCAAACCAGTCAACTCAAAATCACCGGTAATCATGGCAATCTTGATACCAGCATCTCTCAATTTGTCAATAACCTTGTCTATGTTTTTACGTGGGGGATCTTGAATTCCAATTAAACCAACTAAGCATAAGTTACCGTTTGCAATTTCTGCTTGAATGAATTCTCTAGTATTAGCACCGTCGTCAAAGTTTAAATCATGCTTATCAAGAACCATGGAAGCAAGCAAAATTACTCTTTTACCTTGAGCAGACCATCTATTTTTGATCTCAACAATTTGCGACTCGAGCTCATAGCTGATTTCCTCGACTACTGAATCGGTACCTTCGTCACTTGGTGTCATAACATACTTACATTTTTCTAGGATGATATCTGGGGCACTTTTAACCAACAACAAACCAGAATGTTCAGAATCGATTTCTTCTGTGATTCCAACTTGAGCAAAGGCTGAATTGGTAGATTTATCGACAGGTTCAACAAGCTTTGCCATATATTTATCCTTGGAGTTAAATGCAAGTTCGAAAACAGTATTCCACTTGCTTTCTAGCTCAGACTTAGATTGAACATTTGTTGAAAATTTGTAGATAGCCTTATCAGTTGCGTTACCTGTCAGATCACCTGAAACGGTAATGGCAGTGTCGTTACACAAGGTGGAGATGGTAAGGAAGTGGTTAGTGGCGGTGGATCCGGAATCTTCTTCGTCACCCAACTCTTGAACATTCAATTCCTTCACACCTCTGGAGATATTAGTGACAGACATATTGTTTTTGGTGATAGTACCAGTTTTATCGAAGCATAAGACACTGATTGAGCCCAAAGATTCAACGGTTGATAAACTCTTGCACAAGATTTTATTTTTTTTCATTTGAGATGCAGTGATGACAAGACACGTGGTCAAAGCAATTGGAAGACCTTCTGGGATGAAGGCAACTGCAACAGACACGATGTCAACAATCAAAGTAGCAACAGGAATCCAGTTTGGGTAGCTGCGGCGAATCCACGCTGCCCACAAGATAATGACCAAAACACCAAGAAAGACGATGATTGAAGCAGTAATAGCCACGAACCTAAAGATCTCCTTTTGGATTGGGGTCAAACCTTTCTTTGGCTCCGAAGTCATCTTAGCAATGGAGCCGAAAACAGTGTTATCACCAGTGGCAACAACGATACCTTTACCTGAGCCACTGACAATGAAAGTACCCTGTAAACCGATACGGCTACTTTCCAAATAGTTTGAGTCTTTGGAATCGTTTTTGGCGGTAGCTTGGAGAGGAACAGCCTCACCGGTCAAGATAGCACGATCCAACGATAAGTCACTCGAGCATTCAAAGATTCTGACGTCTGCAGGAAGTTTGGATCCGGCAGTGAGACTGAGAATGTCACCTGGAACCAATTCTTTGGCCTCGACGATTTTGAGAGAACCATCACGGAAGACAGAGCATTCGGCTGGGATCAAATTATTGATGGATTTCATGACGTTAGATGAGGAGTAGTCTTGAAGAAAGTTGAAGATTGCCTGCAGGAAGAAGACAACGAAAAGAATAATTCCCAAGGCCAAGTTGGCAACGGCTGGGGCTGGTTCGCCCAAAGGTTTCCAACAGATGCAGCACAAAATACCAGCGACAAGAAGCAAGGCACCGAAACCCCCAAAGAAGTACATGAACAGCTTCTTGGCGATATTCTTTGGTGGAGGACTTTGGACGTTTTCACCGTATTTTTTCACAGCGGCTTGGTGCTCCTGCACGTTGAGACCTGTCTGGAGGTTGGAGTGGAAGCTCTCTGCAATCCAGTGTGGGTCTTCGCAGTGGTAGGTGACATTGGCGAACTTGACTTTTGGGTCGGTCAAGTTCCCCTTCTTGGAATAGTCGACCTCATGCGACATGGTTCTGAAAAGAGGCGGAAGCGCAACACCGGGCTCGACCTTTTTGTGTCTGCCGCCGGGCACGGCCTCAGCCAAATCAAACGCAACCTGGGCCTCGCATTCTTTGGTGCCCTCCAGGATTGTGTCTGACTGGAGACTGCTAGCGTACTTCTCCTTGGAGTAGCTGGTGGACTGAAGAGTGGAAGCCATTCTTGAGAGGAACTGGAAGCTGGGATGGTTGGAAAAGGTGCTGGTGGTGGGATGTGGTTGAAAAAGAGGGATAAATACTACGATCTACGCATGGCATGTTGTCTGAGGGTGGGAACGGAAAACTGAAACGGGGGATAAAGCGATCAGCTTAAATACAGGCTCCGCCAAAGCGTGCCAAGTTGTGCAATTTGGAGACTACTACGAGTACTAGCGGTCGGGGGGACACGAAAACACCCACCGGGGAGCAAAGATGACTTGAAATTGGCACCGGTCGCCAGCACAATTGCTCTGTACAGTGGTACCGCAGCACCCTGGCCGCCAATTTGTCGTGCTCAACATGTTCTATTGCCCGTTTGGGAAATCGCCATGTACCCAGGACATGGCAAAGCTCACCAACTGCGGCTGCTTGCCAGCGAAAACGCTGGCTCTCCGCGCAACCCAGCGGCGTGTGCCCTGGCCCGTGGCAGATGCCTTGTGCTGGAAAAAGCCCTCGAGCGAGCCCTGCTCGATGACGTACGGTGCTGCTCCTGTGCCTCTTCGCGGGGGTGTGCCGCCGGTGCTGGCGCTGAACGTGCCTTTTGCATAGCGGCGGACCTGGATTTACTCTGCAGTTCTAGTTTACCGTGTGCGGGGGCTGAATTTTGCGGTCAGGCAGCTTTCTGCTTGCAATAAATCCCTCGACAAAGTAGCAACGGTCGCCAGCAGAAACGTCATCGGTGCAGTGTCCCGACTCTGGCCCTGGCCAGTGGGCCCTGGCCAGACCTGGATCTTGTTCCTAATTTTCACGTCAATTTATTTGCCCTGCTTGTGGGAGAAGGAGTAAACGCGACGCCGTTTTTCACCCTTCTCTCGTTCCTGAAGACACGGGGGTTCCGTTTGTCCTTCAGCATTGCAAAAACGAGGCATCTCACCAACACGGCAACGTTGCTACTTGCGTGTTCGCTGTAGGGCGTGCGTCTCCAGAGCTGTTGTCCCCAAACAGCTGGCGGTGTAGTTTCTGGGGCACCCGCAAAGCCCCAGAGGTTAAAAAAGTAAACGATGCCCGATGCCGCTGTGTTACGTAAGCACGCGGTTACACGCGGGTGGTGGCGGCGGATGGCGCTCAGACGCTGCGCCGTGACCCGGGAACGCACGCAGGTTTTGCCAGGTCTCTCTGTGGCCTGGTCTGCCAACTGGCTATGGCCTGGTCCGCCGATCGCTGAGCCGCCGGTCGATCGACCGCAGTCACGTGCCGGCCCTCTTTTTTTTTTGCTTCCGTTTCCGTGCCGTCTTCTCCTGACAACAAAAAAGCCCGCACTGCCCGCACTGTTTCCGGACGGGGCCCGTGTCCGGCCACTGTCTCTGCCGTTGGCCGTTTTCCGTGGGGGCCCGCGGGCGTCCTTGCTGCGTGCCGATGCACGGCGGACGCACGGCGGCGTTCCGGGCCAGCCGGAAATAGCTCGTCTCGTGCCTTCTTTTTTGACAGCCCGGGGGGGAACGCCAGTAGACATACGACAGGTGACAGCCAAGAGCCGGACAACAGCAGCACCAGGAGGCACCGGGGCCGGGCCAAAATGGGTTGCCGTGACACAGCGCACAGTCAGAAACGTGCTCCGGGTTCACAAGTGTCTTCTCACACCATCGGTGATGGTAATGGAAACAGGAGCGGGTTGCGGAGCGGGTTGCGGAGCTGGGACGCGGATATAGTGGAAGGCCCTGGGCTGCAGCTCCGAGGTCATTGCCGATCGCCTTGGCTCGGAACGAGTAGTTGGCTGAACAAATTGGTCGAGGGATGTTTCGGAAGGCGGGTGCACCCCGTAGTCGAGATGGCGTGCTGTCAGCCACGCTGTTGCTATTCCGGCGTCCCCTGGTCAGCTGCTTCCGGTCACCGTATTTACAAATGTGCAGATGCAGCACTCGGAGCACTTGTGTTCCGTAAGGCCCGCTGCCCCTCTTCAAAACTATTTAAACATGTGCTTGTCCCCCTCTGCTGGCGGTGAAACCTTGTGATTGTTGCAAAACCCATGCAGTAGTTTGTTCGGGCTTTCTCCTTTCTTCTCTCTTCTTCCCTCTTGTGCTCCTTCTCTTTGCAACCAAACAAACCCCGAACACACAAATATGTCCAAGTTCCTTCTCTACATCCTTGCCTTGATCTTCCCACCTATCGCCGTCTACTCCCTCGAGGGCGCCAACAAGACCTTCTGGGTCAACTTGTTCTTGTGCATCTGTATCTGGTTCCCAGGTATCTTACACGCCTTGTACATTGTCAACAAGAGCGAGGAAAACTAAGCTTGACGTCGGGAATCCAAACCAAGGTCGGATGTAATATAGTACGCATAATTTGGTTTATGCGGGTTGGTTAATTAGCAGCAGTATTAATATTTACTATCACAGTGCGGTATGTCCACGTATCTCCACTGCAGCACCCTAGACATGACTCTCGTTTTCTTTGTTTCCTCCTATCGAATTTTCTGATGCAACTAATGATATTTTTAATCTATATAATACAACATTAATATAATAATATAATAATAATATAATAATATAATATAATACTATAATAATACTAGAACTCTCACGTGACCCTGCTAATGCCTCCCCGTCGTGCTATCCAGCTGCGCTTACGTAACGAAGTCTTACGTAAAGCCGTCCACGCTGCTCTCCGGCCTTATCAGCAGCAGCCAGCAGCCAGTAAAATCGCATCGTGGCCCGTGGAAAGATAGCTGCGTATCGCTGCCCGCCGTTGGAAAAGCGTGCGAACGGGCTGATCGTCACACACTTGTCCCGTTGTTGAGGTGATGCGCTGCTTTCTCTCGGCTTCTGTCGTCTTATCTGCCCGGCTGCAGGCAGCTCATCGTGGCTCCCTGCTTGCTCCTCGTTTTAGTGTCGGTTTCGTCGGTTTATATAAATAATTTCCCTCCGCCGCTTCGGCACTTCTTTCACTCTTTTCTATTCTTGCTTGCTCCCTCCCACCTCCTTAAAAGCATCACCCCACGCCATTCCCTCCTTGCTTACATAACATACAAGATGATGTCCGTTAATAAGTGGGTTCCTATTGCTGTCTCCCTCATCTGTCCACCTTTAGCTGTGTTTATGTGCGATGGCTTCGGCAAGTCCTTTTTTGTGAACGTATTCTTCTGCTGCTGCATCTGGTTCCCGGGCGTGCTCCATGCGTTGCACATTGTGGGGAAAACCAGATTCAAGGAGGGTGTCGACGACGAGAAATAAGCTGACCTAGTTAGTCACTGCTTGCCACTGCTGACCACTGCTGGCGGCCCTACCTTTGTTCTTCTTCCCGGGTTCACCCCCCTGCTACTATGCTTTTTACGACTTTAATAATATTAATATGATAATCTCTCTTTTTCTCTCTGTCTAATTCATCTTACTTTTTCCACTCTTATTGTTTACTTCTAGGCTTCTGTTAATATATGCATGTGAGTCCTTCCACACACACCTCTGTTTTGGGCTGTTTTTGTTTAGTTCATTAACAATATAAAAAGGGCTATATACAAAACCTATGTCATAAGCTGCTCCGTCGTGACACAGCACGCACCTAATCAAATTGTGGAACCAACATGTCCATGATTGGAGACTGGATTAAGGCAACACCGGCCACAAATAAAACGACGTTGAGTCCAATCTTGCCCAATGGAGAGCTGAAGAAGCCTGGCTCGGAGGCTGGTTTGTCTTGTGGCATAGCAAATCCGTTCATGTTCTATTCGGTAGTATCTGTATGTCTGTGTTTCTACTCCAGCGATCTTCCTCTCGTCTATACCTGCAGCTCCTGCTCTTTTACCACTTGTCTTCCTCTTGCAGGCAAATAGCTGCAGTGCTTCGGCCAGCCACCGACGAGGGCTGAAAAAAAAATGTGACGTTCACCAAAAAAAGGTCGATCGGCCTAGAAAGCATATTTTCGCAGACATCCGTGCACCTTCTGCGACAACTCGTTCAGTTTGGAACTCCCGTTTTTTCGTTTTTCATCTGCTATGCTATATTCCTCCATTCTCAGGTTGACGAAGCCTGCTGGAAGAGAGGAGACACAGGTCTATCAGCCATCCGACGACACATACACACACGCAATGTTGGCTCTCCGTCGTATACCTGCGGTTGCTGCAGACAGTCGATCTCTCGCCAGATCGTTTTCGACCGTCCAGCCCTTGCTAGCTCCAAAAAATAAGAAAGAATTAGAAGCCAAGAAAGCGCTGGAAAAGAGACAGGAGCGTAGAGATGCTGTGAAGAAACTAGAGGCCAAGAAGCCTGCCAGCTCCTCTGCATTGTTCATGAGCGTGAAGGACGCCCTAAAATATTTGAGAGCCACCGAGGTGGGAAGATCTCTCAATGAGGCTTCCATAACGATCCAGACTCCAATCTTGAAGGATCGTGGTGTTGCTCCTCTGCAGGGTGCGGTCAGATTGCCAAAGCCTTTGAAGGAAACAAAGATCCTCTGTCTAACGAACGACGAGGCAAAGATCGCCGAAGCTTTGCAGAACGGTGCTGCCAAGGCCGGCGATGCCAAGTTGATCGACGAGATAGCAAACGGTACTTTGAGCGTCGAAGGGTTCGATAAGGTGTTGGCTACGCCTGATATGGAGCCTTTGCTAAGAAAAGTGAGCAAGATCCTTGGTCCAAAGGGCTTGATGCCTAACGTGAAAAGAGGAACCATCTCTGAGGACTTGAACAACCTTATTCTCTCGACGTTAGGCACGCAGCCTTTCAGAGAAAGAAACAACTACGTGTCCTTGACCATCGGTAAATGCGGTTTCACGGATTCAGAGATATTGAAAAACATCTTGGCAACCTCGGAGGCGTTCAAGGAGAGCGTTCAAAACACAAAATCGAAAAAGCCAATTCTCATGGGCCAAACGATCCTCAGCTCGACCCACGGTCCTGGTATTGTCATTAACTTCTAGGGAATTTCTGGCCAAGTAGCAACATCCTGTAAATATAACATATATATATACTGATAGATACTAATATACTCATACATATATGCGTCCACAGATCCCTCGGCAATGTACGTTATTTCCAGCTATCGCCGTTAAGGAAAAAAAACATGGAGGAAAACTGAATACTGTGTACGCGTATTGAGAGAAAACAGAGAGTAGTAAACTCAAGGTTGATGTGTTTGTTGTCCTTTCCAAGAGCAGAAACAAGCAGGGGGGTTTCTGGATAAAGACATCCAGACAAAAGACACAGTATACAATGGCTGAGGATGATAAGGGGGAGCCGGAAATCGCAAAGCTCGAGACCGTGCAAGATACGAAGAAGCGGTTTTCCATAATAATGATTTTGTTGCTGACAACACTGATCATCGGAGTGCCGCTCTGGTACTTCACGACCTCGGTGGAAAGAGCGACGTTGCCCATCGATGCAATCACGGCGCTCAACGAGCAGTATTTGAACAACATCAAGTACGAGATTCCGGTTCGACTCGTGGAGATACCGGATCCGTTGAGTGGATTCATTGACGAAACACAGGACTTATTAAACGAAAAATTGACCAATTCCAATGTTCGAGTGAAACTATTCAAGAACGACTACCTAGGTCCAGATGTGGACGAGAAGCAGGTCTACGACCTGAAGATGATCATGAGCGAGAACGAAGACAAGCTCCTGGTGAGTCCGTACTCTGACCGGCTGATCAAGTTGTTTGTGTCGCCCGATGTGATCAAGCACGGGCTGGTGAGTGACTTGTTGTCGAGGATTTTGATTGAAAACGTCTTCAAGTCGGAGATCAACGAAAACAATAGCAGTGGGACTGGCTCTAAGACGAAGAACTTGATCAAATTTCCGTTCAGTACGAGCTACAAGGTGAGCATTAACTTTCTACATTCGGACAACAAGATGTTGTCCCTGCCCGATGGGGTGCTTGAGAAGGCGGTGAGCAACTTCAAGAGCTTCATGAACTCGTTGGACTCGCTAACCAAGTTCACCGTGGAGTTTCAGGAGTTGTGGTACGAGAACCGATTGATCACGAAGGACGAGTACGAGAAGGACGGTTTCACGTACATCAAGGACCCGAGCATGTTCATCGATTACTCGGACTGGGGCCTCGACCAGGACGTGGAGTTGGACCCGGTCATCAACCTGAACCTCTACCTCCCGGACAGCGAGAAGTTGCTGATCGAAAACACGCAGCGCAACTCGTTCATAATACCACAGTGGGGCGGGGTGGTCATTGTGAACGACGATGAGACGGTCGACTACAACCGACTGAACGAGGTATTTGACATCTTCGCCTTCCAGATCTTGAAGCTCATTGGCGTGGACACAGACCCGGACCGCTCGATCTACTACCGGATCGACGAATTGATCCGCATCCAGACGGTCGAAAACCTCAACAACAGTCTCAACAACTTCAAGAGCTTGATCAAGTTGATCAACCAGCTCGAGACAATTCCCATCCCGCTTCAATCTGTGGACGAGATCAACGAGTCGATCAGATACATCCAGACGTCTGCGGCCGAGCTGGCGCATCTGAACTGGCTTGCCGCCTACAAGCACTCCACGTTGGCGTTGAAGCTCTCCAACAACGCTTTTTTCCACGAGGACATGGTGCAGCAGGCATACTTCCCTGAAGAACACAAGATGGCCGTCTACTCGCCGTTGTTGGGTCCATTCGTGACCATCGTCGTGATGGCCCTTGTCCGGGGCCTCAAGGAGGTGAAAAGTGTGTGTAAATAGCGTAAACTTTGCAAAGCGGGGTGCGCATCAGACACCTACATATAAACAAGCAAACACGTAGGTATCAATACAAACTGGTGTTACAACCACGCAGACGACAGCTACAAAAACAACAATAACAACAATAACGACAGGGACGGGAACAATGGCAATGATGCCGCCACCAAACCTGTCCTTAGCCGCCGGCAATCTGCGGGCGGTCCCTGGCGTCATCTGCCGTTCCGTCTTGTTCCCTACCCTCTCTCATCTCTCTTGCCCTAGAAGTCTGATCTAGAACCCAACTCAGCCTCAATCGCCTCATACCCGGTAACAATGCGCCCGTTTAACCTGCAACACGAGCGAGCACAATGCAACACGCTGCTAGAACGGCGAGGGACGCCGAACAGGACAGCGGCGAATGAAAAAAACGTGGCCACGGAAGAGGTACAGACGGGCCGGCGGCTAGACGACGGCGACGGGTGCCACAGGACGGAGCTACTGCAGCAGTCGTGTATTTGTTTCTTCCTCTTTGTAGATAGTGTTGTTTCTGCTACTTGTTAGCCGCTTCAAGTACTAGGTGACTCTTTACAACCAGCGTTGTGCAGGGAACAGCAATGAGATTACACAGATACAGGACGATAATACTGGAGGCCGTTGCGCTAGCAATCATCTTCGGCATCACCTACAAGCTCTCCTTCAGCGGCACAGAGGACCTGATGAATATAGGTCTGGATCGATATCTGAAACAGGAGGCGGAGGTGGCAGCTACGAGCACGGCGGTGACGGTGACGGAGACTGATGCTGCGGTGCAGCACTCAGACGCAGGAAAAGCGGCGGCGGATCCATCGACGCCGACGGCCTTGCCTGCGTTGAAGCTCGGCATGGACCCCGTGGTGGGCCAGCAAGTGTTGATCGAAAACTACCGGCGGGAAAATGCGACGATAATGACGCTCTGTCGGGAGGATGACCTATCGGACATTTTGGGCACGATCCGGAACCTCGAAGACCGTTTCAACAAGGACTACCACTACGACTGGGTGTTTCTCAACAACGAGGAGTACAGCGCCGAGTTCAAGGCAAAGGTGTCGAAGTTCACGTCGGGGAGAACACGGTTCGGGCTCATCCCGAAGGAACACTGGTCGTACCCGGCATTCATCGACCAGGAGAAGGCCCGGGCTGAGAGACAGCTGATGGAGGATGACGGCGTCATCTACGGCGGCATGGAGTCCTACAGACACATGTGCCGGTTCAACTCGGGCTTTTTTTACAAGCACCCGATTATGATGGAGTACAAGTACTACTGGCGGGTGGAGCCGCATGTCGAGTTCACGTGCGACATCAATTTCGACCCTTTCAGATACATGGTGGAAAACAAGAAGACGTACGGTTTCACCATCACGATTCACGAGTTCGAGCGGACCATCCAGACTTTGTGGAAGACGACGAAGAAGTTCCTCGCCGATCACCCCGAGCACGTGCATAAAAACAACTTGGCTAAGTTCATCACCAACGACAACGGCGACACGTACAACTTGTGCCACTTCTGGTCGAACTTCGAGATTGCTGACATGGACTTCTGGCGCTCTAAGGCTTATGAAGATTACTTCCACGACTTGGACAAGTCGGGCGGCTTTTTCTATGAGCGTTGGGGTGATGCCCCGGTTCACTCCATCGCCGCAGCTTTGTTTCTCGACCGGGATCAGTTGCACTACTTCAAGAACATCGGTTACCAGCACGGCGTCTACCAGATGTGCCCTATCGAAGACGAAATCTACGATGGCAACCGCTGCTACTGCGACAAGGACAACGACTTCACCTTCGACGGCTACGCGTGTGGCAAGGAGTTCTTTGACGCCATGGGCTGGACAAAGCCCGCCAACTGGGAACAATACGCCAATTAATGTCGTCGGCCAGAGAGCCAGCACGAGTGTACACTTTTACTACAACTATTATCTACTGCGACAGATGTCTAAGCGCTCTAATCTCTTTTTTCTAGCCATACCTTCATTCTGCCTTTCTCTACTTCCTATTTTCCTTCCTTCTTATATTTCTCTATTCCTTCTTTATTCTTTCTTTATCCCCTCCTCCTCAGTTTTCTCGAACTGGTACGGGATTATACAGCTGGCCGTGTAGCCTACACTAAATACACAACAGAGTAAACAGAAGCGTGTTTTTTTCGAGTCCTCGTGTCGCAGAGAGAAAATGGAAAAGCGAGGGAAGATATAGGAGAGAACAATGTACACCGTTTTGTGCTGGTGGGTTGATTTCTGTTCGTGTGTGGGCACGATTACGGTTCGGCATAGGGAACAAAGACCAAAAAGAAGCCAATAGCAAACACAGCTTGTCGACGCAAGATGATGCTAAGAAGGTACAGAGTGATTCTGGTCTACGTGGTGCTACTGATTGCCACCGTCTACTTGACTAGTACTTTCTTCAGACTATCACAGAACGATGCCGACAAGATCTCACTGCTAAACTTGAACGGCGACCGAGACGTCGCAGCAGGAAATACAACGGAAGTATTGGTTTCTGCAGACGTTGACGCCGACGACGAGCTCCGGAAAGTCTCTGGACCGGACCAGTATGAGGCCGAAGTGGAGATCGACAACTTTATAAACGAGGCTTTGAAAAGCGACGACGAAACTAATGAAGAGCTTAAGAAAGACATTTCCAAAATGACTGACGAGCAAATCAGAGAGCAGCTTAAGAACATCCAAGAGGAGCAGCTTGAGAGGGAGAAAGAGCCGCACACGGAGAATCTCCTGGACGACCAAGACAATGTTTTGGGAACTAAGATTGCAAACGACCACAAAAGGAGACAGGACTTGCCTCCAGACAGCCAGCCGTGGGCACGGTACGAAATTGACAGAGTGATACCTCCAAAGTACAAAGGCAACGATGCGACAATCAGCAGAGAAAACGCCACTTTGTTCACGTTGTGCCGGAACTCGGAGCTCTACGAAATACTGGACTCCATCCAGCAACTGGAAACAAGGTTCAACGGCAACTTCCACTACGACTGGGTCTTTCTGAATGAGGAGCCTTTTTCGCCTGAGTTCATTGAGCTGACCTCTAACATGGTCAGCGGTCGGGCGAGGTATGGCCTTATTCCAAGAAAACACTGGTCATATCCTCCGTTTATTGATCAGGAAAGAGCAAAGGAGATCAGAGAGAGCCGGAAATGGTCTGCCATTACTTATGGAAGTAGTGAATCATACAGACATATGTGCAGGTTCAACTCTTTGTTTTTCTACAAGCACCCGATAATGGAAGAGTATGACTACTATTGGAGAGTCGAGCCTCATGTGAACTTTGCATGCGACATCATCGATGACCCGTTCAAGTTTTTGAAAGAAAACAAAAAGAAATACGGCTTCACTATTTCCATGAGAGAGTTGCCAAACACGATCGAGTCTCTATGGGCCACTTCCAAATTGTATTTCAAGAAATTGGCCACCAATGTTTTCGACGCAGAGCAAACACATAATCTTCTCAACTTTATCAGTGACGATGGCGGAGAGAGCTACAACTACTGTCATTACTGGACAAATTTTGAAATAGCTGATTTGAGCATTTATCGAAATGACATCTATGAAGGCTATGTGCAGCATTTGGATCAAGCAGGAGGTTTCTTCTACGAGAGGTGGGGTGACGCTCCGATTCACTCCATCATATTTAGTCTAATATTGGACATGGACGAGATTTTTTTGTTCCAAAATATCAGTTATGAGCATACGGTAGCCAAAACCTGCCCGATGAATGATGCGTTTCGGAAAGAGGCAAAATGCATTTGTAATCCAGTCGAGGACTGGACAATCAGAAGTGAAAGTTGCTGTAACTTGAAATTTTTGGAAGTCGGAAGTTGCGAAAAGAACACAGATCTCGACAAGTACTTGAATGCATTGAGGGAAAAGCAGGCAGCAGATGAAGAGCTGAAAGCCCAGCAGAAGAAATTACGGATGGAGACGGCTAGGAGACAATCCGAGGCTAGAAGAAAGAAGACGGAGGAAAGAAGGAAAAACAGGTTGCAGGCCCAAAAGGAAAAAAAGAAAGTCAGGGAATAAGTTTTTCAATGGAAAGAAAGGAGGTGGCTAGAGTGAAAGCCTTCATTGTATGTGTTTTTCTTTATCCCATACTTTCTTTTGCATCCAATTATTTTACATATCATTACTCAGATCAGACCTGGTTTTTTTATGACCACAAAATTGCTTACTTTCTTTCTTTCTTTTTCTCATATTTTCTTCAACTGATAGTTTCTATACCCTTTATAAAAGTCTCGACTTCTTAACACGAACAATTAATACGCACGATAAGTGTGCGACTAGCAGGATAATTCGAAAGAAACCTTATTATATTGAATTTATGTAAACAAAAACACGGGAGAAATGAAAAAGTATATTTAACAGAGAGAGAAGGGGAAGCTTAATAAAAGAATACAATAAAAGAAAACAATATTGTAGCTCGTTAGAAGGGGAATCAAGATGATAAATCACAAAGGCGTTATCGATATTTGGCTTATGTTCCAAGTAAACCGAATACCAGATAACGTTAGAGTAATTCCATAGAGGTAGTCTTGAAGTGTAATGCACACTTCATTTAAAAAAATGAAAAATTGGGAAGTGAGATTAATCTCTGAATAGCGAATGACTCCAATTTGCTTGAGCTAACTGGCTCTTAAAGGGTATCAACAAAGCAGTTAATTGGAAATCAAATCTGACAATTCCTGGATGTATGACTTGCCGTTGTCAATGTTGGCAACACCACGGCCAACGTCCCAGACAGAGAAACCGCCAAAGGGTTCTGGTTTCTTGCTGACAACATCTTGTAGCGCTGCCTTGACTTCGTCGATGGGAGTGTAACCGTTATCTGTGGATTTGCCATCTCCAAGTAAGCCGATAAAGATCTTGAAGTTGTTTTCTTCAGCCAAGCCAGCCCAGTCATTCCAGTTAAACCCTGTTGTAGTAAGCTCACACGAAGGGTTGTTGTAGAACTGGACAATGGCATAATCTACCCCCGGCGAGCTCAAAACGTTTCCAATTTTGTGATCTGGGTATGGACATTGGGGAGCAGCAGAAATGGCATACGATTTAGAGCTGTCTTGACTGAAAAGGGATTTCAAGTTTTGAACAAGGGCAGGATAGCCACTGTTGTCACCACCTTCAATATCCAAATCAAAACCATCAACGACCGCATCACCAAATGGTCTGACAACATCTGATGCTGAACCACCACCAAACTTGTTCCAGAGTTCGGTAGCAAATGAATCAGCCTCAGAAGAAGAAAGACTGTATTTTTTGCGATCTTCACCACCTAAAGAAATGAAAACCTTTTTGCCGGCGTTTTGACAGTTCACGATTTGTCTACCAATATCTGGACAGCTTGTTGTGCTTCCACAATGATTGGCCAAATTGATGGTGGTTTCCTGGCCAGCACCAAATTGGTTGACAGATGAGATGATAAAGATATCGGCATCAACAGAAGTACAGTAAGCATCTAAATCCTTTTCTAAAGTTTGATCAACTTGGTAAACACTGTCTTGACCCCAGTACACTACAACCTGCCCTGTTGGAAGGGAGCCTGAGGTTGAGCTAGAAGCACTGGAAGTAGTTGAGGAGCTTGAAGTGTTGGTTGAGCTTGTGCTGCTAACAGAAGAAGTTGAAGAAGTAATAGAAACAGTCGAAGAGGTGCTTAATGTGGTTGATGTAGATGAAGTGGATGATACTGTTTCGGACGAAGATGATAGTACCTCCGATGAAGATGAAGTGGGTGATACTGTTTCGGACGAAGATGATAGTACTTCCGATGACGATGAAGCGGATGATACTGTTTCGGACAAAGATGATGATAGTTCTGATGAGAATGATGGTATTTCAGATGAAGATGAAGAGGTGGATGAAGAAAATGTTGAAGTTGAAGTTGTGGTTGGAGAGGCAGAAGAGAAGGTGGGAATAATTGTGGTTGTTTCAGGGATATCCTGTGGAAAAGGAATATTGGTGGTAGAGTAAATGGTTGTGGTGACATCTGAGCAGACAGAAGCTGAGAAAGCAGGAGCTGCTGTAGCCGTGGAGGATAGCTTCAGCACAACGTAGCAAAGCAGGGATACACTCAACTTCATGATAGCTATTTAGACAGTCCAGGTAGTGACAAGAGTGGCTTGAAGTACTTAAATTATCAAGGAAAAACAGGAAAGTAGAAAAAGCTACAGTGGTTTTGTAAAAGAATAGCAATAGCTGGTGAAACTGTCTTTTATATGTATTAGAAAAGCGTTCGACACTCCGGACGAAGTTGTTGTCTTTTTCGAAGCTGTTGCTCCCAAAACCGGTGCGGAGCATCACCACAATTCCAATTGGCCAGCCGGTGAGATGAAATAAAACCAAAACAAAATAACAGCATTATCACAACAATCGGTGGTGAGAGCAGGCCGAACTCGTTGTTTGGCGTAAACAACACCAAGAAAGCTCACAAATCCGCTGCGACTTTAACAAAGGTTAACATGTGTTAAATAAGGACATGCACGGCGGCATCACCGGCGTAATGTAGGAGCGTGCCAATTGATGGAGCTGGTGGGAACGGGAGAAAGTCACTCCCGCGGCCACAATACGGTCCTTTGCTACGCTACGCTGCGCTAGAAGCAAAGAACTGGGGTTGCAACCGGCACAAGTCTTTTCTTGACTATGAGAAAGCGCTCTTCCATTGTTGTTCTGCCCTGCAACGACCCATTTGGCGCACAGTGGCTAGGGATTTCCGCAGATGCAGGGTGCAGGTGGAAGATTCGTCCAAAAGAATAAAAGAGAGACAGATACAGAGAGAAAGAAGAGAAAAGTACAAACAAATGGCACGCTCGCATTGAAAACAAGGCATGGCGATAGCTGCAAACTCAACCATGTCACTGGGGTATGCAGCATCTCTCTGACTTAGTACCTGTGTGCAAGACCTTGAGGGTGACCTAATTGGCTCCGATTTGGGCGCGTGAAGCGCTAAACCTGCAGGAAACGTAGTACATTTGGAGCGGGATTATTATCCGCACAGATCCCTTGTGCAGGAGCCGACGTAGCCCCGAGAGGCCCTTCTTACTATAGACCATCGACCAGCGAGCGGCAATTCGTGCCAATCTCTTAGACACAGCCACCGCAAATGTGTCTGCTTTTGACGCAGACAATCAACAAGCAGTGTTGCTGTGTGTACCGCTGTTATCTTACATGTAGGTGAAAAAATACTTTTGCCGGCTTTATTGTGTCGACGCATAGTAAACCGTGTTCAAATGCTGCGCTCTTCAGCGTGCCCTCAGCCCGTAATGCTTTTAGTTTATCAATATATCACAAACACTGCACAATGCTGCTGCTTACCGCCACGATATCGGCAACAACACATCTTCACTTCCACAATAACGACAGCTACACATCTTCACTACTACAATAATAATAACAACCGTCCGCATTTCTTCCTGTCAGCGCCTGCACCTACTGCACATTCATGCAGGCCGCACTGCCTGGCAACGCAGACTTCCCCACCGCGCGTCGCAAACGGTAGCGTTGCCACCCACTACTCCCCCCACTTTTCTTCTGAAGCCGCCGACGCGCCGATCGACGCGTCGCTCGGCAAAATATGAGCTCGGTGAACCGGGACAGGAAAGACGGGGACCATTGCGCCCAATCGGGAGGTCTCCCGCGCGCCCTCCCGTTTTTCCTATTTGGGGTTGTCGAGGACGCTCCGCCGTTGCGTTCCAGACCGGCCCTTGTCTTCCCCCCCCCCCAGGCGGCGTAGCTATTTATAGCATCAGCAGACGGAGGAGAACTTTGCAGTTGGCCAGCAGCCGGGACGATGAGCACGCAGGTGGCCGTAGTAGCAGCCTGGGATCCGCTCCGCATTCGTCTGTCTCTGTCTCTCTTCTCTCAGCAGCTTTGACACCTCCACTGTCTCTTCTGATCAAGTATGGAAGCTGTCGGGCTGAAGCCTCTCTGCCTCTTCCAAATTGTCTCTTGTTTCCCTCTGAGTTGTCTCTGATCTATTCACCAGCAAAACAAGCCAAAAATGCTCTCCTACATTTCCCTAGCCGTCCTCGTCGCCTCCTTCGTCGCTCCCTCAGCAGCAACCCCACCAGCCTGTCTTCTGGCCTGCGCCGCCTCGGTTGTCAAGTCGTCCCCAACCTGCAACCAATTGAACGACGTCACTTGCGTCTGCAACTCGGAAGCAGAGGCTCTCCAGGCGTGCTTGAGCACCGCCTGCCCAGAAGGCGTCGCCTCCAAGGCTAGCTCGGCGTTCAAAAGCGTGTGCACTGCTGCAACCGCAAAGTCTAGCGCCACCTCCAGCGCTGCATGGACTGCTGTGCCAACCGCAGAAGCCAACTTCGCCGCCGCCTCCGGTATTGTTCGCTCTTCCGGCTCCGCCGTCAAAAGCTCCGCCGTCAAAAGCTCCGCAGTCAAAAGCTCAGCTGTCGAAAGCTCAGCTGTCGAAAGCTCAGCCGTCAAAAGCTCAGCAAAGTCAACTACCTTGGCCAAGTCCACCTCGGCTGCTGCCTCCTCCTCTGCAGCACACTCTGCTTCCTCCGCAAGCAACGCTGCCGGCTCCCTTGAGTTTAACGGCTTCTTGGGGGTCGCCGCCGCTGTCGCCATCAACTTGCTTTAGATATCATGCTTATTGCAACCCTTTTAGACATGTCTTAAATTCAAAAAACCACAAAATGAAGCATTTTCATATTTTGTCATCTAACATATATATTTTTCCATCTAAAATCCTTTTATACCCTCTCTTGATTGTTATTTTTTCTATAGTAAGTTTTGTTAACTTGCCGTTAATACATTTTAATCTGTCTATTCTTCCTCACATCAAACAACTTTCAGATCTGAAATTCTTTTATCGCCTTACGTAAGTGCGCACTCCCACTTGTCTTTTGATTCTCAGTGCATTCCGAAAGGGGAATTATATTTGTTTGTTTTCATATCGTTTCACAGTGTAAACAAGTAAACACATCCTCTTGTACCTCTCCTCCGAAGTTCTAACTTTTTCGGTAGAGAATCTCCAAAAGACAATCACATTTGCTAGATATATACCATGTACGGTATCATGCCTCTTGAAGAGTACGTTGCTAACTATGACTCCATCCTTGAAAACAAACCTTTCAAATACGGCAATATGAAAGGGAAAAAACTAGACAAATCCAAATTCTTTAACGACTACTCAGACTATGAAATATTGCTCCGAAACGAAGTGCCGCCAAAATACTTCAAATATTTCGATGACTTTTCATCGGATTCCATGATAGATGACATAGAAATTGGAAGGTCAAATAACCTGAACCTCAGTCCTGTAAAAAACCACCAAGAAAATGGTGTCAAAGACAGTGAACTACTATCAAAGAAGGAGAGCAAGTTGGAAAGCGACTCCACCACTTTGTTCAGAAATTTGAAAAAGTCGTTAGTCAACGACGAAAACAGTTTCAGTCTTGATCTGGGTAACCTGGATTTGCCAAACTCCATTAATAGGAAGAGAAATTTGCCGGCCAAATCACTCAAAACAAATCCAACAAGTAATCACAAGTTCCATACATCCGACACGTCTGAAATTGATGGTCTTGAAGACTTTGATGCGCTTTACGAGAAAACTTTCAAACTATTGAACAAGAACAGCTTAGTCGATAAGGAAGGTAAACAATTGAATATGATGATCCAGTCCTTATTGGAAACTCTGAAAACGATAAAGGACGAAAATATCCAATACAAAGCTAACTCGGAGAATATGAAACTGATTATAAAAGATCTAAACAGCCTAATCAATTCCTATAAAACAAAGTTGAGAGACTATTTTGAGGAAAATAGATCGCTAAAAACTATGATCAAGGATGAGAGAAAAACGGCTAGAGATATTAAGTCTTCAAACATTAGTCGGAATACTTTTGAGATCGAAAGTGATGATCTTCAATCAATAGATAAACAAATATATTTGTTACAAGTAAAAAGGCAAAGGCTGATTGAAAGAAAAAAAATGATTAGAGAGACTAAGGAAGTTAGTTTGGATGATTTATCTGAAGATATTGTTCAGAAACTCCTAAAACAGTTGCAAGAGCATAGTGGTCATACGGATGAGAGCATGAATTCATCTGATACCGGCAATGGCAACCATAACGACTGTCCATTTTGCAAAAAAGAATCAAAACAATCTGATAATTTATTGACGAAATTACTTTCAACTTCCCACACGAGCTCACTAGATCAGGATGAGGTCATAGATCTATTGGCATCTCGTATAAAATTTAAGCTGGACACCAGCAATGATGGCAAAAAGCTTCCAGACATATGGTAGCTACATAGTGAATTAATGTCTTATTTAGACTGGTATGACGTATCATTTGTGTAAATTATAGTTCTTAAAAAACTTAAGCTAGTTTCTAACTTACATATGATCATTATCTATTTTTTCCCCTTCTTTTTGTTCTTCTTCTTCTTCTGGATAGGCTCCGGGGTAGTTTCTGCTTCTACCTTTATTTTTTCGTTAGATGGAACACATTCGCTAACCTCTTTTATGACTAAATCTTTATCTGTATTTGACAACAATAAACTCAATCCATCAACATCTTGGCCATCTACATTACAGCCTCTGGGGCCTAAGGCATTGAATAGCTTCGAAAATTCCTTAACTTTGTGTGTCTTGAACACGTGGCAAATACCGTTTTTAGAATCGTATGTCTTAAATTTGATTATCGATCTTATTTTATCATCGTCCTTTTTAACATGTGTATAAGTTATCGATATCGTTGTCCCTGAGGGGTTCGATTTGAGTAACGAATGTGTTGAGGTTATGTACGTGTCTATCTGCTTGACTTTCATTGTGTGTATTTCTACCAAAAGGAGAAACTTAAGTATTGCGTTGACAGTTTACCAGGTATAACGAAATGTTGTTCTCAAAAATATCAGAAACGTCGGGTGCACAAATTGGCAAGATCATGAAAATTCATTGGTCTCGTCTGCAAAAAACGAGGGGCCTTGAGCATAAAAAATTATGGGATTATGGCAACAAGCTTATTTTGCTACGAATGCTTTATACTTTTCTAAAAGCTGTATCTAGTAGCCTCATTATATATATATACAAGATTCACATATGCAGGACTACTGGATCTTTTGAGCCAATGATTCTGGAATGTTGTAACCACTTTCTTTCAAGGATTTCAAGATAGTTGGTAGTGAAGAACCCAATTCGGTGTTAGTCTCGCTCAATTCCTTTAAAACATCGTGCACAAAGTCACGGTCCTTGAGAGCAACACCTTGTGACAATAAATAGTAGAAAGTATATTTGTTAGGCAATAGTTTCATATTGTGAGGGTTGGCCTCTGCAAGTGCTTTAATGCCCTCCATAAACTTTTTGGTTTCTGGGATGTTAGGACTTCTGGAATAACCCTTCAAAATGGAGTTGTATAAAAATGCAGTTGGTTTAATACCGTTTTTCAATGCTTTGTCGTAGTAGTACAAAGAATTGGTCATATCACCAACACTGGTGAAAGCTGTTATGATACCACTGTAGCCAACAGCGTTCAATTTAACGTTCGATGATTCCATACTTTGCAAAATGGAGAACCCTAAATCACTAGTTTGACGATTTCTCAACAAATTATTAGCAACTGTAATCAGTGCGACAGAATTGAATTTAATGTTATGAGACTCCATTGTCTTGATAATCGACAAAATTTTATCCAATATCTCGTCCTTCGTTAAATTGGATCTTGCTGAAGTTTTCAGTAAAAAGTCAATTATAGTGGTCCACGTTGCGATATCTGGGGAAATATTTTCATATTTCTTTGACATTAATTCATCCAACAACTTTTGGGCGTCATCAAAGTTTTTCTCTGTAATCAACTTGCTCAGTAGCTTGTTATAAATTTCAATGGTAGGAACAAATGTTTCAGATTGTTGATAGATTTTAAAAAGTTGTAAGGACTCGGTTGTTTTATCTGAAAGTAACAAAAACTCGATCATTGCACATTTCAAGCTGTTGTCAAAAAGCTTTGGTTGATTTTTTTTCAAGTCATTGATAATCTCCTCAACTCTACCGATTTCTTTATTTTTTAGGAGATACTTCACATAAATAGAATATGATTGCGAGTTTGGTCTGACGGATTCGTTCAACAATTTCCAAACGGACTCAACCTTATTTCTAGAATCAACAATCGCGGAACTAGCAAATGAACTTAGCAACTGATTCCATATTTCAACGGTTAACTCAATTTTGTTCAGAGACGCAAATTTCCAAAGCTCTATCGATCTAGAGTACAGCTTACAGTTGTTCGAGTATTCCATGTAATGAGCAATCGTGGATGGTTTGATTTGGGCCTCTCTTCCGTTATATGCGAGCAAGTTTTTATTGATGGTATTTTCTAAATGGACAACCTTACCGTCAACAGAAGCAACTCTTATTCCTTTCAAACTTTCGCTTGAATTAATATCAAATAAGTCGCTTGTATAGGTTGAGTATAAAGACACGATAGTTTGGGCATCTTCAGATGGTAAAGTCAAGCCATCAACAAAATATTGAAAGTTTGATAGTGAACAAGATGGCTTATCTCCAAAAATTAACTTGATAAACTCCGGATCAACCTTTTTTTCATTATTCTCAATCAGTGAAAGTAGATATAGTGATAAACCAAGTAAGTTGTATTCCTTTGAAATTCCAGAGTTGTTAATCTTGGATACGAAAGCTTGGGGAGTGTCTTTGAAATAATTCACATTTTCAATCCATATGGTTAAAGCATTTAAGTATTTCTTTTCCGCAATCAGTTCTCTAATATATCTATTAAAGTGTGAAACATGAATCAACTTGTTTTCAATTAGTAAGGAAACGATCTCCTTGAAGAGAATTGAAGTTGGGACGTCATTGTTGGTTTTCTTTTTGATGTCCAAAATTCTGGTCAACAGTGCATTTCCTAGTGGAATCATGCTAAAAAAAGAACGGCCTCTATCTCTCGGCGAAGCTTTCAAAAATGCCTGCTGCACTTTTTCAAACAGTGGAGAAAACTCAGTATAGTCTGTCTCCAAAGAATCGTAAAGGGTAGATATAAACTGATTCTTGTTCTGAAAGTCGCCTTTGGTCTTTTGTCCACTCACTTCAGACTTGGTGTTTTCATTAGTGGCTTTATTGAACTTCAAAACATTCTTTGAATCTACAGATTTTGCATCTGCAGTTCCAGTGGAAAGTAGTCTCGAAGTAGACTTAGTCGGGTATGACTTGGCCAGTGAAAAGGTTTTGTAACCTTTGTTCGAGCATGCAGTACGTAGGGAACGGGATAGCATCGTTAAGGAGATTTATGTTACTTCCACCTTACCCCTAGGTATTGCCTAAAAGGTTTACTGTAATAAAATGGATATTGTGACAATGCTGTATGGAAAGTCGTTCAAATTTCGTTCTAACGAGGAAAAAGTCGTCGAATTTCTTTATTTTCTTGACCTTCGGTGGAAAGACGCACCAAAAGATTATTATTAATCCTCGACTTGGAACCCACGCTAAACAGGTGTAATAAAGCTTCTTTTTCTACTTTCGGTTTCTATAGATGTTTAGATGCATGTCCAAGTTTATGTTCTTGGCATAAATTTATGTAACTACAAGCACGAAGACACCAGTTCATCTTCCGGTAAACCTATGCGAGCGGCATACAGAAAAAAAAACTCATCAATTCTGAAAGGTTTGCTTTCTGTGCTCTCCTCAAGTTTATAGCTCTCCCAATCTCCCTCTTCTAGCATTGAAAGGTGTCTGGCAGTGTAGTCTTGCGTTAAATTATACTCATGTATCACTCTTGAATTATTGCATGTACCAAATGGAGCGTTTACGTAAACAGTTCCAAATTCATTGACCATAGCGGGACAGTCATGAATGTTAAGCCAGAGACGATAAACACCATCAAATACATGATCAGGCTCAGTTATTCTTGTGAGGGCTTTAGGATATAATCTCCATATGATTTTCTCGTACTCTTGAGGAAAAAAGGCTCGGGCGCCTTCAAAATACGACGGTATCATGACCGACAACTCGCTGACGGTGTACACATTGTCATTTTTACAATGAATCAATTCGTGATCTTCTTGTAGCTTTGCAAGCTGTTCCATCAATGTTTGACCGTAGATTTCACCCTCCAATGCAAAAATCCTATTCACCTCGTAATCTTTGTCAACTAATCTTTTCAACTTGTCATGCATTTGTACTTCCCTGAGATAGTCTTTGGTCCATGCCAAAGCCGTAATATCCAAATATAGTCCAGTGCTTATATCTATCAGCCTGCCATCAATAACGTTATTACCATCCCCTTTAACACGACTGTAATAAGCAGGGTTGATATCAACTAAAAATCCTGTAGCTGCACTTTGAAAACCGTCCTTACTACTATAGTCTACTATCAAAGTTTGATTGAAATTTCTTGCTAACAAATTTAAAGTCTCCATTGTTACAATGACATCAATATCTCCATCCCACGGTAATGTCAATCCGTTTCTAATCCATCCTAGCATTGAACCATATGCAATAAATGTCTTGAGGTTGTTTTCAAAGCAAAATCTTAGCCAGGTCCTTGACAACTTATGAATAACCGACTGTCGATGATCACTTGTCATGAAACTTCCAGAGAAAAATCTCCAGTCATAATGAGAACCCTCAGTAATTCCATAAATATCGGCCTCATATAGGTATTTTGGATGAAAACCTTTACGTATTCTGAAATTTTCGCTCTCCTCTAACCGTGTGTACAATCTTCCGTCATAGTTTCCTTCTTCTCCATTAAAAGATGAGATAATCAAGTCATTCCAAAACTGCTCCTCATCCCACCGGAAATCATCAAAGTCCCAGCTGCTGACCTCCACTACTCCATGATCAGTAGATTCCCTCAAAGTCAGGAACGTTTGCTTTCTATCAATATCTTTATGTCTTTTGTTGGAAATAATTTTTTCAACACCAAATTTAGTTAAAACACTTGACATTCGTTTCCTCAAAGTTTCAATGTTCCATCCTTTATCCAAAAAAGAGCCCATATTTTTTTTTGTGTATGTAACCTCCCAATCTATAAGTTGCATGATAATTTCTTTATTCCGCAAAACCTGGGTTCTTTTTGCATTTTTATCAGGATCCACCTTAATCATTAAACTACCTTCGCCATTCTCTCCGCAAACATCCAACAGATAAATTTGTTGTGGAGGTGGCATTTTGGACTTCAGGTACATTGCCCCATAAAGAATTCTTCCAGGCTCCTTCATTTTCGCATTCGTTGGACCGGTGACTTCGAATTTGTATGGATAACCCGGGATATTGTCATCCAGATCACTGCATTTGCTCATAAAATTTCTATTATTTTCACAACCGTAGAGCAACGCAAACGTTTCACAACTAAGATTATTGAAATCATCTAACTGATTCCAAAAGTCATTCGAGTGTAATGCTAGCCATTCAATCAAATAATCATCATCATACTGAAGTTTCGCATCAATATCCACCCAATCTTCCCAGCTGAAGGGTATACTGAAACTTTGTTCAAGCTGCTTTTTGGTTCCAATAATGTGAAATTGAAGATAGAGTAGCAATAAAGCCGGAGCCAATCTTGGATCAAACAAATCCTCATCTTCTAATACTTTATCCGGGAAAAGTTGATTTAAATACGGTACTATGATTTTGTGAAGGGGTGATTGATCGACAGGCTGATCTATGAATGTAGTGGCATTGGTAATCTCCCTAAAAAAGCTAAAACTACTCTTATTATACAATAATGAAACTGAACAAATCAGTAGTATAACGGTAGCCATCACTATGAGATTGATCGTAGAAAAAGATCCTATTCGTCTAATCTGTTTCGAAGACTGTAGTTTTACTTTAATGATAAAGTTCTCCAAAATTTCTTTGTAAACGCTTTCTTCGGGTCTATCAAAGTCGTCATCATGTTCATCATCATATAAAAGGTCACGCAGATTGGCATTGTTGTTGCCGTCCTTATATGATCTCAGCAGGGCATCATGTGTTAAAAATATATCAGAACCTGCAGAGTAGTCTCTGTTCTGCTTCGTTTTGGGATGTAGATTTTTGAATCGGTCATACCTTCTTGAGCGCTGTCCATTCAAATCTCTCCCTTTTGTTTGCATTATAGTCTCTATCCGAGATGCTGTATTTGTTCGAATGTTTTTCGGTACATGCACATTGGAGATGTTTCAAGATGAATAGATCACGAGAATTTTTTGTTAAGGGAGGAATCAAACGCACGCCGCACAATCGCAAGTCTTGGGTTTTTCTTCTATTCCGCAAAGCTCTAGATTAAGCGGTAACTTCGGAAAGCCAAGTTCCTTTTGTGACTAAGGATTAACTGCGTATTACATATGTTTATGTGATATCTATATAAAGAGTTTAAAAGCCATACTTTGCAAGTTCGGCTGGTTTCTTAAGTCCTTTGAACTTGTAATATTGATTGATGCAGGAAGCGGGATGGAACGTGAAGTCTTCTTTAGGGTCGCAAGAACAACGGCCTTTTATTCTTACATCTTCCTTCAATGGACAGCTCGTGAAAGGGCCATGAAAGTACCCAATGTCATCAAAGAAATGGAGCTTATCTTTATCCAAAAACAATGCAGCCGCTATGGAATGGACAGGAGCATCCCCCCATCTTTCATAAAAGAAACCACCGGATTTATCTAAAGCATCAAAGTATGAACGGTATGCTTTTCCTCTCAAAAAATCTAGCTTCCCTACTTCAAAGTTAGACCAAAAGTGGCACAGATTGTATGTTTCACCATTATCGTCAGAAATTAGTTCCAGAGAATTATCCTTTGCCAAATATTGAGGATGATCCTTCAAAAACTTTTTTGTTGTATCCCACAAAGTTGGGATTGTTTCAATGTATTCTTTCAGAGCAACTGTAAACCCGTATTCGTAGTCATTGTCTTGCATGAACTGAAAAACATCATAGTCAACATCACAGTAGAATTTGACACTAGGCTCAACCCTCCAGTAATAATCATATTCATCCATTAGAGGATGCCTGTAGAAAAATCCGGATTCATACCTGCACATATATCTGTAGGATTCCGAATCGCCATAGATAATTTCCCTTTCTTTCATATCCATCCTTACTTCCTCCGCTTTTTTCGCATTAATCCAGATAGGAGCTGACCAATGCTCGTAAGGGATAACACCATACTTGGTTTTACCTGAAATCGATTTTGTAGTTTCCATTATAAACTCCTCGGAAAATGGAGCGTCGTTCAAAAAAACCCAATCATATTTAAATTTATGGTTAAACCTGTCTTCCATACTCTGAATCGATTCCAAAAGTTCGTACAAATCTTCATTTCTTGCCAACGTCACAAAAGTTGCTTTGACTTTTTTGCTCGGTCTCTTTGGTGCAGTTTTAGCCTTCGTGTTGATTAATTCATCCTTTGTCACAATTGTATTGTTTGGTGAAACGTTGGAAGTGAAATAAAAGATCAACAGACAAACGATTGCGATGGCAGCAAATCGATTGATTCGACTTTTGACTTGGGACATCGGTACAATCGGCATTCTGATAATGCTAATAGTTACCGATTCCCAATTAGTTACTTAAAGTGATAGGTGAATTATACACTAATAAAAGGGCTGTTACTATTCGTTTCGCCGTAGTGAAAGAGCGTTTAAAAAGCCTAACACGTCATTCATGCGTTCCGCGCGGAGCATGCTGAGAAAGATTTCTAACTTCTCATTATTCTTTATTTCTAATTCCTAATGTTTCGACTTCTTAGTACTGTGCTTGATTCAGAATGATACTGCTCTGCTTTGGTTGGTATCATTTAAAAAAAAGAAAGCTGCAGTTATTGATAATAAGGAATTTGTAAATATGTATACATTACTTATTAACTATAATTGTTTTTCGAAGTTAAGAAAAAAAAGAACAAAACGGAAAAATCGAAGAAGAGGAAGTGCAAAGGTAATGTTCTCATTCAATAAATCAATCCCCGTATCTTTCCCAACCTTCAGGCTTTTTGAGTCCTTGCAATTTGTAGAACTTGTTGTTACAGAAATAATTTTTCCAGGTGACGTCATCGTTGGGGTTACAAGCACATTTTTTATCAAGTCTGATCTTTTCGTTGACAGGACAATTGTGGAAAGGGTTATGGAAGTATCCAATATTGTCAAAAAAGTGGACCTTGCTCTTGTCCATGAAAAGCGCCACAGCAATGGAATGGATTGGAGCATCACCCCACCTTTCGTAAAAAAATCCACCTGCTTTATCCAAATATTCAAAATACTCCAGGTATGCTGGAGAGTTCCAGAAGGATAATTTTCCAATTTCGAAGTTGGACCAGAAATGGCAACCGTTATAAGTGAGACCGCCATCGTCAGAAACCCAATCCATAAGATTGTTCTGGTGCAAGTAGCTTGGATGTTCCTTGATGAAACTCCTTGTGGTTTCCCATAGAGTTGGGATGGTTGTAACATATTCAGGCAAAGAAATGGTGAAAGAATACTCATAGTCGTTGTCACTCATGAACTTGAAGATATCGTAGTCAACATCGCAGAAGATCTTAATGCCAGGTTCAACTCTCCAGTAGTAATCAAACTGTTGCATTATAGGGTGTCTGAAGAAAAAACCTGATTCATATCTGCACATATGCCTATAGGAAATGGAGTCACCGTAAATGACCTGTTGTTGTCTCATTCTTTCTCTGGTCTCTGCAGCTTTCTGGGTGTCAATCCAGTCAGGGAATGACCACTGATCGTGTGGAATCAAACCGTAATGGGTGGTACCAGACACCAATCTCGAAGTCTCTCTTTTGAATTCTTCAGAAAACTCTTCATCGTTAAGAAAAACCCAATCGTAAGCGTAGTTGTGGTTAAATCTGTCCTCAATTTGTTTGATGGAGCCCAAGATTTCCCAGACATCTGAGTTTCTAGCCAAAGTGACGAAAGCGGCCTTCACCTTCTCGCCAGAAACCACCTTCTTTGTGTCGGCGGAAGAAGACCCATCCTGGGCCTTCAATAACGAAGCGTCTTCTTTGTTAGAGACTGGCACTTTATTGTTGTCGTTGGCGTTGGCGTTGGCATTGGTATTGGTGTTAGCGGTCTGCTGCTTGCTTGCTGGAGAAACGGAGTAAGAAGTGGAGGAGCCTTTGGAGAGGATGTATGCTGATAAAATTAGCAACAACGCAAAGAATCCAAATCTTACCAACCTCGCATTCGATCTAGCCATGATGGTGAGTTTGGAGCCTGTGAAACAGAATGTGACTAGAGGAAGACAAAAAACGCAGGAGCAAAGAAGAAGAAAGAAGTCCCGAAAAGAGAACACCCACGAACAATGTGACCAGGTGGAGCAGACGAACAAACTGACCAGGGAGACACGTAAAGAGAGCTGCGACTCGAAATTCAGCCTTCCCACCCGCTGTCCAAATGGGAGTTTTTATGAATAAAACTAGTGGGGGAGACAAGGGGGAAAAAAGCGTGTTGGGCCGATCGGCCCCCTTTTTTTTGGGCCGTCGTCTGGCGTCTCTTGACTAGGGATTGACAGGTTGGAGACAAAACTGGTGAAGAGTAGAGAAAAGCATAGCACAGCTGCAGGACCGAAACTGACATGTCGAACTTAGCAAACAAGCGTGTGCTGAAGGAGCTCAAGGATTTTGTGTCGAACAACAGTGCCACCAACGGGCCGTTGAAACTCGTCTCCTCACAGGACAAGGTGGACTGCATCCTCATCGAAATGAGGATAACCTCAAACCCGCTCTACGATCCAAACACACCCTTCACCCTCAGCTACCAGATCGGAGACGACTATCCCTTTTCTCCTCCACAGATCGTCTTTGTCGGAAGCAACATCCCTGTTCACCCGCACATTTACTCGAACGGCCACATCTGTCTTAATATCTTGTACGACGGCTGGACCCCTGTCCAATCGATCTCCTCAATCGTTCTCTCGCTACAGAGCATGTTGCTGAACAACCGCGTGCTGGAGAAGCCCCATGACGACGAGAACCACTGCAAATATGGACCCTCAAACCCGCTTCTATCCAAGTGGGTCTTCCACGACGACACGGTGTGACAGCAATACAGTGGGTCCAGATACGAGAGCGGGCACGAGTACGGGCACGAGTACGGGCACGGTTACATACACGAGTACAGACACCAGCATTAGTTAGGAAAGATGCCATCGCCTCCAGATTAGGGAGGAGGAAAGTGCTGAGCCTGAATCAATCTTCACTGCAAAGCGCCGGCAGTGTGCGCTTTTTATAGCGACGAGAGAAGAGCAGAGCGTGCCAGAGAAGGGGAAAAACACCTCGAATCGTGGCTATTATCTGGGGTCTTGGTCCTACACGGCACCCCAGGTGATGGACGCCGAAGAAGAGACCTGTGCCGTGTATTTGTATATCTGGTGCTTCATCTGTATAGTTTCTACCGTCAATCGTACAGGGTAGATAAGACACACGCAAACCAGGCTAGATTGCAGATTCCAGTCTTCTGTTTATGGCGTGTTCAACAATAATAAATACATTCTCGAAGCATTTTACAAAGTCCTTAGCACCAAATAGAACTCACTGTCGTCACCCTCGTTCGTTGTATACACATCAGCCTTTCCATAGGAACCTAGCGACGATGAGCAGTCAGAAGCACACAATAGTGGCAGACGATGGCGCAATTGCAAAACCAGATATTGACGATAGAAAATATCGCATAGTCAAGCTGGAAAACCAGCTGACGGCCCTCTTGATTCATGACCCCGCCACAGACAAGTCGGCTGCTGCATTGGACGTCAACGTTGGATCCTATAATGATCCCAAGTCTCTACCGGGCTTGGCACATTTTTGCGAACACTTGTTGTTTTTAGGTACCAAGAAGTACCCGCAAGAAAACGATTATAATTCTTACTTATCGAAGAATTCGGGTTATTCAAACGCTTTCACTTCTTCCTTACACACTAACTACTATTTTGAAGTCAAGAATGATGCATTGGAGGGTGCATTGGACAGGTTCTCCCAATTTTTCATTGAACCTTTGTTCTCGCCTTCGGGCAAGGATAGGGAAGTGAATGCAGTAGATAGTGAAAACAAGAAAAATCTTCAATCCGATATCTGGCGACTCTATCAACTTTCGAAGTCAACCACTTCCTCTCTTCATCCTCATAACGGCTTTTCAACAGGTAACAAGGTGACTCTAGGAGACATTCCTGCTGAAAATGGTATTAACGTGAGAGATGAACTTCTAAAGTTTTACGAGAACAACTACTCATCAAATATCATGTGTGTTTCAATCTTATCAAATGAAAGTTTGGATACTCTTACAGATTGGACCGTTAATATGTTTTCAAATGTCCCAAACAAATCCTTGCCAAAGCCATTTTATGAACACTCCCCATTCAACTCAGAGAACTACTCAAATAAGCTCTACAAGATTAAACCAATAACCGAAATGAGAAACTTGCAACTGACGTTCCCAATTCCTGCAACTACTCAGTATTGGGAATATTTGCCTAACAACTATCTCTCACATCTAATTGGACATGAATCTAAAGGTTCCCTGCTTTTCAACTTCAAGAAAAAAGGCTGGGCCAATGGTTTGACATCTGGTGCGTCTCAAATATCTCCAGGTTTTTCAGAATTCAATATCAACATTGAACTAACGACCAAAGGCCTTGAGAAGTACGATTTAATGATTGAAGATGTTTTTAAGTATCTGAAGATGCTAAAAACGGAGAAGCCACAAAAGTGGATATTTGATGAACTGCGCACTGAATCTTTGAATTCTTTCAAGTTCAGACAAAAAGGCGCTGTTGCTGCAACTGTTTCACGTTATGCAGGCCAATTGCAAGATTTGCACTACTACTCAGTTCCAATGAAAAATCCACTACTAGATCTCGATGCTACAACTGTATCCTCGAGCAATATCCCCCCTGAAGATTTGTTAAGTTTGTCTGTCACTAGAAAGTATGATCCGGCTCTTATTGATGAAATTCTCTCTTACATGAATCCAACCAACTTTAGGGTCTTTTTGATCTCGAAAGATATTTTATCAGATGTTGAAGAGTCTAAAATTGAACAAGAAAAATGGTATAAGACAGAGTACAGCGTGGAAACGTACAATAAAATCAAAGATTTAGATGCCTTGCCCTTAGATCCTCACTTAACTTTGCCTGAAAAGAACGAGTTCATGCCAACTAAATTTGAACTAGTTGAATGTGATTCAACAAAACATCCAAAGTTGGTTGAGCTAGATCAGTTTTCCAAAATTTGGTTTAAGTCTAATTCTTTATTAAGTGGACCAAGATCAGCGATTACAATAAAGTTTAACTTGCCAGGATCAACGTCGACCCCTCTCAACTCTTTGTACCTATCTTTGTTTGTCGAACTATTGGATGATGAATTAAATTCTTTATCATATTATGCTTCCTTGGCTGGACTTCATTATGTCTTCAACCTTGCTAGAGAGGGTATAAGTCTGGAGATAATTGGTTACTCCCACAAAGAGGAGATATTATTAACAAAATTAATTCAGACCCTGAATACTTTTACTAGCTCAGACCAAGAAGCCTCTGTGTGGAGTGAATCAAGAAACAAAAGGTTTGAGCTTTTGAGAGAAAAACTTTTTAGAAGTCTGAAAAATTTTGGATATGCTACCCCGTATCAACAAGTTGGACCAATAATCTCTTCTTTAGTCAATGAGAATTCATGGTTAATTGATGATGAAATCTCTTGCTTCAACGCAGTTGATTTCAATTCTTTAAAACACTACTCAATGAACTTGTTCAAAATATGTTTTGCTGAAGTTTTAGTCATTGGAAATTACGAGAAATCCGACACAGCCAAAATCCACAATATTATCAAAGAAAACTTACCTACTCTTAATAGTTCAATTACTCTAACCCAGTCTCAGTTCACAAGAGGTAGATCACTATACTTAGAAGATAACTCACTTTCACATTATTTGAAACCGAATGATGATCCTGACAATATAAATTCATGTATTGAACTTTACATTCAAATTGGTTTGATTCCTAATCACCGTGATAGAATCCTTAATGAATTGGTTTCACAAATTGTGCATGAGCCTTGTTTCAACAGACTAAGAACAATCGAGCAGTTAGGTTACGTCGTTTTCTCAGGTACAAGGGAGACTCGTACAACTTTTGGTTTGAGGTTTTTGATTCAAAGTGAATACCCTACGTTTTACTTGCTTATGAGAATCAATAAATTCATCAAAAAAATGGGTATCTACATAGAGCAAAAAATGACAAGCGATGATTTTGCTAAGCATGTTGAAGCGTTGGTGAACAAAAAAGAGCAGAAGATGAAAAATTTAAGAGAAGAAAGGAATTATCATTGGAACAGAATTGCTTCGGGCTACTACGATTTTGACAGATATGAAAAGGATGTTGAATTCTTGAAAAGCTTCAAAAAAGAAGAAGTCATTGACTATTATATTCATCATATTTTGGATAGTGCAAATAATGGTAAATTGGCTGTGCATTTACAATCTCAAAAACTGCCAGCTCTGGACCCTTTGAAAATGGTCAAAAATTCCTTTTCTAATTTTGTCTACGACAAGGTCGAATTCGATAATGTCAACTACGAAAGTGATAAGGTCAATGAGCAGATTGACGAGTTTTTTGGTAAGAAGGCTGTCACAAGAGAGTCGCTGGATGAATTTCTTACCGACAAACTTTTTGATGAATTCCCCTTCAAAAAGGAGTTAGCTGACGAAATTCTGTTCAACCTTACAAAAGACTGGAACTCTTATGATAAGAAAGATGGAAGCATAGTGGACAATGTCGGTGAATGGAAGTGTTCAGTTCCTTTGACCGTTGCTCCAACCGCAAAAATTGAAAACAAGCATTGCGATAAAGAGTTCGCTTTCAAAGGAAAATTATAGGCTCAGCGCATCGTACAAATAATCTAATCATACTATTCTCTTTATAAAATTATTGTTTTTAGAAAATTATATAGAATAGAAAAGCAATGATAGAAAAATCTGAGAGGTACTCAGCTTATACTTTTTGTATTTATTGTACCATATCCAAAGTCGGCATAGACGTAGAATTTGAAGTATTTTTTCTTCTTCAGGGCTGTGCGCAGGAACATGATTTTTGAGGAATTGGTTATAAGCACTGCTGCACCCTCTCTTATCCCTAAAATCATCCCATTTGATTGATAAACTCAGAAAAATTTACTCAATACTCTCAGGGAAAGCATGAGCAACAATAACGTAGATGTTTCCCGTGTTCAATTCTTTGACAAGGTTACAGGACAGTCAAATCATATCACTCATATGACGAATTCAGGCCAGGTGCGTGATAATCATAAGGGCCTTGATGATGAATATGATGAAACAGTGGGATTGTTGATGGCTCAACCAGTACCAGTCAGGTATAACTCCATACCTTCGCTTATTCGGGAAAGTGAGGATATCATTGTTGACGAACAGCCCACCGCGTTTTACAGTAGATGGAGATTAATGTTTTACATCTTGACCGGTATCATTATGGCCTTTTTGATTCTATTGATAGGCACTCTACTAGACCTCAAATATGTTCTAAAATCCCTAAATATTCAAATAGGTGGAATAGAAGTCTTGGAAACCAATTTAAGTGGCATTTTAGTCAACGTACAAAGCATTGACGTTGATTTTCAAAGCGCTGGAATATTAAACTGGATTGAAAAATTGAACCTAACAGAAATAGAATTCGTCAACGACACAATGGTATATGATCAACTATATCAACCTCTATTCAAAATAGATACATTGGACAAGAATTTAACGTTTACTGTTTATGAGGAATCTACACATCATTGGATTTTTGATCTTGATGAGCTTTTTGTAAATATTGAAGGTGACACCTTATCAAAAACGGTCAATCAGCTCTCAACAAATAAAACATCCGTATTCCATATTTCCAGCAGAATGAGAGTTGCAGGAAAAACATTTTCTGTAAGCAAGACGGTGAACTTTGAAAAGAACAAGTTGGATGGATTTTTAGACCGTGTCCTATCCACCCTAGTAAGCGGAGTTTCTGTACAAAATTTTCAAATAAATGATTACAATCCTGCCATTGGCTTCAAGGGTAAAGGTAATGCTGTCTTGAAAATTGATAGTATCAAAAACATGCGAATACCTAAAATAGGATCAAGCATAGGATTCATGATAGAAGATAACTTGTATAAGGTTGCCGATGTGAACTTTACGAATTTTGCAAATATTGAGAATGAACATTTTGTCGTTTTTGAGTTCACCTTATTCAATGTTGAGGAGACTATTATCAAAAATGGAACAATTGATGACATTCTTTGGAGGATATTAAATGATGACTCAAAAAAAGAGAAACTACAGTTCACTATACTGGGTAATGGTGTGGATGATGATGGATGGATTCGTGATATGTGGGAGGATCTTGTTTTTGACATTGGAATTCGGCTTCACGATATATTTGGCTCGACTTCTTTTTCCTGCGATCCTACACTAAATGATGTTTGGAATCTTGATGTCACAGATTTCAACTTAGGATTAGATAACACAAGCGGTCGGCTTACTTTTGACGCACATCTACTTTATTTTCATGACTTGTTAATGAAAAACTTGAGAGCCAATATAGATGGAAGTATTTTGACCGATGGAATTAATGTCACATTCGAGAATCTCACCATAAACAAAATGGACGATCTCTTCATCGGTGCAAGTATTCAAGATTCTGTCGTGGACATTGTGGACGTTAACCGAAGCAAGAAAATGGTACAAAATTTGTTAGACAGAAATGCATACAGTCAGTATGTATCAACAGAAATTGTTTCACGAATCGATTTGGCCTCTGACTTTTTCAAGGGCCCTATAAATATCAATGGCACATTTAATGTTTGCCTTGGTAAATTTTTGTCCCTGTCGATACACAACTTCTTCAAGATTTCTGATGGTTTCATCGAATTAGTTGATATGGAGTATATTGATAGTGGGAGTGGATATGTGAAAATTGGAGTTGATTCTAATTTGAGACTGCCACCTTTCATGAACACGCTTGAGAATGAGATAAAAAAAATAAATACTGCTGTCAAATACGATGCCGAAGAGGTTTCTGATGTGACCATGCTTACGTTCAAAAGTGAGGATGGTGTGATACCTTTAAGACTTGAGGTTGCACTAAACAGTGGGGACGACGATAAGAAACGAAAAGTTGAAGAGTTCGTCGGTGAAATGATTTCTGGGGTCACAACAAACGTAACCCTTCATGGGGTTAGCTATGAGAATCAAAGCAGCATCTTTGGCTGTAACGAAAAGATTTGCGAATTGTATGATGGTATTTCCATTCCACTGAGCTTGAGCTCAAAAGATATCACTGGCGGGGAAAGTGAAGAAAACTATTTTATTAGGGATACCATTATGCATGTTATAAGCAAAGAGGTTGAGATGACATTATTCAACCCAATCAGTAATCGGAATTTGATTCTCGAGATAGAGGAAGGTGAAGCAATTTGTGAAGGTTACATAATTGGGTATTTGAAGGAAAAAGTTATATGGGAAGTTGAGTCAGGGATTTGGACAAGCCCAAGAGCGAAGGTCGAGTACGCCAACACGGGTAGTGCTGGCTGGAAAATTATTGAGAATGCCATCAAGGGAGATGGAAAGATTAACAACATGACAGTAAGGGCTGTTGTGAAAGTCTACATCAGCGGAGACACAGAATGGAGCGGCCTGAACATAATGTATCAAAATACTGGCCAAACCAACGGTAAGGTACGGTGGTAGGTTCACTCCTAATTTCAAAGTTTTTGTTGATTATTTGAATTATTTTATCGTGAATATTAATTTTTCATCAGGGAATAGTACATAAGTAGCCTTTTTGGTTCTAAAACAAAACCACAGTTTAGGCCAAAAGCAGTCGTAAAAATTATATGGTACATCAAACCTCGTCTTCTCCTTCTCCGTTTTCATCGAAACCAAGATATTTCTTGACAAAACCACCATACAATTCTGTTTGCCCCATCCAGTGTGCTGCAAATGCTTTTCTTTCCTCTTCGCCGCTGTAGTTCTCCAGAATTGCGCACTTTTTATTGTTGACGTAATTCGATACCGGACTTAGAAAAGCCACTATTATCATATCCATAAAAAGCGACATCTCGGAGATAAATTTGTGTGTGAAGTACCAGCCACAAGTATAGTATGCCTGTGGGTTGGGAAGATGAGGTAGGAAAAGGCTAGACGAGATTTGATAGGAAACAGAAAGAAACAGTTAATAGGAAAGGATGAGACGCAAAAAAGAAAAGAACAGATACTACTTTCTTTTGTGCTCCCCGATAAGGTCTAAAAAATTTCGTCCCAGCTGACGCAATGGAAGGCGCTAAGTAAGAAGTAGCTCCGTATTTCGGAATAGGTCGGCGGCTGCGCGCTTCCGCGAGGAAGTGTGGGGCAAAATCGGGAATTTGTGGTGCACAGGTGTGCATCGGTTTCTGCTTTCCCAGGTTTCCTCTCGTGCCCCAGGTTTTATAGGTTCAAATTGATTTATACCAAATATAAGTCAGCTGGAGTGAAGCAGAGGCAAGAGACTGGAAGCTCGTTTTTGGATAGCTAGGAAATAGTTGTGAATTCTGAAGTTCAGTGAGGAAGTGCGTTTTTGAATTTAGGCAAAGCACAAAATGAGCACAGAAAACGAAGTGGCGGAAATAGAGGAAGCAAAGATTCCAGGGAACTATTCGGCAAGAAAGATCCAACGTTGGAACCCATCTTCCATCTACGCCACGAATATTATTCACAATAATTTTAGGAACAATGTTAAGAGCAACGATGCGATCCATAAGAACCTGCCGGTAAACCATGTTTCGCCGGCACAAATGTATTCAACGGACTCAGGCAGGATGTTCCACGCGGGTTCGATTTGCATCATAATGGTTGGTTTGCCGGGCAGAGGCAAGACTAACCTTTCTATCAGCTTATGTCGGTACTTGAGATGGCTTGGGGTGCGTACCGAGCTATTCCACTTGGGTGACTATAGAAGAAAAAACACAGACCTGAATAAAGAAACAGATTTGAACTTCGATAAATTGAATTCCAACTCTTACTTTTCTCTGCAACCAGAAAACAGCAATATAAAAAATTTAAAGTCAAAAATAAAGAGCGAGTTAATCGAAGATATCATTGGTTTCTTTGAGACCTCAAACGGACAAATTGCGATCTACGATGCGATTAATGGGCTTTCCAGTGAACGGAAAAGGCTACTCGATTTTTTCAAATCGAAAAATATCAAATGTTTATTTATAGAATCGATCATTGATGATGTTGAATTGTTGAATGAAAACATACGGGACGCAGTCAACTCGCCAGACTATAAATCTTGGGACAGTGAGGCTGCGTTGAAGAATTTCACAAATAGAATCAAAGCAAACGAAGCATACTATGAGCATCTCGATTCAAAGGTGGCCAATCTTCCTTTCATCCAGTCATACAACTTTGGAGAAAAAATTCTCATTAACGACTTGAAGCACGATTTTTTGACAACGAAGATTATCTATTATTTACTCAATGCGAAAATAAAATCCCACTCGATTTACTTTGCACGCTGTTCTTTGAATAAACTAAAATTTAAAGACGATCCACCAATAACTGAAAATGGGAAAGTCTACATAAACAAAATTTACAATACCTTGGCATCAAGTTTCACTGATCAGAAAATACCAAAAGATCTTGTTGTGTGGACTTCAACAAGATTGAGGACGATACAATCCTCACAAATATTCAAAAACGCAGGATGTACGGTTAGACATAGGCCTGAATTGACACAGCTTAATCCTGGGGCTGCAGAAGGCTTAACAGATCAAGAGTTGGATGAAAAATTTCATGAAAGTTATGTGAAACATTTATCCGATCCTTACCATCATAGATATCCAAGAGCTGAATCTTATCATGATTTAGCGTTAAAGATCGAACCATTGATTCTAGAAATGGAAAAATTATCCCATGATGTGTTGATTATAGCAGATGAAACTATTATTCGTATTTTCTACGGTTATTTAATGGCCTCAAATGCAAATGATATCCCTCTGATCGAGTTTCCTCAAAATGAAATTATCAAAATCACGTATCATACATACAACAATGAGATTGAGAACTTGGTTGTGGACGGAATAGCTAAGGAATAGTTTTTGAAGTATAGCATTTGTTGTATGTGTATAATAGTAGAAGAACTACTTCTACTACTAAAAAATAACGTATTCACCACCCACTTTATTATCTCTAGAGAAAAATCGAAAAAAAACCTTTGTGGACGAGACCGGAGTCGAACCGATGACCTTTCGCTTGCAAGGCGAACGCGCTACCAACTACGCCACACGCCCAGTTCAATTGGTCCAAAATGCTAATCTATGTGTAGTTCCAGTATAGATCAGTATTACAAATGGAATTGGCTCTTTACTACAGAAAACGTCTATTGCATTTTTCAATGTATGTAATTAACAAGAATAAAACCTTACCAATAAATATTTAAAAAAGTAAAGTTATGATTAGGTCAGCAATAGTTGACGTACAGAGAAATTGTTGAGATCAGATGCCGAAGCCAATCATGATCGAGGGATAAGAGATAAGAATCTTATCATGATAAGGTATCTTAGTGTTGAGATAAGATGCCGAGGCCAATAAGGATTGAGTGATAAGATATAAGAGTCTTATCATGATAAGGCATCTTGAGTAATCTAAAACTGGAAAGTTAGCCGCCATGATAAATGAATAATGGCAAGTTTAACCGAAGGTGTAAGTGTATAAATACAAGAGGTTTGTCCCTCTTGTATTTATGTTTGAGAGTATTAGTTTGTAGGTTAGTTATATTAGTTATATATCAATAAGCAACGAACATAAGAAAAAGTGAACATACACAATGGATATTCATAATAGAATAGCTAGATTACAACAGGTTATGAGCCAATTCGCTCTCACTTGCCCTAGAGATGAGAGCTTGAAGCTTCCTTCGTCTATGAACTATCCTAAATGGAACAGCTACACTGGTATGCTTGTTGCCACTCACGGTGCTGGCCTTGACGTTTATTTTACAACTGGAGATATGATGTTACCTCCAGCTGAACCGATAGACGACACTCTAGTTATGCAGCTCCAAGTTGCATTGAACAATGCGATTCAAGTTGTACTGTTGAATACTGTGTCGTCAAAAGTGTTAAAGTAACTTGCTTGGGAAAGATTTGAGTCATCTTTCCTGCAGCACACGAGGCACACTCAACCATCTTGGGACCAGAAGGTACACCCATCTGAGCCATAACTGCGGGCGAAGGGTGACCGAGGGCCGCATGACTGATATCACCAGGAACTGCAAGTGCATCACCAACTACTGGAGTATAATCAAACTCGTACAGGTCTGGCCCACAAGCGGTCGCAATTTTACTAGCTGTATCATCAGAAGATGAGAGATAGTGGATCGCTTCATGAGAAAATGTAAATGAACCAGTTTTGGAGGCCTTTTTAATGGATATAAGATTTTGGGTGGCATGGGGACAAAGGAGACGTCAGACACAGTATGAACTTTTGAGGTAACTGGGTGCACAAAGCGGATAGTCCCAGTACCTTTAACGACCAGAGGATTGGATGAGATCCCAGTAATGCAGCCAGACGCCGGAGTAAATTCAGCAAAATGAGACCGCTCATTTGAAATGTGAAGTGTAGCACCAGAATCCAAAATGTAGCTCCGAGTTGGCATAACTGAGTCTTCTCTTGAGTTGAAGACTGCCCAAGAGATATCAGAGATAGATTTGGATGAGGAGTTGACAAGAGCTGCTGTATTACCACTAGAACTGCTAGCAGCAATCGGGGCAGCAGTTGGACAATCCTTAGCAACGTGGCCTCGTTTCTGGCATCGTTAACACTTCTGCTTATTAACATAAGGTTTCTTGGAAGTAGCCGCAAATACTGAACCCTGCGTTGTAGGAACGAGATCCCGCTGAGTGTTCTCAACCGCTGACAACGTAATGTTCGGAGTTGACACATCTAAAACTCGAGCATTCGCTTGGTCGGACTTAAACATCCTTAAGTAAAACAAACCCATCACTTGGGTAATTTCCGAGGAGTGGTTGAAATGAGCACATATATCTCTGAACAAGGACAGAGCACTTTCATCACCGGCAGACTTACTGACCGAAACATCACAAGCTTCATCACCACGGGCAAAGGCACCGCTCCAACTACTTCATGCTGATGTGAGCGGACCTTTCTCCACTCCGGGTTTTGCGGATGAGAAATATTTTCTAACCATTGTTGATGATTGTTCGAGATGGTCTCAAATCATTCCTCTCAATACGAAGGATGAAACTAATGCATACTTCAAGAATTTTATCTTGACTGCAGAAAACCACTTTAGCTCACGTGGTTTAAAAGTTTCCCAAGTTCGTACTGATAACGGAACAGAATTTGACAATAGAGCAATCAATCAGTTCTTTTTTGAAAAAGGGATCAGTCATCAGTTGACGGTTCCGTACAACTCATCCCAAAATGGTGTTGCCGAACGGAAACATCGCACGTTAAAAGAGAAGGCTCGTGTTCTTCTTCATTCATCAGGTCTTCCCTCGCGTTTTTGATCCGAGGCAGTCAAGACGGCTGAATTTCTAGTGAACAGGTACCCGTCATCTTTATTGGACGGGAAGTCACCTTTCTTTCGTTGGTATGGATATGACCCCTTATATTCTGTGCTGCATCCGTTTGGTGTCCAGTGTCATGTGTTGATACCTCCGGCCAAACGTACATCGGTGTTCTCTCCGGTATCCTCAGATACTATCTTTGTGGGTTATAGTCCGGCCCATAAAGCTTACCGCTGTTATGTTCCGGCTCTGAAAGATATTGTGATTTCAAACAACGTGAAATTTAATGATAATGTCTTTCCATGTTTGAAAACGCTTACTGTCCTGGATGAGGATAGCTCGAACCGTCTACCATCAGACATTCTCTTTGGCTCCTCAGCTTCCGGGGCTTATCCTCCGAGCCCCACTGACTCCAGCCAGAGTAGCGTTTATGGTTTGTCATCTGCTGCACCACATGGTGGCACACTGAGCCAAGTGATCCTTCGTCGTGTCTCCTCTGTTATTGACCCATCGGTATCTCCTAGCGATCTTGAATCTTCTTCTGCTGATTCCGTCGCCTCTACTGAACTGGAAGATTCCTTCGCTAGATGTGCTCCCCCGTCTGAAACTCAAGTATTATCGTATAAGGAGTCTCTTGCTCACCTGACTGACAATATGAATCCTGCTGCAAATGAAGCTCAGAAGCTCCCAGACATTTCCACCAACACTTGTGATTACCAGGAATCTGATCGTGCAATTGCTCTTGTTGATCCTCCTTCTGAGAATCCCGCAAGTGTTCCTTCTGACGAGGACCATATCGTTGCTTCCTCTGAACCTTATTTCCCGTCCGCCTCTCTTCCGGATTGTGTTCCTGATGCGGTACCTTCCGTGGTTCCAGTGCTTAATCCCCTCCCACGCGTCTCTTCCCAACTATCACTATCATCTGCTGCAAGTGATACCGAGCTTTTAGGCCTTCTTCAAGATGATTCTCCTCCTGATGCTTCGGCCAATCAAGCGATTACAGATTTTTCGCTTGCTCTTGATCTTACTTCCGGCCCAGCCTTAGTCCGTACTATTTCTGAAGTGACTGATTTTGAAGGACCCATTCCAAAACGCGCTGACCATCACACGGCCTTGTTGGTCTCTGGTCAAGTGTTCAATGCCATTCATGCTGTTCATAGAG